>NW_026915877.1:2325000-2790000 GCF_034315485.1 Pezoporus occidentalis
TTTATTTGTGCAATGTGGCTGCCAGGAATTCAACTTTAATGAAAAACAATGTTTAGATGAAACCAAATTAAGCCCTATACCTTTTTGTTTCAATCTTCTTCTTCATGACCATTTACCTGGTCCTGATATTGTGCTGTCTGCACTTTTGGGGGCATTTGTGTCATCTAAGGACAAAACATTTTGGAAGTACAAGCTTTCATTCCCAATTGATGAAAAAGCCCTTTGAAAAACATGGCACACAAAAAGTGGATTACAGCTCTCCTGCATGGTTCGCTTTACTAATTTCTATTTGCTTACTCAACTTTTCCCCTACATTCAAGGCATTTTAGGGAAGGGGTTTTTCTCATGGTGACTCTCTTCCTCTTTGGGAAGCCACCCTCTCTGGGAAAGGGAAAACTGCATACAGCAACATACAGCATGCAGAGTTGTGACTGCAGGTGGCACGATTGTTCCAACTGAATTAATGTAACAAACACTGTTATTTGGATTCCTTGCAAAAACAGTAGCTGTTTTCTCAAGAAAAATAAGGGAAAATATTCCTCTTCTGCTCCTTTTCTTAGCTCTTATCAAAGAGCTGGAATGGAAGTGAGTTGAAAGGAATAAAAGCAGCCATGCCACCCACAGAAGAAAGTCAGAATAAAGCTCAATCAATACCACAGGAATTTTGTTCCACCCATAAGAGATGGTTGTTGAATTTGAAACACCTTTATAATGTCTTATTGCCATGAAAGAACATGAAGTTTAAATGAATGTGGAGCAGCATAAAATACCAGGGCATTTTGAGAGAAAGAGGGTAACAACCTGATTAGTCTAATTTAGAGTTTTCAGCCAACTTTTAGAGGCAGATTTCAAATGTTTATCTTTTTTCAGTGGAGTTAGGAGATGTTCACAATAAATAGCAATACTAAGTGCGAAGTGGTAAGTGAATTATTAGAAAATACAAACAAAATAAATTTAGAAGCAACATTTTTTCTAAAATTCATTGCTTAAGGATTTTCATCGTAAGCTAGATGGTTAAACAGACAAATAAACAAAACCATAAAACACCACAAATACAATTATGTGAATCTCAATAAAAACTCTGAAATTACAGGTATCACAATTTAAAATTACCAGATAACATTTGTTAAAATTAATTCATACTTTTAAATATTTTCTTCTGTAAGGGCTTTTCTGACTATATCCCGAATGAGCTGAGTTTAAATATGAAGAACTTTGGGAAGAAGACCACAGTGAGTTGAGTGGAAAGGGATAATGAAAGAACTTTTGCCTGGGATCAGGAAGTGTCATTAGGGTGAGTCTTATGGACACTGGCAAACAGGTAATAGGAGGGTGATATAGATAGAAATAGAGAAATTAGGAAAACTAAAGAAGAAATATTCAGAAGAATGAAAATTCAGAGAATAAAGTAAATGTGAGACTTTGCTTAATTATTTTCTTTTTTTCTGTACTACTTTTTCCATTACTACTTCTTGTTTTGGAGAATTTAGTCATGCAACTAAATATGTCTTATACACTAACCAAATCCTCCATCTCCAGGCACTGTAAAAAAAGAGTTTCCATGAAACCTGTCATTTTTCATTCCTCAGTTATGGAGGTCCTCCAGTAAAAAGTAAGATTTTTAAAGATATAGAACTGGCAATATTCACCAGCAGACTAGCAGGAAGACAGAAAATGCAGACATCAGCTGTAAAATAGTTTTGTGAAGGCCACAGCTGTCTGTCTTTACATAATTTATAGTTAGCCTTAGAAAAGGAAAAGACTACCTGAGAACACACTCCTAATTCAGCAAGGAAAAGACTACCTGAGAACACACTCCTAATTCAGCAAGGAAAAAGCAATCATAAAAGAAAATAGTCTGCTTGCCGTCATTGCAAAGAGAAAGAAATAAGAAGGATATAGAGAAAATAAAACAACTACTCATCACACTGTAAAGATGTACAAAAGACAGATTGTAAACCTTTGAGAAATCCAGCTTACATTACTGATATTTTACCAGTTGCCTCAGGTCAATAAAGAGTTAAGATAAAAAACATTCAGCATGAACCTTTTTCTCACCAATCACCGTACTGTTCAAAACTTCTTTCTTCCCAGTACTTGGGGGCTACATCCTTCCGCATTCCCCTAGCTAGTATTGCCCATTACTTCTATAGCAGGACTTTATTCCTGAGCTACCTTACCACAGACACTGGACACACCAGGCTGCAGCTTATTTAACTCCACTCTGTTAATTAGTAACTACCCCACTAACGGTCTGAGTTGGCTCAGCCATCTAGTAACCCATCATCATAATACACCTAATTTTTTCTGATTATTTCCACCTACAAAAAAGCCACCTTGTGGGCTTTTCCCACTGCAGGAAAGCCCACAAAGACTGTTGTCATCCCAGTTCACAGGTTAGCAATTGCAGAAGCCATTACTTCAGGTGGTGATTCATGAACCAGTGATGACAGCTCTCCTTTATACCTCCTTGCAAAGATGTTGGATAAGACCACAACTGGATAATAAGATAAACTTTCCCAATAAATCCTGACTCAGTGTCACTCTGCAGCAAAGAACAGCATCGTTCACCCATAAATCAATAACCAAGATGTTAGATGGATGTAATTTGCCCACTAAAGAGTGCAAAGAAGCCAGGAGCTGCTTCTAAATAAGCATTTTCTCCCCTGCCACCTGATAACCTGAGGTCTGGGCAAGGCCTACTTGCTGTCCTCCAGCCATCTTCTAGGATGAGCATATTATCTGCAAATTTGGATATCCACCTTGTTCTAAATATCTCCAGTCAATTACAATCAGAAAAGACTCATGTTCTTCTACTTGCTCTTACATGTCAACATTATGATCTAGGCAAAGGTCATAATGCTCCAATATCCAAAATCCAGTTAATTGATTCCCTCTGGGTATCAAATCCCTCCAGCTCTGCAGTTATTGCTGCATCAATCATATTGCTATTCATACCAAAGAACTAGAAGGATGTGCAAAACACTGAAATCTCTTGCAACTCCTGTCCTCATCTTCTCCTCTGGCCATTTCTAAGCACACCAATTTTCTTGATAACACATTTAAAATTCAGTTTCCTTCATAGGATTTGATTGTGCCTATAAATCTGAGCCTGGCCTCTGATCAGATCCTCAAAATGTTCCAGGTCCCAAATTACTCTAAAAATTCCTGCCATATTCCCATTTATTTTTATCCATACCTTAACAAAAGCCCATCTTTACCATCTGGTTTGGGATTACTGTGTTGTAGAATCACCGGTAACTCACATCAACTTTTTCTACATCATTCGTATTTCCTTTAGTTATGTATATCTACATTTTTAATCTCACTTGCAAATATATCAACTTTTATCTTTTTCCCAGAAGGACTTCTAACAAAAGTATGAGATTCCCACCCACAAGATATTTTTTCTTCTCTTTAAATAAAAAATCCACTTGAATAACAAGGTCTTTCTAAGAGAGTCTCTGTTACCTGTCCAAGCAACAGCTGCATGTTTGCTGCTTAAAAAATATGTGTTCAAGCACAAGCTTTCTGGTCCTTTGGAATTATCTTAAGCCTTAAAAAACTGACTTCAAAGGAGACTATACATTCAAATATAAACAAAAGAATAATTTGCTGATGAATCTCTGTGATTAAATATAACAAACTCTCTGAGTTTGAGAGATGGAAGCCCTCGAATGGATAGTTGTATTTTCAGCAACAGTAAATTGAAAGACCCAATCTGTCCCTGAGCAGCTCCTTGCACTGACTTTCTTCTACTTAAAGATATTTGTTCACACCCTTTAGGTGATTTTATTTTTAATATCATATTAAGTATTCGCCCACTAGAAAGGACTTACTGGAATCCTAGCCTCTGCAGGGAGCCAATGATATAGCCAGGGAGACCTGAGTTAGCTTGGACAAACCTGTGACAACTATGACCTCTCACAAGAAGCACAGAAAAGATGAAGGCAGCATCCCTTCATGTATGATTTTCAGCAGCTCAGGTTGAAAGGGGAGGCACTGCAACCCCTTCATAAGCGTTTTGTAGATGTCAGTGCAAGGACTGGTTAAATGGTAAAACATAGTTAAAATGGTAGCTAAGTCACCACAGCTGGGCAAGCCAAAAGGTCTCTTGTTCTTAGTCAATCATTTTAGGCTGAGGTCAGAGGTGGTCAATCCACAGATAAAGTGGAGACTTATTTGTATCCAATACCTGCTGTTTCTATCATGTAGTTTACATACATACATATTCTTTCAGCTGTTTGCAAAGAATAAAAGACAGTTCACTGCAAAAGATGCAGTTTCTGAAGAAAAAAAAATGCAATCATGGAATTTTGAAAATTAAGCTTTTCCCAATCACCTGATATAAAGTATGGCAATGAACTTTCTCTGAAGAATTAGAGAAGTTCTTCAGGCTAGGGATTGTGTTTTCCTACGCTGAGCACAGAAATAGTGTCAATAAATTGCAATAATTACAGAGTGGATTCAACTACGACTTGTTTATTGCTGAGGAGCTCAAACAACAAACAATGCCTGTGCATCTATCAAAGAGAAAGCAAAACATTCACTAAACCAGCCTAACTAGGTGCATTTATTTCAAGTAAAAATTGCATGTAAATGTATATGCAAATTAGGTGTGGCCCTCAAGGTCCTGGAAAGTTGCCAAAAAAAGCCTTCAGTATTGCAAATTTGAGCATCATATCTACCATATGGTAGCACCTATCAATCGTGAAAAGAAAAGATACCAGCTCCTCATACAGATGGCACTCATCACAGTACCTGTAAAAGGTTCGGGAATATAATGATGAAAATGGGTCCTTTTCAATGTTATGAAAACCATTAATTTTTCTAATCACAATTTGACCATTTATACTAGCGTAATATATGTAAACACTAAGCTACAGCTAACACACCTAAGGCTCTTCTAGGAGGATCTATTAAGTAGTGGCAGACAAAAAAAAAAAGAGCAAATATCTACATAGACCTTTCTTCATTAGTTGGTTCATTCATTTTGCCAGGAAAGTGTATCCTTGGAATAGAATAGGTACATCAACATTAGTAAGTTAGTGCAGATCCCTAGTGGTCCCTGCTGGTTGCTCTTTGATTTTCATTAATAGTACCAAGGATCTGAAGAAATTAACTGGATTTCTTCTGTTTAAAACTATATTAATTTCTGAAACATTTATAGGTTTCACCATCGTGGTTTTACTCTGTGTATGAGTCCGCAACATACCACTCTATGGTTGATGTACATGTACCCAGTAGTAACATAACATATAGAAAAACATTGAGAACCAGCTTTGCTGCAGCAAACACATGGATGTCATAATGTACCTCAACTTTTCTCACTAGTTTGGGGGTTCTCACTTCTCTGAAACAGAGTTTGTAGAAAAGATCTTCACTTTGGATATTGAGTAGTCATGCCAAAGAATGTTCCCGTTCTCCCATGCATACCATTAGCGCAGTGTACATCTGAAAAAATGTCTTTATATATCTCAGAATGTGAAAGTGCTGTGTAATTAGGAGTTTAGATGAGAAATTATTGCAGAAACAGAACTTGGTAGTTCTATCATCTGTTCAGTGCAAAGCTCGCGCAGCTCTGCGAGGAAGTTGCACGTACACTGCACAGTGCTTTTCCTATTTATAAAGCACTGAGAACATCGCTGTTCTGCTGCAAGGCCCACTCAGTCAAGCTGTGTGAATAACTCATTTGCAAGATTTTTGACTCTTTGTTTATATATCGCTATTTAATGGCAAGGTACTTATTTCTGTGCTCTCTGCTTGAGCAAATCATGCACTGGAGTTAATGGGAGTTTCCCTTGCTACGAGCAGAGCATGGATCTTATGATTTGGCCCAGTGTGAAGTAAGGGTGCCCAGAAAAATCAGACTCCCATAAAGGAAAAACGGTTAACATTGCATTGAAAATGTGCCTTAGTTTGATACATTTCCAAACAAGGTGCATAGATTTTGTGTAGTGTTTCCTGTAATCAGCCTACTGTGTTTATAATTAAGGGACTGGTTTGATTTTGATATAAGAAATGAACTCTCTTTCTCAAATGCAAAATTGGTCAAGGGGTCTGTTGCTTTATTGTGAAGAGAGCATTTAGAATTTCTGTTCTTTCTGTTGTAAATTGTGCAGTGCCTAAAGTTAAAATATATCTGCCAAGCACACTTTGCATATTGTACTCCACATGATTAGTATAGGTCCGCTGGTAACATGAAATCAGTTCAAACAATGGATAAAAATAAATTATTACTAGGTACACTAGATTTGAGATGGAAAAGGGACTAATGGTTGTTAAATGAGGTATATTGCATAGAAGGATTATATTTTGAATGGTATTAAAATTGCTTTGGGAGTGAATATTCTGACTAATATTATTATTTGTATATTTGAATTGTGGCGTGATGGGGTTGTATTGCTGAAGACAGATTATGAAAAGTACGAATAGATTATTGATGCCTTTTTTTCTTCTTTTATATTCTGAATAATAATAGGGTAAACTACACTGAGAGAGAACAGTGTCTGGGATCAAGCTGGAATTTGGAGAGAGAGGAAGGGATTTGGAGAGAAACACCATCTCATGCCACAAGTAAATATTTCAGAAAAATTCTATTCTTGCAAAGCCAGCGAGAATTCTTATTGCAAGAGTGCAGTAAAAGAGAGTGCCAGGGTTTAATTGCTGTTGCTGTCCTTTGCAGCTGGAGACAGATTGAGATCTACCTCTTTTCAGAAGCACCCCTGACCTGAGATTTCCTTCCACACTTCCAAGTCACAATGTAAATACTTGGTAGAGGTTTACATTCGAATAAAACTTAGCCTCAGGCTCACAAGCACAAGCTGGTTGGGTATTGGGTTAAAGTTGTCATAGTAGTCTTAACTATGCTTTCTGACAAGTCCTCATGATCTCCATGTAGGGGGGACAATCTCAACCTCTGGTTCTTGCCACCTGCCAGTGCTGTAACCGTGTTTTCTGTTTTCCAGAAGATCTGCCAAGAAGCTTGAACATATTTTGCTCCATCCTACAAAAGATACTGTAGGAAATATCATATTCATTTAACCTACCTCTGCTTTCTGCTGTGTTGTTTGCTTTGGGTTTTTTCCACTCTTACCTTCTCAGTGGAGAATTCTTTTTCTAAAATGTGATTTTTTTCTCTGCTGTATTTCTTAGTTTTGGTACTGTGCCACTGTTGAAGGCAAGCTGGCAGACTGTCAGATTGTTTTCAGTAAGTTATACCGCATTCAAAGTTAAAATGGGACCATTTATCCATGTTTGTATTTCTGGAATCTTGGTTTGTAGAAACCCATTCCAGGAATGGGTAGGCCCATTTAAAAAAAAAAAAAATAAGAGAGAGAAAAAAAAACGCTTGGAGAAAAGAAATGGAAACCACTACTGTGCTTTTTCAATTCTCCATCTCTGAGTTATCAATAACTAAAGCTAATGCTGCCCCTCGTATTCTCACAAAATAGGTATTTTCCTTTCCTTCTCTTTCATTATGGCTTCTTTCACAAATATGCATAAGTGAAAGCAAAGATTGCATAAAAGTTTTGTGTGGCTTAAATCTTTTTAGAATAAAAATAGTGAGGCAGTGATATAGGTTCAGGCTAAGAATGAATTCATGGATGGATCCACCCAGCATGAGGGTACCCAGCAGCTCTGAAAGACTTCAATTGGTGTATTAGGACTGGGGAAAAAGGTGTAATTTGTCTCAGATACCAGGCTGTAAAATAACTGAGAATTCCAACTTACAAACAAACAGGTCCTGTTTTGTTTCCCTATCAGCTAAATGATGGTGCTATGTTGTCCACTCACCCCCCAAGTAAAAAGGATGAAGCCCTTATCTAATTCCTAGTACATTTCACACACATACACACACACAAAAACATTCTGGGAACAAATCTAATAACAAATTCAGATCTCATCTGCTAAAAAGCACCACAAGTAGAATATCTTCCCAATATTTGTTTGAAATTAAATGTGTTTCAGAAATGACGTGTTTTGTTTTGACACTTTCAAACTACAACTCTTGTGGTTTTATTTTTTTTTAAGTGAAATTTGAAAAGAAATAGACTCAGAGAAAATTAAAATGTTAAATAATTCAAAACTAATCAAAACATTTCACCTTGGTCAACTCTATCAGGTGAATGTCTGTTTTAACAGCCTATAATTATTAGTGGTTCTTATTAATCCCTCTTTTTCCTTTTGTGTCAGAAAGTCCCTATCTATTCTTCTTTAACTTGATCCTTTTCAGGTTTCTGCTAATTACTGAACCCTCACCTGAAACAGAACAAAATATTTAATTGTCTAGGTCTATCACAGATTAATGAGTTCATCGGTGAGTAAAATGCAGTAAGTCCACAGACTGTCTCCCTTTCTTCTTTCAGCCAAATGTCACAAATTCACATATTCTGTTTCTGTTGGTCTAGAAAGTTTTATTCTCACTTGAAATTTTCTGGATTTTCAGTGGTAGAGCTATCTGATGTCCCAGAATGTTTCAGTACAAGATTTGCAATATTTGCACTAGAAAAATTGCCCATTTTGATTTGCACAGGAGAGCCTTTGTTGTGCAATTTTTAACACTGAGAGTAAAAGATACGATTTTATATAGCATTTTTATGTTCTTTCTCATCAGTTATATTTCCCTGCAATTTAATATGATCAACAAAATTTGAAAACTTGCTTTCAGGAATACGTAGTACCCTGTAATTTTTTTACATAAAGATTTGTGGACCTAAGATAATTTCTAATATATCCCACCGCTAAACTTCCTGGCTGGTACAGGGTCCATTGATTGCTGGTGTGCTACACTTTGCTTTCTGTTTTCTTAGCCAATTTTAAATCCATTAAATCCAACTTTCCACTTATTCTGTGGCTCCACATCTTAGCATTAACCTCGTCTAAGGAACTCTGTGAAAGGATATCTGAAAATATAAGCATAGGATGTCTGTTGCATTGCCTTGTCTATCCTGGCAGAAATGATAAAGGATTCCAGTATACTTGTCAGACATGAGGATTTCCCCTCCTCAAACTAAATTTGCTTTCTCTAATCAGGCAGTATTCGTCCCAGTGTACCTTTCATTTGATTCGTTAAAACATTATCTAAGACATTCTCCACAGTTTATGCTAGACAAACGTTCTTTCTCTGAGTGTCCTTTGACCATTTTTAAATAATGCCTTTCTATTAGATTTTGTCAGTCTTCCAGGATCTGAAATTTCTAATAACGTCTCCAATTACCCTTCTTATTTCCTTTGGCTCTCTTGAATGTGTTTTGTCTGATTCTGATGTCCTACTGTTTTTTTTTAAAGACTCTAATCTTTTAATAACCAATTTGAGTGGTATCTGCATGCTTTCTACTTCTTCATTTTCAAACTCTTATATCTGGTGTTGGAGTTATTCAAATGTAGGGGACAGGTGTACAGAAATTGTCTCAAAAAAATTTACTTTTGTTTCTCCACTTTACTATTTCTGAGAATGCTTTGGGTTTTTAATAATGCAACAATTACAGTCAACCTTAAAATATATTTAAGATACTTTGTAGAAAATTTCTAGTATAAATTTGATTTTGTGTGCCTACACCATATTTATGGTATTACAGTTATGCCCACTGTCCTTGCTGGAGTTAAAATTCTGCGAACATTTCCATCCAAACCCAGTGCTGCAGTTGTAACTTAGCTGTGAAAACCAGCCCCAGGCTAATGACAGGCATTGAAAGTTTTCTCCAAAGACTATTTGTTTGTGACTTTTTTAATGGTTTGTGTTAAAAAATGAGCTTTTTTTTTTGTATATGTTTAATTTGAAAATAATAATAATAATAAAACAAGACTTCATAAAGAACTTCTGCAGACCATTAGCCCATAATATGGACCAGACTTTGCATGTGTATGCATCTTTTTAAATGATTAACTGCAATGTGAAATTGTTAGAAACAAGAAATTGGCAAAAGTAATATTTTTTTCAAAGAACAGTTTAATGAGGATAGATTTTTATTTTTTTTTAATAAAAAAGAGCAAGTCAGCCTTCGTTAGACTGAAAAGCTGTTTCCAAGCCAGTGAAATTCTTACAAAAAGTCAGAAATGCCCCACTAGAGTCTGTAAAAGTATCTTTGCCCCTACGTGCTCATGTGTTTGTCTCCATCTGGTAAGAGCTCCAGTTCTGCATCCATACTGTGCAAAATGCTGAGGACACCTCAGCTTTGATGAAGCCATCGACAGCCTCAAAACACCAGAGCTAGGAACCAAGAATCACCAAACTCATCTTATGGGTGGGTTTAACAACACTGCACAGTTGACAGCACTTTCAGCTGCTGCATCTTTGGTTCCATGATGTAGCATGCCAAATCTCCACAGGCTGCATCCTGAGCAGGGAGGCAGAACCCAGGCCTATACAAAAGATTTGCATCCTAATTTCAAATTATGGTCCAAAGGAAAATGCCGTTTGGCTGGTTCTACAGTTGTCTCAAGGCTTGAGATGCTCAGTGACCCTGACAAGACTCATTTTACCTTCCAGAACCATAACTCAGAAAGTGCTACTTTTATTCTGCTGTATGTGGTGCCCTCACTTACAGTCCTGAGCTCTGGGTCAGTCTTTCCCCTCAGACTTGTAATTTTAAAAGTTTTGAATCCATTTACCTTATAATGACAAGTGAAACAGAAACAAAACAGTTTAACAAGTGATAAGAAAGAATAGACCTTTAACCTGTAAGAATTTTATATTCCAGGAGTTTTCTTCCCTGTCTCTACTGATCTCAAAGAAACCTTGAAGGTCTTGAAGAGAGTTTCATAGCAGGTAAAAATACACTCTGCTCCAAAAAGCAGTCATGTAGCAGATTAAGCAGATAAGACCTCAGGAAAAACGTTGTCTCCTGACCCCTTATCTGAAGGACCCCAAAGTTTAGGGCACCTCCTGAGAAAGGGCAATACCTGAGCTCAAACCTCCAGCCCCAGTGTCTCCACAAAAGAATTAGACTCCTGAGGCTGGACCCCTAAAACCTGCTTACTGGCCTTTCCTACATCAAATAAAGCACGTTTATTAGGTGAGGGAGCTTGTTTAACACTCAGATTAGGTCTACTTGTGGTCACCTGGGAAACATAGGTTGCAGCCCTTGATATAATAAATCATTACCAGGATTTTGAACACATTCGAACACATGGGATGTTTTGCCCCTTGCTGTGTTTTTTATACAGAAAGAACTGAGCAGTTTGCATCTGGATCTAAATTGCTTGTAGGGTTTTTGGAATATTTGTAACTGCTGTTTTAATGCATCTCCAGTACACAGCACTTTCACAATCTTCTTGGGCAGCATAGACATTTGCTTCCAGGCTCTTTGAAGTGTATGGATTTGTGAATGAGGGCACTTAATATTAGAATAAAGAGAAGAACCAGATATACAGACTTAAGCAGACTTAAGCAAGGACACTGAAAACTGAAGGTGATGTCATGGTACTTCATTCATTCAAACTTGAACATCACAAGTTAGATAAAACCATATTTATATTTAAAAACAAACTGAGGCTTAATATTATAATCGCAGTAGGGCTCCAAGGTAAATTTCTCAAAACCAAGTGCAAAACCTCAAGTCCCAGCAAACTTCAGTAATTTGAAAATGTTATCTGCAAACTACTAAATATATTATTCAAAGCACAGAATAGACTTATCTGTCACTTACTGTGTGGACTTGGCCACATATCTCTCTATGCCACAAGTTGCTTATTTTGGAATAAAGGTTTTAATAAAGAATGATACACAGGCAGACAACCTTATTTGCATTAATTACATATGTAAAGTTAGTTTACATAACACTGAAAGGCAGAGTTTTGTTTTTAGGCTTTTACCTGGACAATTGTAATTGTAAGGAGCTGTAATAATAAGGAATTTAGAATTTTCATCTACCATTTTATTGCCACCTACTCAAGGTTATCTACAACATGTTTCTGCTTTAAGAAGAATCACATCACACAATGGCATAGTATTTTCAGAGAAATTTCAAGTAACAAAGTCTGTGTTCTTAAAAAAAGTGAACCAACAGGATCTACAGAGGTCTCAGGCATCCACCAAGTCATCCACATAAATAATATAAATTTACACACTGGAAAGTCTAAATAGTTGAAAGCAAATCTGTTGCTGCAACACTTGAATATGTTGTTAATAGGTATGACAAAGCAGTTACAGCATACCAGCATTTTTTGTATTTCCACTTCAAACAGCAAATCCGACTGAATTTACCTAATACTTCAATAATCCAATTATAACACTTTACTAGCAGAAATCATCAGCACATAAGCCTCAGAGTCTCTTAAATTAGGACTGTGTCGAGCTGCTCACCCAAAATGCATTTCAAACCCTGGTGAACAAGTTCCTCCAAGACAATCAGGCTCAGCTTATGCCATCACACTTGTAAAGTGTGAGCATAAAAGCACCACTGCAAAACTAGGGCTACCAAGCTAATGAGAAATCCATGCTAACCAAGGAAGTAGCAATAGGTGCAAGGCAATGAGCAAAGTGGTAAAGCTCACAGTTTTCAAATCAGACTAGAATACTTCCAATTTCTCAGTTTGTGACTAGGCAGAAATGGTGCATTTTGGTGTCAGCCTCAGAAACTGACGATTTATTGATGAAAGCCCATTTATACTAACTACTGTTGTTTCTAAACACAAATAGCCAATATTTTTCAATACTGGAGGATTTAGTGCCCATAAGAGTAATTTTATTTATCTTTCCAAAGTCGTATCACTTCTTTTACTCCCTTACACCATAAATCTGCACCCAGTGATTGCAGTTCTTGCATATCAGTCTAACGCCTGTTTTTTTTCCAGCATGTAGTATTTATTTAATGGATCAAGGGAACTATCCTTCACACAAAATGGGATTCTATTCACAGTTAGAACATTAATATGTCAGTAAAGTTACTTTCCTTCAATGTAGGAGAAAATAAATCTTGAAGGTTTAGATTCATATAGGCCTGTTAATGAGCAATGATGGTATGATTTTTTCAAACATTACATACCTAGTTAATTCCTAAAACTCAGCCAACAGTTTCAGTTCATATTTTAGTAATTACAACAAAAATATAAGATTATGATAACAAGTAGTTTTCTGGATGTCATGTAATGTACCTTGTTTCTCAAAGAAGGTTTAGGAATGTGCGATGCAGTATGACTAGGGAAAGCCTTGTGTCAAAGTTAGTTCTTATTCTTAAAAAGTAAAATTAAAGCAAAGATTAAATATTATCCCAAAAGTAAATAATGTTCTGCTTCCACAAACTGGCATCTCTATGGAGATCTTGGTTTCCTTAAAGCATCAGAGTTTCAAGCCAATAACTGAGATGGGTCTATCTCTAATTTTTTCAGAGAAATGTATGGTTAAATATCAACTGCAATTAATAGAGTGTTTTGAAAGATAGATTATTACTGCAATTTCTGCTGACATTTTGTGTGCAGTAAGTTTTTCTATACTAATTAAATACTGTGAACTGTTTTCTGAGACTTATTACATTTCACAAAATTTCCAATTTACAAATAAATCATATTCAGAATATTTGCTTGTAGTTATGTGACAATATAAAACAGAGATGGTGTAGAAGATGTAGGCTTGATAAAGAGAAACATAGATTTTATCTACTCCATGTTTGGCACTTGGCTGTGGAAAATATAGTCCGGCCATAAATCTATGAACCAACCCTGAATTTGTATTGCTTTATTTTAAAAATAATTACAGCATTTTCACATCCCCTAAAATGTGCTAAAAATCCATGTAAATTTTCCATATGTTACATATCTAGGAATTAATTACTTTTCACTGCACTGTAAAATACAGATAAAGAAACTCTCCCCAGAAAGTTAAAAATGCCTTTAATAGATGATGTCCATATGCATAATAAGGAATTATTGCACTAAGGGATTATCTAAAACCTGAATTTATATGACAAACAGTTAAAACAGGAATTTAAAATGCTGCTTCTGTCTCTATAAGAGTCTGTTTGGGTACTCACATCTGGAAAGAGATATGAACATAGAGTACAAGTTACCTGTGCTAACAAACCTGGCACATGTTACAGCACAGTTCACAAACCAAACTTGATGAAATGCCCTAATACAATGCTCCGTATCTTTCTGTAAGAGAGCTTTGATTAAGTAAGTGCTTAAATGAAACCCATAACAATTTTTTGAATCTTCTTCTGATTGTTTAGGACAACAACGTGAAAAACCTTGTGTAAAGCCTGTGCACCATTTTGCAAGGTCAGTAAAAGAGACGACTTCTGGCAGGGAGGGAAAGAAACGGAAAGGAAAAAATCACTGTGGAAAAATTGAGCTTCTTTTAATAAAGACCTTTTCAAACTCATTCATTCCTTAAATATTAAGCTACTGGAGATCCCTGCCCTAGGTTTTTGTGGGCTGCTTTTTTTGTGGGTTCTTTGTTCATTTGTTTGGGGCTTTTTGTTGTTGTTCTTGTTTTGGTTTTGTTTTTTTTTTTTAAGAAAAAGGAACTTAAATCTGAAATACAAAACTGCAATATGTCTTTAAAGACAATTAGAATAAAATCAAATCTGCAGATTCACATAGCCCATCTATTTAACCACATATTCCTTTACTTACCATTTCCCCATCCCTTGCCATCTAATGCTTTTGTTATGCTAATTTGCTAAAAAGGATACCAAAGCAGTATGTGAGAAACTGCAACTCTGTGAGAGCCTGGCTTATATCAGCTTGTCATGCCAAGGCTGATGCCTGGAGCCGTTGGCTGCAGCAGAGCTTGGGGAAGGAAGTGTGCAGGGGTGCCGGTTTAGGTGATTACTCACCCACACAGGGCAGGAAAATCCTGGGGAGGGAAGAGCAGAGCATTTAACAGCCCCAAAGTTTAGAAGCAGAGTATCTGGAGGACAGCTGGAAAAGATTTAAGGAGTGTTTAAAACTCTCTTCAAGCAAGGGGTGCCAGCAAATAGTGCTCTCTGTATATATATTTTTCGTGACAAAAGCTAATTCTCATCTTTTGGATGTTTTTAATATTTAGACAGAGAAACTTAACTCCAAAAAGATATTCAGAAAGTGCTATGTAAAGGGAAGATTGATACTTCAAAAACCAGGAAGGACGAAGTAATATGAAATCACAGCAGAGCTGTGACTGATTCAAGACTAAGAGCTGACCCCCATCTCCAAACCGAAGGCTCCCATTAAATCTTGGATATTGATGAAATTACAATTGTGCCCTGAGACAAGCATTCATAATTAATCCCTTCAAAGCAGTTAAAGTTTGCAAAGGAAGCACCAAGGCCAGGGTGAAACATATGGAGGGTGAATACCCCTATGGTGGTGGTGATACTTTTGGGAACATACAGTAAAACAAGAAAGGTCTGAGGTGAAAATGTTGCAGTACTGCAGTACAGAGAGAGACCCAAAGAAAACAGCACATAGAAACATGCATGATGTGATAACTTGTGTCAAGGAAAAGCCCAGCGGTCAGAAGAAGGTGCAATCTTTTAATGGCTACCGTGCTTAGGAAGAAATTTTAACCAGACATAAAGGGCACACAGTGTGAAGAAATAGGACAAGCAACGTCAGTGCCATGGAGAAATTTTTCCAAAGAGCCAATGGACAGTGCAAGAGTGAAGAAACAAAGCACCACTGTGAGGAAGTGTTACACTAATTAATTCTGTATTGAATACCTCTATCAGTAAGGTGCTAGATGCAGACATGGCCAGCTAGTGTGATTCAGAACTTCATATGTGCTTAGGATTGCACAAAAAACTCTCAGGCAGAGCCAGTGCTAAAATATCTATGGGAGTATGAGGTCTCATGAAAGAAGTTGTACTACCACTTTGTCCCAGATTTATATCTTAAACTGGGATTTTAGAAGATGATGGTATGCGCACATCATGCAGAGGTGACACCTCAAACTCCTTGCACATAGAGCCAGAGCTACAAAGCATTAAGAGAAACAGCGTTTGTGGGAGCAAAAAAACAATACCCAGAGGGGAACAGCATACATCTTCACAAAAAAACTGATAGTTTTACCTCTACAATAGCTTTCACCCTGACAGCAGCTCTTGCAAAACGGTCTGTGAACAGATCCTGACATCACCATGTAAATCTGTGATTTTACTCTATCCAGGCACCATTTTATTTAATAGTGGCATTTGAACACTGCCAAGCATAGCTGAGGTCTCCTTGGTTGGGACCTTTAGGAATCTTTTCAGTGCAAAAAAACACAAACAAATAGCTAATAGCAATCTATCACATCTAAAATCCATCCAGTAATCACTTTGTGGTGCAGCCCTGCCTTTTGTGTGGTTTGTTAAATGTCTTGCATAGTGTGTGGGTATTGCATAAGTAATAAATAACTAATATTTGTAATGCTCTCATAACAGTGGCTAAACCACGTGCATGCTGACTAATACTGTCTCATTGGCTCACTATGCTGTCTGCAATCTTTCTGCATTCAACTCTGCTCCTACATGAAAAACTAACTGCCTGAGTGTAACACAGGAGAGGCCCTCCTACAGCAAGATGATAATGAAAATGCCAAGTTAATAATATTAATAATATCTTCATATGGATGCAAATGCTTTTACAACAGGACATTGTTTCACAACAGATCTTGCCTTTGCACATGTGCTGCCTTCATCTGCTTTTTCCAAAGATGCATCCATGAGATTGTTTAGTCAAAAAGTCAAATGCATGTTTCACCTTAGAAAACCAGAAGCCAGCTCAGGGATGGCCATGTAGGATTATGTTTGTATTGAATGCATTCATGCTTGCCTCTGATCTTATTTGCATGTATCTGCTCTTTCCAAGGGGTCAGGGAAGATGCTCCTCTCTTCCTGGCACCTCCTGGTGCACTAGTACACCTCCAAGAACACTGAAAGCAAAGCAGAAATAGGGGAAAAGCACAAAGCGAGCTGAGGTGCAAAAGAAAATTATTTCTATCAGTACAGGGATGTAGAAAAGTCAAGAGATTTCTTATTATTCTGTTAGTCAACAGTTTCAACCCTCAGAAAAGAGGAGGTGAGACAGAGGGAGTCAGTCTGACTCCTGAAGCATTGACAGGTCCTAAAGGGTCTGTCAAATTGCTCTAAATACATCTTTTACTGGACCAATCTTCGCGAGACTGGAAATGAAAGATAAACCATGATCTGATTTGACACATCGCTTTATCACGGGTGGAACCAGACCCCAGATTTTTAATACTAATGCTTTGGGACATTCAAAATCCACATGTGAGGTTTGGCTCTCTCCCTGCTGTTTACATGATAAAGTGACATTCTGATTCAGTTTATCATCTCATCAAATTCATGATTTCAGAAGTTCCTTTAAACATGTCTGCAACATTACGCTAACTTTTCAATACCTCCATGTCAATACATGCCAGTTGCTTAGGGTTATTTTTTCTTGTTATAAAGAAGGTCAAAACGGCAATGCAAATGTATTAGGGGGAAAAAATGCATTCAAGTAACATTACTTGTTTCTGGACTCAAGATGCCAGTCCATTTTTAAATCACACAGCTGAGTATTCAATTCACAAATACAATGAGGGTACTTTTAAATTTTAACTGTCATATTCTGTTATGTTGCCTGATGTTAAGTTGCATTATGTTAGCAGTGAATGGGATGGGACAGAACATAATTCACTGCATTATAAACAGCATAACGTAACTTGACAACTGGAATTTAACAGGAGAAAATCTTTAACCATAAGATTGTGTTATATATTCCTATACATTTATAAACCCAGCAGCAAAAGATCCAAGTATAAAAACTGATAATGTATCTATTGCCAAGAATCAAATGTTGTCTCATTTGTGTGTCAAGCAAATAACTGGGGGTAGTTTTCTTTGCATTTTAATTTCCTAACTGCACAGCTGCCACTTTCCTTTCTGAGCTAGTTAGGGAGGTACTTGGTTGTGGTATCATCTTAAAACTTTCATACCTAAGACGCAGAGCAGCATTCACTTTTACAGAAGCTGTTTTGTTTGCTCTCCTGGGCTAAAATAAAGAATGAAGTAACACATTTCTTCAACATGAATATGCTAACAGCCATAAATCTGCTCCCTGGCATTACTGAAGAACAAACCATAGTAAATGTTTAAAAATGTGCTCCTAAAATAAGCCCTGACTGAGCTTTGATGTCACTTTATTTAATTCACATTGGCATTGCATACACAGCTCAGTTTACCAGAGAGGATTCATTCTTTACTGAAGCATAATTACATTATCAGATATTCAGTAGAGGCCATAAACCACAAAATGGAAATTAGACTGTCAATGGCCATTTTATACTACAAGGATTATTGTATTTTAACGTTCATGTTGTCAACCACTGTGCTGGCAATCTAGCATGTGGACCCCAATTTTCAACATCATTCTAACCTGAATAAAATTTAAATATATGAACACCAAATTGAACAATCAATAACAATCTTTTAAGCTATATAAGCTTCTGACTGGCAGCAAACTAAGCAATAGCACAGAGGCAAATCAATCAGGAAGCTCTGTTTTCCTTCTTAGTCATATGCATTTGAGACTGAGGGAAACTTATTTTGGTGCACTATTTCCCAATATCAAATATATATATGTAAAAAAAAAAAAAAAAGAAAAGTAAAGCTACAGCTTTCTCTTCAATGCCCACTCAGATTTGTAAATGGAATTTACTGCACACAGTGTCCTCTTATAGATTAAATTAATGTTATTTTAAAGAGGTTTAATGCTCAAAGATATTTATGACTCATGCTGAGAAAGAAGCTGTACTCAGTTATGATGATTAATATAATTTTCCCAAGTTTTCACAGATGAAATTGCTTGATGTGCATGTTTTGAGTACAGAACAGATAACCATAATTCTAAGAAAAGGCAGCCATGATTGTGTTATTGATGCATCATTTGGAATTAGCAAGTTGCTTGCGGAGAACATAAAATATTTTTGTTGGATTTGGTTTCTGTTTGATAGGCTTTGGGGAAGCAACATTCACGGCTTTGAAACCTGTGTTTGTGTTTTGATCTTAGCATAACAAAAGTTAGTGTTTATAGATAGTTAGCTTTTATGACCAACCACTAATAAGACAGGCTGTGATTTAAAAGTTATATCCTCTGTCCAGAATGAAAACCGCATGAGACAGAATTTGGCAATTTATATAGAGAAAATGAAGATTTACTAACTCTAGCACACGGGTTTGAAAAGTGGATCACACGTGTCTGATCAGAAGAGCTCTCCAACAGTTTTGCAAGGCCAGTGAAGATTAAACAAACATCTCCACTACCTTTTGAGGGTCAGCCCTCACTAATAATAAAGATTACAAATATTCATTTAACATTCTGCTATCGCGGACTTTAATATAATTATATTGAAGTGCTGTGACTATTACATAGTCCAGTTCCAAACTGTGAAACTGAATTTTCTTTTCAGATTTTAGCCAATTGTTTGGTGTCCTGTGAGAATAGCAAACTAGAATCTGTGTAAAAAATGGGAAATTCTTAAAAACTGATAAACTGAAATAATTAAAAAAAAAAAATTCCTCCCCAACAGAGATGTATTGTTTCCTAATATATTCCCTTACTTTTGCATTTCTTTATGTTATGCGTAAGAAGCTGGTAAGCTTATTAATCTAGATAAATCAATGTTAGATTCTACCTGAGTTGAAACAATTTCATAATTTAAGTTTGAGTGATTGTCTGTGCACTGGAGACCATAAACGTTATAGGACTTGGTAGTGCTGGGGTAATGGTTGGACTCAATGATCTTAAAGGTCTTTTCCAACCTAATCATTCCATGATTCTACGATATTAGGGACTTGATACCCTTTCTCCCAAAATGAAATCTTCTCAACCTGGGTCAAAGTGGACTGAATTTGGTCTGAAAGTGCAGTGAACAATGTATTGCTATAAAATAACTCATAACATCAATGCTGGCTACTGATGGGACTAATGCAGGCAGTACCTTAGCATTACACATGCCCTGCCCTTACTGAATTTCTTCAGGCTTTGTTTATATAAAGGAGTATATGTATGTTTTGTTGAAGGTAACATTTAAGATGATGTTTATAAATAACTTTAGAATAAACGTTTCTTAAATATAAATATATCTCTTTCTCACTTCATCATATCACTGGTTTCAACTGTTTCAATTTCCAGAGTCCTTTGGTATACCACATGCTATAAATTAATAGCTTTAATCTTGTTGTGGGGGTTATCTCCTTTTATCTTCAGTTATATATGAAATATAGATTGCTCTTTAATGTGGAGGATATCTCCCTTAATATATTTTGTAATACTTCAGGCTCCTAGAGTACAGTAACTCTTAACACACCTTGGGAATTTTAACTGGCTTTTAAATTTGTAAATGTTATTGCAATTTGCTTGACATCTGAAGCCAATATGAAGGTGTCATATAAAAAGGAAGACATAAAAATGCATTTAAAGAGAACTGCAATGCCACTGTATTAATGAATATATGTTATGAAACTTACAGATATTCCTTCACATTTTTAGTTAAAATGAGAAGAATATACAACATTTTACAAACATATTTAGGATGCTTATGTTTATCTGTTCCTCAAAATGAAAGAGTCAAATCATTTATTGTACAGCTTTAGAAGTTGAGATAATTCTCAACTCCCAGATCACTTCTATCTGAAGACCGTATACCAGAGCGTAGAAAACATAAACCTGGTGGAATACATTTCTCAGAAAGCAATGAAATAATTCATAATAACAGTTCAGTTTGTTGCATTATCTGTAGCTAATATAAACACTTAAATTTGTTTGTGATGGTTACTACTGAGAACTATATGATAAATAGATACTGCTATCATGCTCTGGGACAAATCATGATCACAATGGTATTTCTAACAGTTCACTAATATACAGAGATTCCATCCTCAGTAACAACAATTTACAAGATTTACAAAAGCAACATACTATAATAAGGATTTTTATAAGGAGAACATTGTGAAATGGTTGAAGTTCTCCATGGGTGGTACACCTAAATTCATATCTATTCAACCTGAAAAGTTACCTCTTCTGCTACCCCACCACTTGCAGGCTTAGGTGCCAAATCCCCTTCCATCTAAAAAAATTCCAGTCTGTCGTGCTGGGTTTTATTCACACTAGATGATATTAGATGTTTGTGAAGATTAAAAAGGTATTTTTAAGGGTCTGATTTAAACCAGGTTTAATTTCTCCAAAAGAACATTGGAAAAATTCAAACAACGCACATTCTTCCTAACCAACACATAATCTGATTTCTATAGAGATACATATAACACATCTAATTATCAGAAATCTATACATTGCATCCGCCATTTTTCTCAAGACTTACTATAGAAGATGCTAGTCCAAAAAAGTTTCCCAGAAATATTTCTCCACTCAACAATTTATTCCAGTTTCCATCCTCCTCCCTCTTTGCAACAGCTCGTCAGCTATCATTAGAAGTTAACAACACAGAGGCTTAAAGACATACCCTCTGGTTAAAAGTAAAAAATAAAAAAATCCCACAGCTTTCAAGTGTGAATGGGATTAATCACACATAATAATTATACAAAGTGATAACTCTTATTATAAGATCACATAAACACCGTTAAACAAATAGTGGCAGTGACCTTTAAGAAGGAAATATAAAGCTACCAAAAATAATACAAATCAAAGTTTCTCTTGGAAAGAATTTCTGGGTAAGGATACTCTGAAACCCTTAATGAAACTAGTGTGCAGTATTTCAAAGCAAATGACAGTTACAGCTGATTTGCATGTTCCATACATCTTCAAAATGCACTATAAAAACCAGAATATTGGTGGGGAAAAACTGCTGATCCTCAATCTCCCATCCTTCAGCAGTCCTCAACAACTTACAAACCTTTTTTTCTAAGCTTGTTTTCTAGATCATCAATGTAATTATGCAACAATTCATACTCTCCATATTAGCAATTCTTTGTTGAGCTTCATGCAGTTCTAAACCAAAGCTTTCAAAGACTTTTTTTTTTTTTAAATTGCATTAGCTGTGGCTTCAAACATATCAGCTTTTTCCTTGCAATTGCTTTGTATTTCTTAAGAAAATCCACTTTGTTGAAAGTTTTGGTTTGATCTCATAAAATCACTCATTTTTATAGTTCTCACTAAGTATCTGAGGAATAGTTTCCAATAAATCCTTCATGTAAACCACACTTTTTTTTAAGCACAAGCAAATCCTGGTGCATTCTGGTACAAAGGAGATGATTTGTTACCCCAAGTCACCAGGTGAGCAGGAGATTGTGAGGCACTTTCACAGCAGCAGATTATGCTCCACAACGGGTCCTTTTGGATATGAGGGTAGTGCAGCCCACGAACCTGCTACAGCATCCCTATTCCAGGCTGATCAATGTTAGAAATTTTCCAAAGGTCTGGGGGCAGTTGTGAAGGGGATCATGATCTAAATGTAGAGGTCAGGCAGAGGGAAAACTGTGGGAAGATGCAGAATGATATATGATGTACGGAAGTTTAAGGACGACAGAATACAGGAAATTTTTCTATACAAGTAGTTACAAAGACAAAGCATGTTGACATTTTTGAATCTCTAAATACATTCAATGTGCAAAACTGTAAGATCAGTAAACATTATGGGAAGACAGACTTCGGGCAAGGCAATGAATATATGAAACTATGGACGCCACAGACCATGTATATGTTAAAATAAAAGCAAAATAATTAGGAATGATACAAAACTCTGCATGTCTTGACTGGAATGGGTTTTAGGCAATCAAGAGAAATCTTCACCTTACAGAAATGCAGAAATGAAAGATAATTTGTCCGTTGCTAAATGCATGTATAATTATAGCACTAAAATATAGTAGTTTTGGTCTAATAATTAACAGAATTTAGGCAGCTACTATAAGAAAAATAACTGCAAGCATAAGAAAGGAACTGCTTGTTCGCAGAATTGTTTTCATCTGCTCTTTCAAACAAGTGACATTTTGCTATTTGCCTATTGTCTGAGAAATTGCTTGGCATCATTAAATATGTAAGGGGCTCAGATATCTATATTTTACCTTTATGTCAAATATTTACATGTCATGCATAAGACCTCACCAAGGAGTTGTTGTGATTAGTTGCCAAGAAGCATCAAGAATCAAATACAGTTGTTAGTGTTCAAGGGGTTTCCTGTTTATTTCTACAAACATACAGGATAAACACTGTCAGTCCAAAGTAAACTACAGAGTACACATTTTTTTTCCAAAACTAATACCCTATAAAAGCGTAGAATGGTTGAAAACTACATTTAAACTAATTCATTCTGGTGGCTAGTACCATGTGTGAAGACTCAAGAATATTTCATAACCCAGAGACCCTGTCAATTAGTTAAAATTATCATTAAAAAAAACACCATTGGTTTAGACCTTGTAGTTGATGAAGATCCTCCTAAACACATCAAAAAATGTCGTTAACATTTGGTTAAAACAGATATAAAACAAAACACCCAAAAAAAACCCCAAAACCCACAACAAAAACCACCTCAGATTCAGCTCAGATTGAAAGAAAAAACCCAACCACACAGCAACAACATATGTACAGTATCATAAAATATAAGTCACCACACCAGGGACTGAATTTTGAGTGACATTCAAAAGATTTTCATTAAAGCATCCATTTGTTTCAGTCATTTGAGAACTATTTAGTCCCTTAACTCTCCCAGCTGAATTTTTTTTCAGATGCCAATTGACAGAGGAAATTCATTCCAACTAAAGATAAATCCCTACATTCACTGCCAAGAGTTTTCCTGCCATAGACAATTATTGGTCTAGAGGGGACTTTTTATTTCTTCTTGAAATTAAGCTCCTTCTAAGAAACCTATGTAAAATTAAGTACTTCATTAAACTGACAATCTGGTAAGTCTACCTTTGTGCTTTGTTTCTTCTAAGGCAAAGTTAAGAAACATATAAAATGGAAGAAACGTACATATATAGAGATCAATAAAGAATTTGCTCTTCAGTTCAAGTAGCTAAAATAGTAAAACAGAAGAAAACGAATAAAAAAACCCACAGTTTAGGTCAAACAAGCACTCATTTTCTTAACCTTTTCTAAAGCATTCAAAACTGAAACATTTATTTGAGAACTGATTATGTACAGTTGGTTTCAAAATTAATTCCCTACGTTAATCCCCTATATTACTTGTTTTTAATTTTGTCTCATTCCATGATATTACATGTTCAATGCTAGGTAGACCTTTTTTTAAGTATGCCTGGTCCTTGAAATCTCTGAGTAGAAATTTATACTTCTGTGAGAGCTCATAGCATCAAATATCTGTTTCGATGTGATGTTTTTCAATGAGGAGAAAACTCCAAGTTTATCAAGGCTTTTAAAATGAGTTATATAAAGTTAACATGTTCACTTGTGGTCATCAAGGGTCTCTCATTCTGCTTTGCCCTTTTTGTTGTCATTTATTTCAAAGAAAATTTTCAGAGGTTTCATAATATTTTGTCCGCTTAGAGAACACAGGACAGAGCATAGAAGACAAACACAGATTAATTTAATGGTTTAATGGGTAATGGGCAGTAAGTTTCTATACTAATATTTACTGCATACTACCTGTTAAAGCATAATTATAAACACTCCAAATTAGAGTTGCAGAATAAGGATAATGGATCAGAATTGCTCAAAATTTTGATTTTGAGGCCCAAAGGAGGCAGAATTTGTTTAGCTTGGCAGTTTTAAAAGGATTGCCATATTCTCAAAGAACAGGAGTGTCCGAGTAAAGAATAAAGCTAAAATATTGAAAAAGAGAGATATTGTAATAGTCTACTAAGTACAGGCGGAAGCTCTGTTTAGTAATATCCATAATGTAATACATCTTTAAGTCAGGACTCATTTAAGTGTAATTTAATATATAAGGTCATGGCTAAATATTATGTGTCATTACAAAACTGTAAGAAGGAATTTTAAACCAAGGTTTTGTTACAATCATTATTCACAATTACATCAAGAAACACTTGGTCACTCAGGTGGCATCATGAAAAATTTAAAAGTCACATAGAGCAACAGCCAGTCTGCCACATGGCTGGACAGCATACATTAAAATTTACTTAAGGGGGTTCATGAGTTGTGTTTCCTTTCCCCAAGATGGTTATACCACAAATAAAGGCTTCAGCATTTGTGACCTGTGCTTTGCATTTGAATGATTACATATTAGATATAAATTTTTATTTGGACTGCATTTTGTGTCAATACTTACATTTTAGAAACTATTCACTGTATCCTAGGAAAAGAGCTGGAAGGAAAATATGGGATTGTCGTGTGCTTTACTCCTGCTGCCCCACTGGCGTCATGCTGCTATTGTATTTCAAGGAGGAAGGGGTGGGAGGGTATTATTTTGATCCTTAATTGCCTTAATTCTCCTGCATGAAAGCAATTCCCTCAAAAGCAAATTCTGACAAGTTTCAGAGATTTATTCATTTGTTGGCTTGAAAAGGTTTGCAACAGGAAGGAAAAGTAATGTATTGTGGTATGCTGTTGTTTTAGATGTTGCCAAAAGGAGTCTTGACAGGCCAACATGACAGTCTGTGGCAGTCATGGGAAAAAATAATTTTAACACCAATGTTCTCCAGGTCATGCTCAAAGAGACCAAAGCAAGTCAGCATCACCATGGGATGCATGGAGCCAGTGTTCAAACACTGAGAAGCCACTGGAACTTATCTCCTCATCTGAGAAGGGGCCCATTCTGTGTCCTGCACTATTTAAGAATTGAAATGGAAAGATTAATTTTTCTACTTTTTTCTCACAGTAGAGGAAAATAAATTAGAAGTGCAAGAGAAAAAAAAAACACTAAGATTTAAAGTAAAAATAGGGTTCAGTCCTAAATCCCTCATGTGCCTGGAAATCCCACTGCACTTTTCCCATTTTGGTGCTTAATAATTAGTCATTAACTCCTGTCCTGCAATGAACAGATCACACTCATCTGCCACTTACTTGACAAGATCGGGCACATGTTGATTATTTTAACAGATTCATTTAATTCAGGTTTCTGTAGTTTCCCTAGGAATTGGCCAAGCAGAAATTTATCAGATTCTATATAAATCTATGTCAGTGGGAACTTTAATGGAAATTATTACATTAAGAATTCTGGATTGGGCCCTTAATAGCTACTATAATTTATCATCTTTTTAATATGGGGAAATCAGTAAAATGAAATATTCTAAAGACATAAAAGTAATAACCCAATCATTTAATATGAAAGAATAACTAGACAACACTGCCCTGACGAACTATGGATAGCCAGACAGAAAGGCACTGGATATAAAAGACAGAAAAGCATCAGTATTAATTTGAGGGAAATACTGCATTCATGTACAACTATACCACTGAAAAGAAAGCAAAATAATCAGTTCGATATCCTCAGTAATTTTTACGAGGCATTCACACATCTTTGATGTCATTATCACAAACAGAAATGATAGAATCATATAGAATCATGGAATGGTTTGGGTTGGAAAGGACCTTAAGATCATCTAGCTCCAACCCCCCTGCCATGGCAGGGGCACCTCACCCTGGACCATGTTGCCCAAAGCTCTGTCCAGTTTCATCTTAAACACTACCAGGGATGGAGCATTCACAGCTTCCTTGGGCAACCCATTCCAGTACCTCACTGCCCTCACAGTAAAGAACTTCTTCCTTATACCCAATCTGAACTTCCCCTTCTTAAGTTTAAACCCATTGCCCCTTGTCCTATCACTACAGTCCCTAGTGAAGAGTCCCTCCCCAGCATCCCTATAGGCCCCCTTCAGATACTGGAAGTCTCCACACAAGCTATTCTTCTCTAGGCTGAACAGCTCTAACTTTCTCAGCCTTTCTTCATATGGGAGGTGCTCCAGTCATCTTATCATCCTCGTGGCTCTCCTCTGGACTTGCTCCAAAAGCTCCATGTCCTTTTTATGTTGAGGAAACCAGAACTGTAAACAATACTTCAAGTGGAATTTCATCAGAGCAGAGTAGAGGGGCAGGATCACCTCCTTCGATCTGCTGGTCACGCTCCTTTTGATGCAGCCCAGGATACGGTTGGCTTTCTGGGCTGTGAGCGCACACTGAAGCTGGCTCATGTTCAGTTTCTCATCAATCAACACCCCCAAGTCCTTTCCTGCAGGGCTTCTCTGAAACATTTCTCCTCCCAACCTTGAACTTGGGAGGAGAATGAGTCTCGGTTGAACTTCATGAGGCTAGCATTGGCCCACCTCACAAGCGCGTCAAGGTCCCTCTGGATGGCATTCCTTCCCTCCAGCGTATCAACCAAACTACATAACTTTGTGTAGTTGGCAAACTTGGTGAGGGCACACTCAATCCCGCTGTCCATGTCACCTATAAAGATGTTGAACAGGATCAGTCCTTGGCTCAGAGAATGGAAAGAAGAGGGGAGATCCTGCCCACAAGCCAAAGGAACTTAATTCCATGGTTTTGAGTTGCTGTGAGCAAGAAAAATGCAGAAATTTGCAGTAGGTAACTATTAGCAGCAGTTTAAACTATAACCATTATAACTTTATAAATGCATGTCTTTAAGGTAATAAAACCCAAATAATAACTCAGAATCAAAGCAAAAAATTATGAAAGTAAGAGGCTGTAATTTTAGTCATAATATTAAAACTAAACACAAATTCTAATAAAAAATAATTTGTTTTACAATTGTACTTAAACATTCCATTGTTTTCAATGAGAGATATCAAATTGCTAAAAAATGAAGATTAACACTTGCATCTTGCTTCTATCTAAAGGGAAGCTGAGGCATGGAAATTTGCCTTCACTGGTCTTGGAGGCCAGTGTCAGAACCATGCTAGGTTCTTGGAAGTTGAGCAGTCCAGTGATGTTTTCTTAAGACTGGTCCACCAAACTTGTGCTGGCACGAGCAGGTATGAGAACGTGCCACAAGTGTGGGTACACCATGAATCACAGCTGGTCAATCCATCTCTGTCACTTAACCTCAGATTTACTTTCCTTCCAGTGATGGTTTCTGAGTCCCAAGAAAGAATGGAGAACTAATGTTAAAAGGTTGCTTACTCTTGTGGATTTCTATCACCCACTCTGAAGCTTCTTCAGTGGTCTGAAAGGCAACATAGAAACAAAAGTCTCTGCCTAGCTTCTGTCAGAGTGCAAGAGACTCAGGCTTCTGGGTGTCCCCAGATTTCCATTCATAAGATGGGATGTGGATATGCACAGGCCCTTTGGAATCTGGCCTCAAGTATCATCAAGGATATAAAAAGTGAGGTTTTCCTAACGGTTTTTGTTTGTTTAGTTGGTTGTTTTCTTTTCTTTTTTTTTTTTAAAGAGATGGTCCTTTCCACTGTGCAGTGATAAAAGATCAGATTTAAATATATTTAAAAGCAGCAGAAATTTCTTAAACATAGAATAGAAATGAAAGGCCTTTTTTTTTTCTATAGCATGAAATTACTATTTGTCTTTTCTATTACATGAACTGTGAAAAATTCATCTTTGTGTGCCAAAGAAAGAAAAAAACCTCACCCAATTAAACATGTGTGTGCTTCATGCCCACTGCTACAGGGGTAGGATGCACACTTCTATCTGTGGTTGCCAAAAGAAAAAATGGTTGTATAGCTCTAGAGATGCTTTACTGAACTACAGTAACACCCTTTAACAATTTAGCTAACTGATAAAACAAAAAATACTGCTCATTCCCATTTGTAATATGCTAAATTGCCTGCAACTAATTTAAACAACAAGCAAGCCAGGCTGTAAACTGTTATCTGAGGCCAGTTGAGCAAAATGCTTTATTTGCCATCTCTTCCTGAGCAAGGGGTTTAACCAATTACCCCTAAAATATATTCTGCAAGTGGACAGCCTGTATGGCCTCAGAACAGTTAAATTCTGCAGAGAACTCACTACCTGAACTTGTAGAACTTGCCAATCTCTGATAACAGAAATTTATACATAAGCAAAACTTTCAGCTTTAAGCTGCAGATTTTTCTTTTTTTTTTTTTTCTATTTTCTTCTAAAGTTTAAAAGTTTCCTTTTGTTTCAGGTATTTCTCAATACACAACAAAAACACAACATTGAAACAACAAAAAAGTGTATGATACTCTCTGATAGCTTCCTGCAATGCTGAAAGAAATTAAATCCCAAGATCCATCCTCAGGAGCTTAATTGCTTCAAAGAATAGGAATCTTGTCAAATTCAGTCTAAACAAATATAATCAGTAACTTTCAAAGCTTTTTTGACATCGAAGAGGCATGTAGAACAACACAGGAACCAAAGAAACATACATCGATGGTCTGTCAAAATTTTTTGTTAGACATGATGCTATTATCAAGGCACATCAGGATGAAATAAAGTGACCTAGCTGACCAGAGGCTTACAAATGTCTTGGGAAGGAAGGAAAAACGGTGAATCAAAAGGTAGCTTTGTTACACGTCCCCTCAGGCCATATTATTGACAGGGATGACAATGGTCCCAAGATGCACCATTATCTATGACCAGCAAGCAGACATCAAATGCTACTGAGCTGTCTCGGTCAGAATAGAAAATGCTGCTCAAAATATACAGGGCTTGTTACATTTTGTTCAGCAAAGGTTTGTCAAAAGGCAGGGTCACTCTCTGTGTGCACTGCCCTGAAGGGTAATTTTAAAAGGCAGGAGAGATGCACTTGATTCTTCGGTGTTTCTTCTGGAAGGAGACTTCGAGTCTGTGGATGGCCAAAATGTTTTGAAAATCAAAGAATGCCTCAGATTAAAAAAAGAAAAAAGTAAACCAAACCTAATAGATGTTTATTATGGCTGTGATATTAGAAGGCAAATCACTTTTCAAAATAAGCAGGTTGGGGAATTATTCCGGCATTCAGATGTTTGTTCAGTAAAAATTCACTTGATTTCTAATACATCAAGGTGGATGCTACTGTAAAGGCAGAACTCAAATTGTAGTGTATAAGTACATCCTCTTCAAGTATCTCGGTTGTACCATTATGCAGTTAATTGCAGTAAAAAAATTTGTAATGGTGAGAAAAGAATTGTTAATATAGTACCCTTTGGAAAGAAAAAAGAGAGTCTGTATATACGAACTCCAACCTCAGAAATGTTTGGGTAAACTTTGCTTTTCTGTGAACATCTTCTAAAAACACACTGAGGAAAGAAAGTCCAAATCCACTTCACAAATTGACACAGAAATCTTTAGGAACTGTGTTGTTAAAAAAAAAAAAACAAACACAAGAAAATACCCAAATCAAACCAAAACAAAAATGGAACTTGAGGTAAAAAGAGTATTTTGGAAGGTGAAAGGCATTACTGATACAGAAAAAACATTATGGAAGTTTTCCAGTAATTCTCACAATGGGTCAGCTCTTGCTTTTTCACTTAATATTCACTGCTGCATTATGGGTGGGCTTGGCTTTACCAAAAAAGTGAAAAAATAGGCCACACTCCCCAGCAATGTCCTGTACAGACTAGGCAATGCAACAAGACCCTCCACTGTTAAGGTTGCATCTTGACCTGGTATTGTTAACTAAATACCATATGAACTTTTCTGTCCATGCCACCCACCTTCCCCCCTGTACCTGGGTGCTTGGTGTCACCTGGGGGTCTGGTGGTCCCCCAGTCTGTTGCTCACCCCTGACACAGGGGACATCCTGAAATCATTGCACTCCTTCACATCGGTCCTCAGCTATCCAGACCCATTTTCCTGCTCACTTTTTCTATTGATTATTGTGACTTCTCAGAGCATGTAGTTGTCTTCTTTCTTTCCTTTTTAAGGAGAAATAACAGAAAAAAAAAAAAAAAGGAAGAGAAAAGAACTGCCTTTTGGCTCTGAGGTTACAGCTGTTGCTCCACTGTCCATACCCATATTAGTTTCAGGACAGAAATTAGGATAATAGTCTATCAAATGTAATTTCTCTCCTCCTAGGCCAATCTCAAGATGACAGATATTATCCTTCTGGATCCTTCATGGAACATGCTCTTTTTTCCCCAAACACAATGCTCTTAATTCAATGTAATAGTTTCTTTTCCCTTTCACTGGAAGTCACAATATACTGTGAGAAAGGCTGGCTTGTCTTTACTCCTGTTGGAGAACTTGTGAGTGCACTGAGAGTTGAGGGAAACTTTGAAAAACAAATTTTTCCCCATTAGCAATTTCATAAAAACTTTATGTATTCTTCCTTGACCTTCTTTTCCATTACTCATCATTTATGTGGACTTATATGTAACATCTAGTTTTATATAAGGGTGGAGTGGTGTCCTTTGGTTAAATCCTACTTCCTATTATTTTTCCAACTATAAATTATCGATAAAGATATACATGGAAGAAAAAAACCCAAAAGAATATGCTCCTCATCACCAAAATCAATGTTTGGTTAAAAGATCTGTATTAATATTCCTCCACATTTAGAAAATCTTACTAATGACTTCTGTGCTGTAATATTCCATGGGAAATTTAGAACTTTAAGGTATCTTTAGCATTTTGACATGAAAGCTTTCACAGAAAAACAGCTGCCTGATGTGGAAGCAAAAGGCGGCACAAATATATCTGCAATCCCTTTTGCCCACCATTCAGTCACGCATGAAACAGCTCCTTGAGACCAGAGACATTGGATCAAATTTGTGTGAACAGTGTAGTAAGTTCATTCTTTCCTGAGCCAGGTTTCAAGCAGATAGATAGACAACGGAGTCAAGAGAATTTGCACTGTTGGTTTCATAAAAAAAGCTGTTTACTAAATAAACCCTGCTATACTCACCACACTACTCATAATTTCTGACCACAACAATATATTTAGCCTCCCATCCAGTTTTCACAGTATCTCACCTTTGTTTACAAACAAACAAAAAAAAAAACCAAACAAAACAAAAAACCAGCAGCATCAACTCTACTTAATTGTTGTGTATCCCCTGGGTGATCAAAACAAACAAGGCTAACAGATCCACATCACACATGAAGTTACACTGTGTGTAATGAGATAACATACTCTTGTGTAACCTTTCCGCTCCAAAATAAGAACAGCATAACTTCCAGACTGTTGCCATCATCAGAAATCTAAGCAGTACCTGTGATTCTGCAACATTTTGTCTAGCCCTGCAATAACCATTTTAATTTATGAGCAACAGAGTGCTTACAATTAATGACAGCTAGGTTCTTGCTATAATGATAGACACCAAGCAAGTATGACTGCAGATCTTTAAGAGTAAATGTGAAAGGAAAAGAATGAGCATTAAAAAAAAAAAAAAAAGAAAGTATTGATTCAGTGTGACTGATGTGAATGAGTTAAATGATTGACTGTGAAGTGTGAATTCAAATTTACTGTGAATGGAATTTACTGTGAGTGGAACAGAGTATGCATGACCATGACTGAGTGTGACTAGGTATCATTAGGAAGAACTAAGCGAATATGAGTGGAAAGCACTGATTATCTCCCCTGTAATCTATAAATAAACAGTATTGCAGGAAGTTTTGAAAAATGTATTTAATAAGGGATTTCCACTGCCTGAATAAACTAGCTGAGGCCAGACAGCCTGATCTGGAGGAAAATGTATCATTTTATTCAAAGCTCTGTCATGTAATAATATGTGAGCTCATATCTGACAGAAACAAAATAAGCCTAAATTTATAGCAAAATGGAAATCACTCAACTTAAAATAAATGTCTTTCAAATTTTCAACAAACATTTACTAACTCACATTATATCAATTATCTCCTCTTCTACTTACGGGCATTTTCCTAACATACATACTTTATTTAAATTCAGAAAAAAATGAACATTCAGGACCTGCAAATTTGGGAACAGATTCTGTCTTCTCAACTCAATGGCATAAAGTTTTATTATTACCAAATAACTGTCCTTTGGCAGAGTGACCAAATAACCAAATTGCCACCAAATATCTTCTTTTGTGCAGGGTAAGAGAACTGAGCCTGGTGTTGCTCCAATTTACTTCAATAAGAGTAAAGAGTGTTTTACATCCTGAGATCTCAGACCACACTTATAAAAAAGTGTCTCAGTATCTCTCAGCTGCTGCCTTCTCTCCATAGACATATGTTTACTAGAGAGAATTGTAGTACAAGTCAAACCAACAGAGTCCTTGTTACTAAAAATCTGTGCAAATAAACGTTGATTTTAAAGATGAACTCGAAAGAGCTTAAAACAATGTCAAAATCCTGGATCTTGGTATGATCAGCACAGATTTTACCACTGAATTTAGTTATTTGCCTACCTTGAGTAATTTTCTCCCTCTTAATTCTCCTGCAAACATTACCAATCAAACATTAATCAGAATTTATGTGTTTTTTTTTTCTGTCAGCCTCTACTTCCACTGAAGAAGAAAAGATGAAAACATAGTGCTGTTTTTACACTGCCAAATTAATAATCAAAATCAAATAATGTGAAAGAGCAGAGAGGCTATTTCAGCTGGCAGAAGTCTTTCTTGGGAAACCTGCAATGCTCCTTCACTGGTGATGAATTTACTGGGGTGAAGAAATTCCCTGCCTGAATTAGCTGGGTCTTAATCTTGGTCGTGCACATGAGCATCCTTGAACCCTGCAGGTCTTTGAGTTAAAGGCATTTTAAACTAATATTCAGTGGATTTACATCCTTATAACTTTACAGGCTCTAAGTTAACTCTGCTGATTAACAGGGTCCAAGAATATGGTCCAAACTTTTGCATGAGCTTTTGTTTGCATTAGCTTTTGCTTCACACCGTATTTCCATTTTGCAAAAAATAAGACAGAAATTGTTATTGGTTTGCTTCCATTGTCTGACCAGATCCAAACCAAAGAAATTATTCCTGTTTGAATCTTACTGAGCTATCAAGGAACACCTCAAATATGTTGGCACTGTCACATTAAAATAATTGCAGTTTTCAGAACAGGCAAAAAAAAGTCCAATAAAAAAAAAAAAAGAGGAAGTACTTTAATTCATTAAATCAAAGAATATGTATTTTTTGAGATCATACAGAGGGGCTGCTCTGCCTGAGTGATCCTCTTTAGATGTGCATCTCCCAAGAAAGACAGAAAACCATTGACAGAAAACAGTGGGTAATTTATGCCACTCATGCCAAAGCTGCACATGTTCTGTCGATAAATGGAAGACTTCGTTCTTTAGGATAGCAATTCAGCCATTTTAAAGGATTTCCTAATGAGGTAAAATTTACTAATGAGACACAGAAAGGAAGAAAAAAGAAAAAAAGAATAAAACCCACTACCTTTTTAACTTGGAATTGCAGAAATGCTGAGTAAGTAAATTCCAGAAATTTTCACAGCATTATCTTATCAAAGTGGGTAAGCATGAGATCATTAAGACTTCACACACTTTTGCCAACTCAATATAAAAACCTGTATAATAACTATGTTGAGTTACCTTTAATGCTATAAAAGACTTGCTATTAAAAAAAAGCACAATGTATGTTACCAATTCTGTTACCTTGCCCTGCAAGTTTACAAATTAAAAGATGCCCCACGTTTTCACTTTCCTGCATAGGCACCATTACCAGAATCCCTTAGATTTAATGTAATCACAAAGCCACTGGACACTGTAATCTGATATGCAGAGCAGTAATCTCTCTATTCTCTGTGTACCTCTTGCACCTTCCAATAGCTCAGAAGTCTTGGGTGAGGTAAATACCAGGACCCATGTTCCCTCAGCTTTGCCAGTGATTAATACATCCTCACTCCTATTTCCAGCCTAGGAAAGATAAAGAGTTTGTCTTGTGGGTTTTCTTTTCAATTTTGTTTGTTTTCCAGCTTTTTTCTTGAACAAAGTGTCTTATTTCTGATTTTCTAAACAAATATTTCCTGATTCCAACAGGAATCTCAGAGCTCACAGAAAGGATAGGTATTGAGTGGACAAGTAGCACACAATATGCTCAAAGATTTTATTTTAAGCCCCTAAACATTGAACTAAAGCAAATATTTCCACTGCTTACTTTCCCCCTAACTACCCCGAGTTAAAAAATCGGCTGGGACTATATATGAATTTCATGTCATGTTGATGAAGAACATAGCTTCTAATTTGCATCAGGACAGAAACAATGGATGTTATACTAAAAGAACAGTTACAGGCCATTTTCAATAGTCAAACAAAATATGACACACTTAAGTATCAGTATTGCCTCAGTAAAGCCAGGTTGTCTGTTCACCTTACATTATGCTACAAATTCTTAACATAGCTTTAGGTTCTCCAGCTTTATTTAACTGCCAACAGAAAGAATTTTGCTATTGTGGATCAAGACAACTGTCTCTGGAATTGACCTTATTAGCAAAGTTTCCATAGGAAAGAAGATTAGAGAAAGCAACTGATTTTTTTTTTTACTTGTACTGGTATTTTTGTGGCACTGAAGCAATTTCATCTTCTCAGGGGCATTGGCTTCAGGGCACATTCTTAACTACTGTTAAGTCCTCAATTCTGAAGACAATCAAGGATAAAAGACCACTCTCCACTACAACAAAGCAAACATTTGGCATGGTCAAGCCATAGTTTTGAAGAATGTCATTTTTCTGGATTTAAATGCATAGTATATATCTCCAGTTTAAGAGGATAATGACAATCCAGTAAGCCTACCCAAAGATAAAATGTGCCCCTAGATTTAGAAGATGGAGTCTGAAAGGTGTTTGCTGTCTGAAAAGAGCTGCTTTTGCTTTAATATTTCTTGGATGTTAAGGAATATTCATTTATGTATGTATTTTAAACAATATTTTAACATACATTGCTATTTTAATGTAATTTAAATATCTCTGAAAACTACAGTTTTTACAGAAAAACCCTTTAATAAGATCGAGAAATGTTATTTAATTTGGCAATTGATAAGCTCTGGGGTTTTATTTTTCCAAAAATAATATCTTACCTATCACAGCATGAACACTCTGGACCAGTCATGGGAAGGAAAGGCAATGATCTCTATGTTTCTCAAGGAGAAGTACAAAAGCTGGGCATGTATGGGAGAAAATTAATGCGCAATTCAACGGATCCACTATTCCAAATCCCCTAGTATGGAGAGAACTGAGGGCTTAATAATCTGTACAAAGTAGCTATGATGTGCTTCTGCCGACTGCAAACAGCATCTGTGCAAATCCCTGTTCATGCGGGCTTGCTGCAAGGGTCCAGATATAGCCAGCAGTTATTATTTATTGCAACATTTTTATTGAAGTCACATTCATAGCTGAAGCTGTCATCCTGAAGGAGAAAATTGTCGTAGTTTTTGTCCTACATGTGTACATTATATAATTCTGCCTATTATCTCTGGGGCCTCTCTTACAAAGTTTCCACCATTCTTTCTCTGTTACGTCTCAAAGTTATCAGAGTCAGAGTTCATTTATACTTCTGATCACTGGCTAGACAATGTCCCCAGGGTTGTGATGTCTCGTATGGCAGAACAGGAACATAATTTTATGGCCACTATATTCTAATTCATTTAATTAGGGATTTTCTTGGATCTCTTGGGTGTGTGTCCTTTCCTGTTTAGAGGTTTCTATAGAAAATCTACCTCCATTCCAGAAAGTCAGGGGGAAAGGCCTCCTGCAAGTATAGATCTTGTTTGCTCTCCATCAAATTAATATTCATCACATCAGCAGCAGAATATACCTTTCTGTGTTCCCTCTGTCATTAACAGTTTTGAGGAAGAATTCTTGCACAGCAACCATCAAAGAAATGCACATAATTTAGAGATACTAATAATGGGAAGAAAAAAAAAAAGGTATATTTAAAAGCGGAGGCCCTGACAAAATTTAAATCACAATGGTTTAAAGTAGACTGATAAGAGCTTTAATTAAGACACATCTTGCTGCTAAAAATGTGAATTTTTACCCATATTTCATACCTCAAGCAGAGCTCAAGCAGAGGTAGATTGTATCTTCTTCCTTAGATAAATGAAAAAAAAATATTAATCTGCACGGTACTAATTTTTATGTGCCCAAAGCTGAATTTCCATTTCATTGTGCGATGTTCTCTGCGCAGACGTAGCATGGGGATCTCTGCCTTGAGAAATTTTCAGTCAAACCTAGAAATGTGGGAGAAATAATGTGTTATCTTCATTTCACAGAGGTGTGTGGAGGTTACATGATGTCTCCAAGCAGAATGCAAGTCTCTGGCAATATACAGATATGAGTGTTTCAAGGGTTTTTTGCATCTCTGAGGTGGTATGTACACACAGTAAAATTGAATCCAAATTTTCCATTCAGACTCCAATATGATGTAAATGAATGAAATAAAAAGGAGAGAAGATTTCCTAGCTAAATATTTAGTATTTCAAATGTAACTACAAAAGCACAACTAAATGAAGAAAAGACTGTCATTGTGCACTTCCTATGTCTAAACTAGAGCAGATATACCAGAGCAAACAGAATTACATCAAATGGAAGCTGAGATTCCGAAAAGAAATCAGTAAAATAATCCCTGGGGTGTTATAAAAAGAAATATTTTCCAAGTGAAATATTTTCCATACAGAAAATTGAAGGAAAAAAATTAAAGTCATATGTTTTATTTAATCTTACAGTGACATTTTTTACCTTTAATTTTTATGAGAAAATAAATAACAATAATGAGGAAGCCACAATTTAAAGTTTCTTTTTAATTGTTCTGCTGATTCTTTTTTCTTTTTTTATTATTATTATTGAATTTTTCCAAAAAGCTACTTTTTGAAAGCTACTATTTGAGAGATAATAGAAATGAAGAAATTTTTAACAATCCAGACACGCAGGGCAATGTCTGCCACCCAAAACCTTAAGTGTCTACTCTAATGATTTCCTTCAGAAATCATTCACTAATTTACTATTAATGAATGATAGTGTTTATACACTTAGCTAAGTGGAAAGTGATTTTTTTGGAGGACACTACATTTCTCTTCCCTCACTCACAAGGATATAATTACAGTATGGAGAAGGCTTTCTATATCAATTACAAATCATGGTTGGTCATGATTCTTGTTTCATTCCTGGTGACAGTATCTAAGAGCAAAGATAACTAGAACAGCTGAAAGTTGATATAAAGTTAAATATCTGAAAAAGACTATAGTATTATTTTGAAACACAAACAAGTAGCAGCTGTGAATTACTTTATTTCTGACATTCTTAGCCCTTTCTGAAGATAGGAAAAATAGCAATGCACAGGACATGCCAATCAAATTTTTATGGCCAAACCTTTTCCGGATCAGAGAGCAGGAGAAAGCTAAATTATCTCTGGTTAGCCAGTACAAGTGGTGGTAACATTCCTACCAAGGTTGTGATTGTTAAATGTAAGGAAAAAATAAGGAAAATTCAGATGTTCTGAATAAGAATATCATGCTAAAACAAAATAGTTAATAAACCATATCTATGAGGTTCATGTAGAAATAAAACTGATGATCCTTAATCTACTAGCTTCACAGAAACTCCTCCAGGGTGCTCTTGTTACAAACACTCAGAACAGAAGAAATATTACCTAGGAAGGGATAGTATCTACAGCTGCTCTATTCTCCTCAGACAATTTGAACCATAACTTACACAAATATCAGGGCATAGAAATACCACTCATCATTTTTCGTTTGCTTGGCAACAGTAGTAAGAAGAAACTGTAGATGATATTAACTGATGTGAAATGATAAATAGGAGTAGGCAACTTTGTCTTGTTTTACACATTTACCAGAGCAATGAATGTGAACAGAAATTTTGAAGTTTGTCAAAAAAAAAAACAACAAAATTTGGTGCTTTTAAAATTAATTCCATAAAATAAGGAAAGCTATTTCATTGTTAATTCTAAATTTATTCTTATTTTATTCTGTGTACCCAAATCTTGTTATTTCTCTACCTATAAAGATATAGAAATTCCTGTATTGTGTCTGCCTTCATGATTAATATTTACTTTCAATTTTGTTTTATACCAGATTTATACTGTCATTGTGGTAGCATCCCAGAAAGTGAGAAGTACTTAAAACAAAGGAAACGAATGGGCACAGGATCACTCTTATTTTTGCCTACTGAGACATCACAGCCATGCAACCGCAGGTGTGTACACAAACATGGTTCAGGACATCCTGGAACCTCATCCAACTTCTGTCAAATCCCTGTTATGTCAAGACTCTTATACTTTCAAGATTCCAGCATCAGTTCTGTTATTTAAGTTAGAGCAAGCCAAATGGCTCTTAAAACCTTTTTGTCAACGTAACTAATTTAAATACTTATAACACCACCTTTAAGTCATTTCAATGGGAAAATCCTTCCACTGTTGCTTTCATTACTGGTAAGGCAGCCTTACAGGATAAGCTATTTTAAGGCAGCTAATAACCTTTACCACAAGAGTCCTCATGTTCTTGCATTGAACACCCTTCTTTTCAAGCTCCTTTGATAGTATTAGGTAAGGAAACAATGGAGAAATAGCAATCCATTTTTCGTGTCCCACTGGCCTTGGGAGTAGATACCATAATGCTCTATCCCTGACATGGAGACATCCAGGTGATCCAAGTGTTTAAATCATGATATGCTATTCTGATGTTGACTATTACTACAAAATGAGCTAATCAAGTTGTCTGGCAAGGTCTTTTTTTCCTGTAAAGAAGAATGCCTCACTTTACTATTATAAACTTGAAATATTCACACTACATGGCTTATGATCAAAATCTGACAATTTAGCAGAAAGTTTTTAGAAGCTTAATCACATATCTTAATAAAAAATTACACATTCACTGGCTGAGACAGATTCTGATTACCTGTCTTTAAGGAAATGGACTGCTTTAGAAAATTATTTGGAGTACTCTACTATTGTACCTGTCATACACTTTTAATTAAAAATGTATTCATGCATGACTAAATTGCATACAGTGAAAAACAGACCTATTTTAGTTCAATTGCAATAATGTACACATAACCCAATGAAGTAAGCCGATACAATTATAACAGGGAGACAGCCCCAGCACAGTTATACTTTTTCAGGTCAAGCTCATACCAGATGTGGCTGTGGAGCCAATCATCACAAATCAATGTGGACTCAATCAGCACAAACAAATTTACTAATCTACTCTAAATACCTGTAATGAAGTCATTCTACTAATCTAATGTAAATTAAATATGTGGTGAAACAAAGACAGAATAATGATTAACACTATTTAATGGAGTCTTTCTTGACAAAGTCTGCTAACTAAGGCAATCTACACCCAGTGTTTGAAAATAAGAAATACATGCAACCAGAAATACATTGGTTACATTCTGTTACAACTAGAAGTATGAAATCAATGCACTGTTTATAAAAAATCGTCCTTTGAGGCCAACATTTTATGTTAGAGGAATATTGAATTTAGACTGACAAGAGGTAAATGTGTTCTCTTTTAAAACACACTGAAGAAGAGCTGGAATTCAGAATAAACCAGACATTGCATGGCAACGAACTAACAGCTATATTGCAATGTCACAATTTTTTTCAAAAAATATCCAACTGTAGTTATTTCTTTTAGAAGAACAATAGATAGACAATGTTCGTTTGCACATAGGGTTTTGGAGCTTCTTGAGAAAGGGCTGATAAAAGTGTTTAGTGATGAAAGCTTAATTATACCTATAAGGAATGATATAATGATTAGGATTCGGAATATTTCTTCACTAGAAGGTATCTGCTTGAGAATAAAGGTGCATCCCCAGTCCGTGGAAATTTGTGCTGAGGACTGAAGAGAAATTAAAGTTGCTTACAAACTGCAGAAATGGGAAGTCTAAAAGTAGTTGTTCTTTCTAGAGTATTATTGTTCAGATAGGTATTTCCTCCTTTGTAATTCTGTATTTTATTTCTGCACTTAAGATTTTACTTACACATTGCTCCCTAGACCTTCCTTTCTATTCTTTTCTATGGCAGAAACTGTACTGCCATTGCACTTGCATCACCCACCACAACTCGTCCAGTGACAGACATAAATAATTGAAAAAAATGCAGTTTCTTGAACACTGTGGGCTGATTTTTGTCAAAGTTCTTTGCAAGTGAAAAAAAAAAGAAAAGAAAAATAAGTTATTAAATGAAGCAGTCTTTGCATCCCTGTTCTCATTCTTTCTGTGTTAAGTGCATAAAAATTTTTCCAGAAAAATGTTTTTTGGAAATGAAAACTTTACAAAGGAATAAACATGGAAAGTTTTCATACTCTGAATCAAATTTTCACCAAAATTACAGATAGACATATGGAGGACATGGAGGATCTAGCATCTCCTCACTACTCTGCCTGACTGAGAAAAAGGCAAACAAGCACATAAATGATATTCTTGGCTCTTCCAATGTGTGTGTCGACTTTCTCTAAGCTGTGAAAATACTTGTAGCTCTGCATCATGGGAAGAGGTTCTTCTCTTTTCTCCTTACCTGGATGGCACTGTGCCTTATATACAATGACACTCAGGAGAACTTTTTTTTTCATTTTTACTTCATTCCAAGGGGAAATTTGTTGATGCACCCCTCAGTTTTCTCATTGCAACATAATTTTATTCTCCCAGTATAACTCATGCAGATTGCAAAGAAGAACAACCATTTAATTTTGCCTCTCAACTGAACTGACAAAGATACGGAAATCATGTTTTTAAATATAGAAATGCATATTGCTAATTTTATTTTTATATTATATAGTAATTGCAAAGTACTTATAAAAAATAACGATTTTAGAAGCTCATATAAATGCAGCCTGTGTTTGGTCCCATTCTGAAGAGCTATAACAATTTTAAAAAAGGATTCTCAAAAGGTATTCCACTTAGTGGTTTATTCGCCAGAGATAACAGACGCTAAGCACTGTAAGTAACATCATTCCTTGTTACAAGATCTCTGCTACAATGAGGAGCAATGCAATGAATTTTAGATGTAAATCTGAATTTCATTACTTTCAAGTTGGATTCGTAAACCTCATTTGAGCAGTGGTTTTCTTTAAGCATATACAGTTGAACTGAAGACCAAGAACTGACAATTTCTTTTGTTCCTAAATTTTTGGCCCTCTTCAGGTGTAAATTAGGCCTTTACGTTGTCATCCTTATTTACTTTATGGTCTACAAACTTAGCAAACATTTTATTTTTGGTGCATTTCATTTAGCTGTTTATGCCTGATAGATAATGCTTTTGCTTGAACAGAAAAGACAGCACAATTTTCAAACCACTGAAATACAAATGGATACTGAAAAACATCCTTGAAACCACTGTACTCACTTGATTTTTAAAATGTGCTAAATTTTTAAACATAAAAAGCTTCAATGCACTTTGGAGATACAGCATGGGTAAAGAAGTCTAAATAATCTTAAAAAGAAATGCTTGATTTTTATTTCATTATAAGCTATGTAAGACAATTTTTTTTCAAGTATATTATACCTTAATCTAAAAATTTAAGGTCACAGAATCATTTCTTCAAGGATGTAACTTGTAAGAACTCACAGCTTTCAGGGGCTTTCCATGCAAACAACTAGAGTGCTACCTATAAGAAAATCTCACAAATGTATGTGGATCATCCTGTGATACAAATATGACCTAAAAAGTGACAAAAAGATGTCATGCTATTTTCCTAAATATACCATGTTGTAAAAAGAATAATAAAAAAATATAATCTCCTGAGCATACAAAGCAGGATTTCAGGTTTAGAAGCCTAAATACGTCTGGCTTTGCAAAGAAGACAGTGAAAAAATGCTAATACTACAGTATGTCACTTCTCAAAATGCACAAACTGGTGAGAAGTAACATGCTATTGTATATCTGGGAGAGGATTTCTACTTTTGCTCCAAATTCACTCAGGTGCTTTAAAAATCTTACCTCTCACAGAGGTAAAAACAGGAACATTTTTAAACAGTTCTCACCCTGTTTTTCAAGACTGCTTCTTCATTATGAATCTCTCCTTAGGAAAATTAAGAACCAACTTTTTTTTTTATTTATTTTATGGAGGTTAGCATATACATTACATAGACCATCTCACTGAAAATAAATGCATGATCTTGAAAAGTATTACCAAAGCAGGGCTTGAAGATTATAGGGGTTCTTTTTCCATTTCCAAAAGAAACTTACTTTAAAGTCCCTGAAATGGGATAACATCCATCACACTATATTTCATTAGTCTTTGAGGCAGCCTTAAATAACTGGGCCTAAAAACAGATCTTGGTTGATATGGCAAGTATCTAAAAAGGATAACTCTGAAAATATTCTCTGCTGGGTTCAGCTTAGATTTTGCCCAAATAAATTCAATCACCTCTCATTATGATTGAGGAGAGGAGGAAAGAAAAAAAAACCAAACTAAAAAGAGAAAACCTCCGGAAAGCAAAGTGCAGCTCTGTTTAATCCATATAGACATGTCTACCCAAATCCCTTTGCTAATGTATTTCTAATTCACATAGGCTAACTCATCCTGTAATAATGAGAATGCTTGTGAAAATGTGGTGCATTTTTAGTATTCTTCAAATGTATTAATGCATTCCTATGCCATATTTTAGGGCTTTGGGGTGGAGGGAGGGAGCAGAGGGAAAACCCCTTATACATATGCAGTTTTCTGAGGTAGGCAGGATATTTTCTCCCTCAGTGTAATTGTGAGTTTATTTAGGAGAAATAAGTACTTGCTAGACAAAGACACAAACCCTAATATTTATAATGCAGGTAGAGAGCAGAGATCCACAGAAGTCATTTCATCTGTTCACCTGATCAAGCATCCTATTTACCTTGTCTGAAAATAATGTTGACAGCTACCATTAAGTGCTAAGTTCCAACTTTTTACAGCTGCAAACAGACCTATCATATCTGGAAGGAAAGAAACACAGAGGAGTACTTAAAAACACATTTTTTTTTTTAACTTCCCATATGTGGTATTATCTGCCTTATCCTGCCAGTTGTGCATGACAATTCAAAATTCAACTTTATCAATAGAAATGTAGACAGAAGTTGGGAGAACCGGAGCTTTTGTGCATTTGTGCAGCTGTTATGCTCACTTCCATGTGTGCTGCAGCCTGTGCTCGGCTCCGCACAGGAGCTCTTCCCCTCTCTCACAATTAACATTAACTCCCCATGGCAAAGACCTATAGCCCCAAACCACACACTGCTAAAACAAATTCTTCAGCTGCATGAATCAGGCTTTTAAATAATCACTAAGGTAGAATTTTAAAAATGTAAGATTCAAATCATCCAGTTTCTGAGCCTTTACTATTTACCTACAACAGGCTGAGGTTTTTTAGTTTTTAAAGGAGACTCTGAAGGTAAGAACCTTGGGGTTTTTGGTCTCTAAAAAAAAGTAATAATATTCGACAAGAAGAATTTTTGTGAATGCAATCTATTCAGGCAGCCTACTTTAGCCACAGCTCTATTTATTGCAGTTATAATAAAGTAAGACTGAGCTTCCAGCACACATCCTTCTGCCCTCCTCCTGTGTTCTCCTTCTTGTTCACCCTCTCACCATTTCAGTTATTCACCAAACTCACTTTAGCAGAGGCTGTTTGTGACCAGGGTTGCTGCCTTAGTCCTGTTGCTGTCTACAGTATCTTTACATGACTTGATAGCAGATTTCATGCAAAACCAGCTTTGACTTAGCATGACTGCTATACCAGTTAATTTTCTTCCTAGAAAATATTCACTAATTAGTGCACTATTATTCCAATGCTGACCTTACATATCCTCTGATTTTTCGTCTACAACCTATTCTTATTTTACTCACCCATTCTGACATTTTTTTTCAATTCCTTTTTCTATACATGCCTTAGTTCACATTGAATGGGAGAATTGAACATCTTGAGAACCAATCACCATGCAAGTTCTTGTTGTATTTTAGGTATTTGATCTTGAAGGCAGATAGAGAACAAACAATTGTCATTGATAGCACAGCAAATAACATGCACACAGTGGCAAGCACTTACTGATATGTTCCGCAGGATTTATGGATCATGTCGAGGTGTCAGGCAGCTTACAGCACACTAAACTAGGAGAGGTAAATGGCAGGGGTCCTGTTAACATGTGTCACTATTTATCATTTGCCTTTGATTATTAATATTGTGATTGCATATTTCTAGTAAGATATTATTAAAAATTTAGGTTATGTCATAATTATGTAGAAAATATTTTTCCTTCATTAGTAATGTAGCACACTAAGGTGTGCATATGATTCATGTTTACGTAAGGTTCATCAGACATTTTAACTGGACTTAAATTAGCAACAGTGAGATACTGGCACTTTTTGTCTTAAATCACAATTACATACAGTCTGTATTGTCTTTTTAAAACTCAGGTGTCTAATATTACTGAAGAATAATTAGACTTTGAAGGTCACAGAGCAGCTGATGCAATTTGCATCCATGATCAGGGAATGAATATCCCATAATCAGATAACCAGTACAGTTAGACTGCTTTATAACACATGCCACTAGCCTTATTTTTATTCATTTTAATATGTCATCATTTGGGTGCTTTATTTAATTTTATAACATGCAAGGAAATGAATTGCTACTTAAAGGTGGAAAAAAAAGTTTCTTGTAAGAGAAGTTATAGGAGATGAGTTGGAAATTAAAAATTAAAATTACATGGACTTTCCTACATGAAACACACAGGAAAAATGTTGCATTCATATAATCCTGTTTAATAATTTTGTATCACTGTGACACAATGAAAGTATTGAGATGTTTCCTTCTCCAATAGAAAATATAACTCCTCACCTACTTCGCAGGAAAAGATATTACTTGCAAAAACAACATTTGCTGCATTTTAAGGGCTTATTATAAAGTCTGTAGAAGAAGATTTTTTGACATCATGTAAAATGAAGTATACAGAGAGAAGGGTTCCACATTCATATGGTTGTTTGAAAAATAGCATTATATGACTCAAGGACACGCATCTCCTCACTCCTCTCTGCAGACACTTTAACAAACAAAATCATAGGTTTACAATAAAATAATGTTTATTTGTTACTACTATCATTTTAAATGCAGTTGTAATGGCATAGATTAGTGGTGCTTCATACAGTTGTGACTACTGGAAGGTGCTGAGTACTTACTTTTCCAATCCCAAACAAGCAGCAACAATGCCACAAGTTTTCCTTGCTCCCAGTGCTATTCCAAGTGTGTAAAATTGTCCACGCGTTAATACCTCTGTGTCATCAGGACATTATAAATCTTACTATTAATGTCTCACCACAAAATGAGATTTTGGAACCAAAAAACAAATAGACATTTAAAAACCCTCCTAATACATAGAGGCTTAAGCATATGCAGAACATTAAGACACAATGGTCTTAAAATTGAACAATGTAAATACATATTAGCTGCTTGACCTTTCTAACTGGCAAATATTTTTCCTAACTTAAAAATATACAGAGTCATGCCACTTTTCAAGCTGAGTCCTCCACAAAATGCTCATTTTAAAGGTAATGTAGTTTTTAATGGTTCAGTAACGATATACAATACTATGAAAACAGGGGTTTATGGTGGCCTTTAGCTACAGCAATGTGTATGGCGCCTCCAAGATTTTATTTGGTTAAAAAAAACCCTCAAGTGATGTAATAGACCTACCCATCAAATTTCCTTTCCTGTTTCACAGAACTGCACATGTATTGTTTTTAATATGCCATTGAGTTCATTGGTGATAAAATGCTGCCAAAAGCCGTCTTTGATGAATGGTAATAAATTAAAATGCCTCATATTACACTGCATATTTTTTTTCTTAAGGAGAGAAGGGAAACATACAAATTCATCATAAATCTCACTGTCTATTTGACCCTGTAAGCTTGAACCAAAAAGTAACAGCATCAGAAAAAAAGAAACAATTCCAGCTAGTTTTCATTTTTATTTCTGACGCTACTAAACATAAAGATACTTAACACAGAGAGTTCTTACTACAAAATATAGTCTATTTATGTTTGTTAATCTATGAAATAAGAATGTGAAAATAAAAATTAAATTATTTTCCTTCAGAACTCCCCTTTCAAATGAAAGCGCTATGGTTAAAAAACCAAAAAAAACAGAAAGCAAACCAGCCAACAACCAAACAAAACCAAACACATTTACATCTTGAAAGCTTTCTATGAGCTTGGCTAAAAGAGAGTAACCCCGAAGAGAGAAGCCTGAATTCAGAACCTAGAAGTTCAGGCTGTGAGATTTGCAATTGAGATTTGGAGGAAGGGGTCAATTTGAAGGTAGCAACATGTCCATCACTTAATCACTGTCCGCTGTACCTTGGCTATGCCGCAGTATGACCTGCATGATGCTCTGGCCCCCATTTTAAGCCACTATTTTAGAAGTCAGTGCTACCTTCTTCACCATATTTATTTTCACCTTCTATTTTTTTAACAAAACTACAGAAAGTACCTGCCCATAATCTGGTTGATTTTTCCAGACTCACCATCGATACAGCAGCAATACATGTGGCCAATTCAATGTCTCAGTACATCAGAAATATTTCACCATTAGATATGTGAATAATATTAATCAATATGGTGACATCAGTTTTACTACTTTATTGACTGGTTATATCTGAAGTATGGATAAGTGTTAATCCAATCAGAAATTCTGTTTCAAAATAACCTTGATGACCTGTGTTAATACAGTCCAAGAGAGGATTTAGACTGCAAATTAAGTGTCTGATAAATAAGATATGCTTGCCATGGGTTGTCTAAAGACAAAAATCCACACTGACAATGTGGACTGCTATGAGGTGTTTTCCTTGCACCCCATGAGAATCCCCTAGTTCACTGATACTGCTAAGCAGAACACACCTTTCTAGCTGCCTTTCCATTACCTGTTCTTATCAATACTCACTGCAGTTGTTTGCTATCTCTATGCCTTCAACTTTGCCAGTTTTCTTTCTCGTATGGCAACTGAACCTTTAGAGAGGTCATTAAGCTGCAAATGTGTGTTAAATAGTCCTTAGCATACCTTCGGCATAATCTTCTAATTGTTTTTTTCTCAGTAGGCAGGTACAGAACAATTTCCTTGAAAACAAGAGAAACACAGAAACTTCTCCTGTTTCTTTAATGACTTTTATTGATAGTTTTGTTTTGCTTCTACTTCAGGCCTGAATCCCACAGACTTCCATATATATGTCGGCATTTTAAATCAGTAATTTATGTCATAGGTTGAACCACATAATAAGGCATTTATAGTTTATCATGCTCACAGAGCTTTCTGGGTGTGTACCTCGGAGGCAAAAGAAGCAAATTTTTATTAACACATGTTTATACATAATTGACCATTTGGGAAGTAAGAAGGAGAAATGGCTGTGATTTACATAGTTTAAGAAATGTCTTAGAGCACCTCACCCAGTCTGGAGCTCCCACTGTGACAGATGAGCAAATGCCCATGGGAGATGACAGCATGGTATTTATGGTATTTCCTTCTGAGACAATTAAGTAACATATGCCAAGACCATAGGGATTATCTCTGAGCTACACAGTATGTAACTCTATCTGAAGAGAAATATAATATTTTATAAATTTGACAAACCATAAGAAAGAAAAAAAAGATTCACCCATTTTAATAATGCAGTAACTTTTCTCTAACCAGATATTTCATCTAATCAGATATTTCTTTATTCCCCCCCCCATTTTTTGCAATAAAACAGTGACAATCTAACATCTCACACACTACTTCAGAGCTGATGTGTGAGGCCAGAAAATCTCATACTCACACACAAAATACACAATGCTATCCCATGATGAAATTATTTGACAGCCCACTTGGTCTAGAACAGCCCTGATTTTACAACTACGGTGAAAAACAGAGCAAACTTTAAAATCTGTACACTTTTCTTCATTGAAGACTTTTGATGTGATTCCCAAAATAAGATCTAGTATTTTGATTTTCACCTTATTCAGCCATTTATTCTTTTGCAAAGTGGAAGTAAAACGATTTGTTATCATTTTATGTTAGTAATCTGCACAAGTTTAACCATGACAAGTGCAAGGTCCTACACCTGGGTCAGAGCAATCCCAGGCACAGCTACAGATTGGGCAGAGAAGAGATTCAGAGCAGCCCTGTGGAGAAGGAATTGGGGGTGTTGGTTGATGAGAAAATAAACATGAGCTGGCTTCACCGTGCACTCACAGCCCAGAAAGCCAACCGTATCCTGGGCTGCATCAAAAGGAGCATGACCAGCAGGTCGAAGGAGGTGATCCTGCCCCTCTACTCTGCTCTTGTGAGACCTCACCTGGAGTATTGTGTGCAGTTCTGGTGTCCTCAACATAAAAAGGATATGGAACTGTTGGAGCAAGTCCAGAGGAGAGCCACGAGGATGATAAGATGACTGGAGCACCTCCCATATGAAGACAGGCTGAGGAAGTTGGGGCTGTTCAGCCTGGAGAAGAGAAGGCTGCGTGGAGACCTCATAGCAGCCTTCCAGTATCTGAAGGGGGCCTATAGGGATGCTGGGGAGGGACCCTTCATTAGGGACTGTAGAGACAGGACAAGGGGCAGTGGGTTAAATCTTAAACAAGGGAAGTTTAGGTTGGATATAAGGAAGAAATTCTTTCCTGTCAGGGTGGTGAGGCACTGGAATGGGTTGCCCAGGGAGGTTGTGAATGCTCCATCCCTGGCAGTGTTCAAGGCCAGGTTGGACAGAGCCTTGGGTGACATGGTTTAGTGTGAGGTGTCCCTGCCCATGGGCGGGGGGTTGGAACTAGGTGATCTTAAGGCCCTTTCCAACCCTAACTATTCTATGATTCTATGATGCTATGGTTTATGAATGCACATATATTGTCGGGTGTTCAACATCCTGCATCTGTTTGACCAGTAGGATTCAGGTTGTAATACCATAGTTCCTATATGTATTAGCAACTTTTTAACCATTCCAGGACTTCATTTCTGTAGCTCTTGTTTTAATTTTCTTGTTACTTTTTAAAATAATGGATTTTTCTTGTCCTCCAGTAAAGAGAATTAATTCAGAGTAATGCTTAATGCATCATTCTGCAGAAATTTGCCTTACAAAGCAGTAGAAAACAGCGTTTGCTTATATTCAAAATAGTATTAGATATTAGCTGAATGACTATGAGTGAAATCAGATACATGTCATAGCATTTAAGATATCACATGGGCCGCTTCAGAAATTCTCACAAGTAAATCTGAAATTTCTTATGCTTAAATAAGAAAAGAGAATGTTTCAAGAAACAAGAGCCTTCCAATATACCAAAAGATCAGGTATCATATAATCTCTTCATAAATACCAAAAATGTTGATGACTATTACTTCATTACTTCATACATTGCTTCTTTCATTTTTTTTTTAATTTTTGATGAGTTTAAATTAAAAAAGCGTATTTTTATATACATCATAATTTATACCATTGAATGTGCTGTGTGCTGTTCTTCAGCAGTCCCTAGTGTAACAGCATACTGGCTCCACATGGTTCCACAACAATAATATTACTTTTCAAAAATATATAATGAAGTCTTTTGTTATGCATCATGTGTTCGAAGAGTTAGGAACATTTAAACTGCTTCTGATGAAAGAAAACATGACTCTCCAACAGAGTGTTTTTTATAATTTCACACCAATTTTTTTGCTCCAGTTCACAGACCTCTGCCAAATTCTGAACTTGTTTTTTTTTTTTACTTTATATTTAGTCCAACAGACTTCCATTAACATGGAAATATGTTTCATGATTTTTACTTTAGAAATTACCTAATATTACCCATAACACTTTGCACATTACGATCATGCTGTTATAGTTTAGATCAGAACAGTATTTCCAAAAGACATGAAACATGCCCTGTCCATAACCACACTACACTCACCACTCCATTAACAAAAATAATGTATATGTGAAAGTAGCCTACTTTCCTTTTGAAGAATTGCTCCTCTTCATGTGAAGACAAAAAGTCTTACAAAGTAGGACAGGCATTGGTTCTTATAGACACTCTTTCCAGATATAAGCCTATGGAATAAAATACAGACAATATACACTTAATACACAGAATGTCTCATTTCATTGAAAAAAGGCAGTAGGCTTTTGTGTCCTCTTCCTCCCCCCAGGAACTCTTCTTTTAACACTTTGTGAACTGGAATGCATTACATGATGCAAACTGATGAATACTGAAATCAATAAAACAGTATCTAAAAGTGTAATTACACCAATGAGGGGAAAACACACATGAGCTCAGTTGGCTGCTGCAGGTTCCCAAAAAAAGTAGGTTCAGATACCAGAATATCTTGCTGTGCCTATTGTATTCCTTGTGGAGGTGCAGTCTCTGGAATTAGTCCCATTGTACTAAGAGCTGTACCGCAATATTATGTATGAAAGGTCAGAGCACCACAGCCTTCCAGAGACTGGACAGCTTAAATCTCCACTCAAGCCACAGATGTGTTCATTGAGAACAGTGATGATGTAAAAACATAGCACAGGATTTTATGTTTAAATCTGTTTGGGTGGCTTTTAGTTCTTCCAAGAACAGGAAATATGATGAGTATTACTGTAGAAAAAAACCAACACACTTTGCTATTAAAGGGGGAGAGGTTTAGGATGAGTGCAATTACATCAATATTATTGCAATTACTGATTACATCATGCTTTAAAAAAGGAGTACAGAAAAGGTTGATATTAACATGCAAGACACAGCAGAGTGATATCAATACTCATTTTACTGTTCAAAATTTTTTTTAAAAAAAGCTAATAGCTGTCAAAAATACCCATTATAGGCTAGTCTATAATTTGTAGGAGTCAAGTAATACATTTTTTCTGAAGGTATAATGGATGCTCCATGGAGCAATTATTTCAGAAAGACAACTTCATCTCAGCTGTCTCATGCCAGCAGAACTATTTAAGAGCCAGAAATGCATAATTCAACATGGAAGAGCTGTCAGATTTGAGAATACCTTTAAATTATAAAAACTTAGCACCACTAGTCAGTTATAATTATAATGGAAGTGTAGTTTTCTGTCATTTTATCATAGCAAACATCTCTTAAGAAGCAATTTCGTGTGTTAAAATATTTTGGCAAAGTGACTTTTGATTCTAAAGGGATACAGATTATCTAGTTTTATACCTGAATATTTTTCTTACAAATTGAGTGTAACAGCTTACATTGTACAAGATGGTAAGAGCAGGAGTATTATTAAAATCCCATTGGAAATTGTTACTATGAAACAATGAGCAGCATAACTCACCAGGACAGGTCAAGTTATGCACAAAAATATTATTTTATTACAGAATATGACACAACAGTTTTTCATCAGGCAGTCAGTTATTTTATACAGCATACAGGCAACATACAGAAGAAGATGGTTCTTTGGCTTCCTTTAGTAATTAGAAAACCAACTTATGCATAGTTGACATAGTCACTGTGATGGCTTTATGATCAACAAAGCTAACTGAAAAAAAAAAAAATTACCAATTCAGTTGGAAAATTAAGGTGATATTAAAATGCTTTTTTATTTTCTTTTTTGTCCACTGCATTGCAATGCCAGTTCTGTTCTCTTTAAGCAGGACCAGGAAAATTGTCTATGGCTTCACTCAGAAAAAAGCCAATTAACTTATTACAAGGTTATATTGGAGGCCCACTGTGTGTTTTATGTAGGTTCCCTTCAGGAGATTCACCCAACCCATACATGAGGGTCATGAGCTATATTCCAGGTACAGGGCTCAGTCCACTTCTTTTCTCACTTTAGTTGCTGAGAACCAGAGCAGCTCCCAGTAATCTCCTCTACAGAGTAGAGTAATTTAGGATATTTTTTTAATGTTCACAAATACTTTATTCTTCAACTAGTTCTACTATTAATATAATGGAATTGCCTTTTTGAAATTGTTAACAAAGACCTTTGTGTGACCATTTTTCAGTGTAATTAGCTTTTTGATGTTGGTGCTGGTGACCATTTCACTTTCCAAATTTCTGTTAGCGTTTCTGCTCAGCCCGCACAGGCAGTGATCATTTTCCCTTCATGGGTGATTAGTTGTGGTCAATGGGTTTTATTTATATATTTGCTAAATAAATGCCCTGATGCTGAATGTATTCATGTACAAGTTTATTTTAAACAACTTAATCATCTAAGGCATTCATGGTAAATATTTGGCAGTTTTGGGATGAAATTGCATTGAAGTTTATCTTTAAATATAAAAATCTTATCAATGAGGTTTCAATGCATTAAGTTCTTATAATTATTGTGGCAGTACAGCTTTGTCATTGTAACATTGGAGGGCAGCAATGATGGCCTTCCTTTTCTGTTATTTACTCCTTCTCTTCATAAGACAACATTGCATCTGGAAGATAGAAAGTTATCTAATCATTCTTCCCCTAAAAATACCAGCATATTAAAAAAATGCAGAGAAATAGAAGATTTGATTCAGAAAATATCAATTTCTTGGTTTTATGGATGCAACATGATGTAGTATTGCATAGCATAATACAAATTAAGGAATTAAATTGGTTTCCTTTCATCTGATTTTCTGGCAGACTTTAATGTGTTACGTATTTACTAAACAGGCAATTGGAATGCATACAGCATACAGAATTACAATTTATTAAAACATCTCCAGTAGTGGCACACATAATTTTCTATGGTCTCACCTGTAAATTTCTGGGTTAAATCAGGTTCTATCCCAATAGCACATTAAGTCTCAAGATAGTAGTGTATTCAAACAGTAAATTTCCAGCATACAGTAAGATTTACCATTATTCTGCATCTTTTTCATGTAATACACAGACATAATTGCTTAAATTGAGTTTTAAAATTAATGCTATAAATACAAATTTGGGGTTTGCAGGACATCACACCATAGACTTTTAATGAGTCAACAAAATTGTAAGTTTGCTACTCTATGTTACTCCACATGAAGGCAATTTACTGATAATGAATAATAAATATATTTTAATAGCTCCTCCGTTTGCTGTGCCACATATTTGATTTAAGTGTAACATGGGACTCACCCCATCCTCTGTAGACATGACCACTAAAGGTTATCAAAAGGGGTTGTTGATGGTGAGCCATTGTTTAAGAGATACTACACAGATTTTCTTATAAACAATGTTTTCATTTAATTTCTAAGTCCACACAAAAAGAGCAATATCATAAAGCTACAATAACTATTAAATTTTTCCATTACATAATGAAAATTAACAGAGTTGAGACTCCATGCTTGCATGCCCTAACAACATGGGAAGCATTAATATTGCATGATTTGAGACAAAGGAGAGAAAAACTTCCAAGTTGTTAACAGCAGCAGAACACAGTCAGCCACCTAAAAGAGATGGAGACTGAATTGGCTTCCAATGACATTTTTCAGAATCCAGACACCTAGTTCCTATTGCAATGGGATTTGAACAGCCCTACAAAAACACTGCACTGTGTGTGTTTGGGACCCAGGCTGATATCTGCACCACAGCATATAGGATTCTGGTGGCGCATGTGGAGCTCTCCTATAGTCTTCCTGCACTGCAATCCTCTGAGCAACAAGACTGTAGCCAGTATGAAAAATGAGATATTTTAACATGTTTTATCACCACAGATATTCTGACAAATATTAATATTTGATAGATTTTCTTCTCCATTTTTCTTGAAAGGGAATGCATAGATGAAGCAACTCAAGGACATACTATCTCCTGACTTCCTTCTACACAAAGTGTATTTACAGTATGGCCTAAAAGTTTTTAGTCCAGTTTCTCAGTCCAACACTCCCAAGTTCAGTTAATGGAGGCATTCTAGCACTTATATCAAGTTATGCTGCATATAAATGGGGATAAAAGGATTACCAGGTTATAAATCAATTGAGAGATTCAGGGATATAAATCTCAGGGACACTGAACTTCAGCATTAATGGAAAGGCAGAATTCCATTGGCTAATTACAATTTAGATTGCTACCAGATAATCACTGAATTTCACAGGGTATCTTAATAAAACTCCTTAGCACTGTGGGGAAGTGAGAAAGTACAAAAAAGCCTTTTGAGGTGGCTTACAAGAGTTTGCTTCCATGCTTGTCATGAGGTTATGCAGTAAACCTTGCTGACAAGACTGATTGATTACACAAGAAATAAGCTACATCATTGTGTGGTAGGAGTCATTGGATTTTTTTATAGGGGTAACGCAAAAGGATGCCATTGCACATGAATTAGTTTCATAGAAAAGTAGGTACAAAGGTAAGTGTAGAAAACCACACATGCAAAGAAATGCAGCACTTGCATGACAAAGTCGGCATGGCTAAGTTATACAATGTTTTCAAACCCTTAAGGAATTCCAGCTTTGTGAAATGTAGGGGGTTTTATTGCACAGGAAAGATTACTTTCCTTCCCTTTGACAAAACAGTGCAAGATGCAGAGAAGGCTCCAATATGCAAAAAATTATAATGGAATAGCTCAGGTAGCCTACTTGGCTTTTGTTGAAAAGGAAAGAAGATGGCTACAGATGTGTCAGTTCAAAGGCAGAAATCCTAGACTTAGTGCTGAGGAATATAGAAAGAGGAAATAACAGCTGGGAAGACCACTTCAGCCCTACTGGGGGGGGGGGGGGGGGGGGGGGAAGAAATTCGTGGGAACACTAATACTCAGTTTTCCTCAAGGGCATAATATCTTCTGACTGTGTTTGACAGAATACATTTCTGCTGAATGCTTTAAGAAATAAAAGGCAAGTAGACACTATGGGAAAAAGAACGTTTAGCTGGGTATGTAAAAATGCAAAGGACAGTTTATACCCAAAGGGTCCTCTGTGAGTTTATAAATACAATATGTAATTCTTAGAACAAATACAATGCAAACAAGTTAAAAACAGCTTAACTCATGCACTGATTAGTTGTGGGCTATTGCAGAGTGTGATATATTTTAAGCTTATCTAGCACCTAATACCTAATACCTAATGACCTAATATTTAACTACGCATTTTCCTATCTTCTAAATACACCAAAGAGGGTAGAAAACTATTTTCAAGGCTTTCCTTTGTAAGAAATATGCCATATTAGAAATCTCTTGACCGTTGTATTATGTACAAAACATATCCAAACATATCCAATGAGAGGCTTTTATAGATTCTTATAAATACTTGCTGAACATGAGGATATTCTATTGGAATAATGAGAATGTGCTGAGAAGGCATGACCCTAAGCAACTTGAGTGAGGAGGGTGGCATGGAAGATATTAAATCATGATTTCTTTTGTCATTGCCAATTATATATTCAGGTTCCATGTCAATGTTTAATATATCATCATAGAAATGTATTACAGTTCCTATGTGTACTACATAATCACACTAACATCACTCTGATGTCATATTAGACATTGGCAAAGAGCCACATTATGAGTAAAAGTTGGGGCTTACCAAGAAATGTCTACAATATTTTTTTTAAACATATGATTAATTTTAAGCCAAAAGAAACAACACATTTGAAGGAGTGGAGGTCATTTCCAACTGTTACTTCATAGTGTACTTTGGCTCAAAGCCAAAGAGACAGAAGGGAAGACCCTGCAATAGAATTTATTTATTTATTTATTTATTTATTAAAGAGGATGAAGATTTAGAAGCGCTTTGGTGTTTTCTGATGAAGTTAGAGGCTTCCTGAAGTTACCACTGTTTCCCTTTTGCGGGGCAGCCAACTGTATACACCACAGAGCAATGCTTTTTAAGTTAAACAGTCAATCGTTATCTAATCATTATGTAACATATCTCCAGCAGCATGTACAGATTGCAGAATTCATTGTTTGGTGCATTTTTATGAAACACTGAGTGTTTTAGTTGTTCTTTGGAAGGTTCTTGGAAATCCAGGAATCTGGGAATGATGAAGATGACAGGACAGAGTCACACACAAATTTGTTCTGCTACAGTATGAATGAACAGTGTCAACGTGGTCAAATCTGGATTTCTGGAATCTGTTCCTAAATTAGTTGGTAGCATGTTCTGCAAGTTTAGCTAACTTGGTCAATTATGGTATGCTCTCTTACTTTTCCTATCCGTAAAATATACGCATTCCCAAGTTCACAGAAATGATGTGTGACTTCATTCATTACTTCATAAAACAATTAGATGTACTTAGATGGAAAGTATTACAGCAAAAGTATTATTATTTTGTAATATGTTCTCTACGGTAATGACAAATTGAAGACACCAGAAACATATTGATTTTTTTTTTTGTAATCAGAAGGAATAAAGTAACATCAAGTCAGACTTTTTTCTTTTAGAGGAAAACCTTTTATCATTTTTTTTCCATTCACATTAAATTAGAGTTAATTGGATGTGTGTTATAAGTAATAAATATCTTAAACTTATTAAGGCAAATTTGCCACAAGAACCAAATTTTCAAACAAAAATTTCAATCATGGTGTATGTGCAACTGGGCTGTAATTACTGTGTCTCATTGAGGTTTAGTCATAGAGGCTCATATTTTTGTGGCTGATGATAAGTAGGAACAAAGAAGCTTTCAGAGTTAAGTCAACATTGCTGATTTTTTTTTTTCCAAATACAAAGAAATCATCAGGACATTTCAGCTATATAGTTAGCAAAAACAGGTTTCAAAAATCAGTATTCACAGTAGACCTGCCCAAGAAACTGCTTGTAAAGCTCAAGGTTCCTCTCATGCCTCAAATTCAGCTATAGAGCCCATGAAAAAGCAGTAACCCTCACTATCCAAAGTGTCTTTTCAAGATGACTTTCTCAGTTAAAAGCATGAGCAATATTTTCTTACACTTCATACCATAACTGAATCACAGTTCGTCTCTGACCTCCTTTTTAGAGAACAGACCAGGAAGCGTTTTGTTTCTGATAAAAGGATACATTCCCTTCAATGTGAAAACAGTAAAAAAAACCCAAACATGTCCAATATCTCATTTAGTAACAGGAGAACAATTGTTATTACCTATTTCAGAATTTGAGGTCCTCAAAATATATTACCTAAATCTCTTGTTTTCATTCACCCTACACAGTAATTTTAGTAAGTATAGTAATCTAAGTGACTATGAATGCAAGCTTTCCTCACGTACATAGTTCTATGAGGAAAAGCTCACTCCAAAAATACAACTTTAGTCTTTAGCAATTTCCTGTATCAGTGGTATTCCTCATATGACCCTTTATTATGTGCCAGACTCAAAACCACTGAAGTCAGGAAAAAGCAAATGATTGTATGCTATATTGTAGCTAAAGACCCAAATGACTTTTGATTTTATTATCATCATTATTCCAAAGGATAACAACTGTTTGTCACAAATAATGTTAAAATGAAAGTATCTGCAATTATAAAAGTGTCAAATATTTAAGTACCTATTTTAAGCCTTTTTTGATCTCTTTTTTTGGAGTATCCATATCTATGTTTTCTGCAGAAACACACAAAAAAAAACAGCATGCAAAGAGCAAATCAGCATCTATAGTAGTAAACAAGGAACACCAGTAGAAGCTCTACTATACACTGTATCTACTGGGAATGTGACAGAGATAAAGGTGACTTGTATTAGTACTCTACTATCAGTTTAAGAATTCCTCTCTGGAACAATGAGGTGGGGAGCTACCATGACCAGCTCAGACCACTGGAAGAAACTACCAATGCTGGTAGGTTTTGGTTAACCAGAAAGGTGAAATAAAGCAGCCCTCAATTTACTGTTGAAGGCAGAAGTGGCGTGTGCACACTTTTCAAACAGATGCTAGATGCAGAGGGTGTTCTCCCAGAGACACACACTGCATAAAATACCTCCTTTTTTCCTAGCATAACCAATTTCTGGTCTTTCAAGCAGCTAACTAAGTTCAAAGTAACCTGCTCTATGTATCTTAGTGCATCCTACAGTCAAGTTTAGGTTCAAAACACTATAATGATGGTTCAAAGATAATTTCTACCTGAAAACGCTCTTCCACTCATCAGTTTATTTACCTGGGGCCACTTTGCAACCTTACTAATGTAAGTGCACAGTGAGGGGTAATTATTGGTGCTAATGCAGGAAGAATCTGCCTTGCATAACCACAGAATTTCATTATAATGTGGTTTAGAATGCGGTCCAAACCTGATTTCTTGTAGAAAGGAGAATAAGAAATGGAAGCACATGCTCGTAGGAAGCTACAGTGTAAACAGAGAAACATTTGATTGAATTAAGATGTGGAAGATAGAGTTGTTCAGATTTTACTTCTATAATTATTTAATAGGAGAGACAAATACATACATATTTTCTGAAAACATGAAGATAAGAAAGATCCTGTGACTAGATTAATATACATTTCCAAAGTACATTTTTACTCTTCTGAAAGACTGGTTTTCTTATTTCTATATTTTTTGAAGTGATTGTTAAAAATGAAAGTTAAAAAAATTACAGATATTCTATTTTTTTACTAAATAGACATGGTAAAGTTTGAGAAAATTAAAAAAAAATAAAAGCCAACCAACCCTCAAAACTAAAGTAACACTAGTAACAATAAAAAAGTATTCATACTATAATAAATATAATTTCTCAATAAAGTACAAAGAACTACCACTTTGTTTTGAAAAATTTAAAATTGAATCCCAGCTGATGATGAACTGTCAGGATAATGATATAAACCTTCCTCTGAACTCTGTGCATCCTCACCAGGACTTGTCACTCATATTTCTTGGCATAAGAAAGAAAGAATCTTAAATTTTCAGACTGAATGTGAAAATTTCAATACCGGAGTCAAGGAAAAAAACAGATCAGAAGAAAAGAAAAGAAAAGAAAAGAAAAGAAAAGAAAAGAAAAGAAAAGAAAAGAAAAGAAAAGAAAAGAAAAGAAAAGAAAAGAAAAGAAAAGAAAAGAAAAGAAAAGAAAAGAAAAGAAAAGAAAAGAAAAGAAAAGAAAAGAAAAGAAAAGAAAAGAAAAGAAAAGAAAAGAAGGTGACCCCAAACTGGACTCCAAAAACAACCCCTCTTCATATTTGATGTGGATGTTACTATGATACATTGAACATGAAATCATCAAGGCATAGTATTTCAGAGACCTGTAATTTCAAGCTAAAGCTGATTCTTAAACATGTACCTGTGAAATGAATACTTCATTCCCTTTAATCCTTCTCATGCATCTTTAATTGTGACATAACCCCATCCTCGATAGTAAATTTTCAATAAATTTACTTGATTTCTGCCCTCTGCCTGCTGTGCAGCATGACAAATGCACTGAAATTCAGTGCAGCCAAATACAATTGCATCCATTGAAATAAATGGTTTCCGTTAATCTTCTTTTACTGCTGTATCTTCTTCTGTAATGGAAAGAGCTGTCTATATGTTTGTGTACATCTGTGGATGTACACATATAAAGTATAAGAAATTTTTAGAATGAATGCTTTTTTGTTACAAGTTTTATATCCATGCATACACCTACATAAAATGCATGCATATTTACATATCCATATACACTTTATATGTATGTATTTCTACCTCTGTGGCCATGTATTTGTACATACATACATACACACACACATATATATATATATACACCAATCTGAGCTCCTTTCCCCACCATGAACTACAGTGCTTCTTTCAGGGAAAGTTTCAAAGTGCCTGCACTTTAAACCACGACACTGTATTAAAGCAGCAGTTTGAGTTCCTGACCACTATTATCTAACAAATAATTATTTGTGGCTGTAATTAAGATGGCTCTAAAAGACTGCTGGGATATCTTAGTGGTCTGGAGAGCACTCCCCCTCCCCTGAAACAAAATCCTTTATCACGTTTCTGAATTAATTATAAAAGTTAAAAATTAAATCTTTGTGTCCCCCATAATAATCCTCCCAGATCAGTTTTTGTCCATATTAATGGAGAATACATCCCTAGTAAGATTTAATTTCAAACTTTTATAATTATGGTTAAAATTAAATCTTACTGTGGCTGTATTACACATTAACATGAATGAAAGCCAGTCTAGGAGGATTATCAATGGTACTCCAGCACGATTTATTTTTAACTTTTGCAATTAATTAAAATCTTTGGATAAAGATCTTGTTTTGGGGTGGGGGAGTCCCTATTAAGATGAAGCCTACAAAGCATTTCCATTCTTCTGCAAGGTATTGGAGCTGGGAAGGAAAAGTCTGGGAGCTCAGAGACATTGTCCAATAAATCACTCCTCCATTGTGGAGCATTACTTAGTTCTGAGCTCCCTCTGCTCTGGAGAAAATTGTCATAACACCCTAAAACAGAAGTTTGTTTCTAAAAACTCTCAGCAGTATTCCACAAGAGCATCCATCTCCTAATATCATCAGAGAAGCATGGTGGTTCTGTATTAACAGTTCCTAGATTTTAATACCCTTTGGGAGTCTTTGGATTATCTAGCCTGATCTGCCAGATAAATCAGGTCACAGATTTTCCCATGCGAATCCCTGTTGCAGAGGGATTTATTTTTAATACCCACCCCACTCCCTCCCTGCCATGTGAGTGGAAACTGTTGAGCACAGTCACTTGTCAAAACACCTGACACGATGAGGACCCCGGATGACAATGAAGTTATTGTTTCCTTTGGGACAAAACTGTGAACTTCTGCTCAAAAGAATAAACTTTATTGCATGGTTTGCAAGGGAGGGTTCATGAGCTGCCTTAGGGTAAAGCACTTTAATAGCTGAATAGCACACAGGTTAAATCTCAGAAAGCAACACATAAATTTGACAAATTACTTGTAACTTCAGCCAGTATCATCCCATATAAATTCTGCTTTTTTTTACTTTCTCAGAAAAAAAATACCTCTAAGGATAAAATGGGTTGGCACTGATTTTTTTCTTTTTTTCCCCCAGTCACAAAGAAATTCTGTTAGCAATGCAGAGTGCAGCACAATGTATCCCCTTCAATCAGCTTGCTTCACCAGCAGCCATAACAAGTCAGGTGAGACTCTCACGGAGCTTTGTCATCAGAAATGCTGAGACTCCAGATGGCTTAGGCTGGTCTCTCTCACTGTGCACTGAAAGTTTCACAACACCCTGCTCTGCCTCAGATGAACTACAGCACCCATAAGAGCTGCCTATCACGGACCAATTGGTGAGAGTTTCAGGAATCAAAAGGTTGGAAAGACCCTTAAGGCCACTGAGTCTAATTTTATACCTAACACTGCCAAATCCACCACTAAGCCATCTCCCTAAGTGTCATGTCTTCATCAGCTGAGGATAAGTATGTTTTAATATAAAAATCACAATGGTTTTCTTTTCTCAGAGAAGTTCCTTCAGTCAATGGCTTTTTTCTTCCATCAGCAAGCATCCTGCATTACTGAAAAGTTACATGAAGCCATAACATATTCAAGTTCCATCTTGGCATCTGACAAGCCAACATAGAGTTTGCAATAAGGGCTCTGCGGGACTTTTATAAAATATTTTTTGTTTACAATTAGTCATGCCCCATCCCTGGAAATGTTCAAGACCAGGTTGGATGGGGCTTTGAACCTGGTCTAGTGGCATGGAGGGGTGGAACTAGATAGTCTTTAAGGTCCCTTCAAGTTCAAACCCTTCTGTGATTCTGTGCTATAGGCATTATTTCCACAATTACATGCAAGCTTTTGCAAATGAATAAAGCCTTCTTGGAGGTAACTTTTTTCAATTACCAGTCTTCAGACATGGTAGTTGTAAGACGACCTTTATGTACCCAGGCAAGCTTAAACTGCACCAGCCTCCTTCCATACCCAGGTTATTACTTATATGCAAGCACGCACCCACACACAGATGGATGAAGGGTTTTATGAAGATGTGAGTGCCTTAGAGAAAACATAAGAAGAGGGAGAAGAGAAGCCAAGAAAAAACTAGGCATGCTGAGAGAAACAGTTATAGCCAGACCCTGAATTAAATCTATGGAAGGGATCACACTTGGCTGGAAACAAAAATGCTGTGTCCTATATGATTTCTTCAGCAATCAGGAAATGGGAATTCACCCATTCCTTGTAAATATGAAAGTATTTATATTTCATCAAAAGTATCTGATTCCACTATCATGTTTTTCTTCTAAGACAAATCACAGAGCTCAAAAACTTTGGCTAACCTCATTCTTTCTTAGTGATTTTCTTTAAGTTACATGAGAAAGATATCTCATGTTGAAGGTATTTGAGGGCTGTGATTGTGTTTTCGAGACAGTATAACCTGAAAAATACATTTTTTTTTTTAAATTAAAAACCTATATGACAGGGTCTGTTTTTAACATGGGGAAGGGGGCCAGGAGGATCAGGAAAAAAAACATAAACTTACATATCCACCTTGGAAAACCCAAAAACATTGCAATGAAAACCTTAATGGCTTTGGTACGGTGAGAGGTTCTATGTTCTTAAGGAACAAATTTCACTTCTTTTTATGTGATGTAGTTAATTATCTATAGGCATTCATTCATAAATCAGCTAAAGTTCCTTTAGAAGAAAAGGTGGAAACATCTAATTTTCAGTAATTGTTAAGTGCAATATTATTGAATGTTCAAGTGAAAGGAAGCTTATTCATAATATCAATATATCCATAAATATAAGAATATACATATTCATATAAAAATTATTTGTTTTTTTTTTCTTTTCCAAATGAAAAAGTATCCATACTTAGTCCTCAAATAACAACTCTGTTCAGTTCTGACACAACAAGGAATAAGCAGTTCTACAAAGAAAGTATAAAAAAAAAACCAAACTTCAGGAAAAATTAGACTACTGAATAAGATGGATTAAACAAGATTTTCTTAAACAATCTTCTCCTGATTTGCTGATACCCCTCCGAATTATCCAGAGATCAGTGTTGAGGCCCTTTGCCTGTTTCCTTTATTTGTTAGCCCAGGAATAATGGTCTCCCTATGTCGTGTCAATAGTCTTCATTATCCATATGTTACGTTGGAAGCAGTTACCTGCATTTAAGCAAAGTAAGTATAACTTTAAATGCAAAAATAAAACAGGAAACTATTCAGCTCATAGCTGCATACGGCTCTGTATATTTTTGAATAACTGAAAGCTAGAATTATTTACTTTGGGGATTCGTGTAAGTCATGTCATCATGAGTGCTGATGAATTTTCTGGGAAAATAATGTTTCTACCACATATTTTATGAAGCCCTTTAGGTCCTTTTACAAGAAAGGAAATACCAATTAACATATAATTTAGCAGAACAAAATATTATCCCATTTCAACCAGTACCCACTTCCTTGAAGTTTATTCAAGCATTAATAACCATTTAATGCAATTTAACTACAGGGAGGTATCCGTTACATTAATATCATGTATCCATCAGGAAATTAGAGTTTTGTCTCTATGAATTTTGTATTACAAGAAAGTCTTTATAATTTTATTCTGCACTTTATGGTGGCTAATTTAAGTTTTAAAATGGTTCAGATAGCTTCCCAGTCTCTCTTTTACAGTGTAATATGACTAACAAATTGTTACTGATGTTAAAAGATCATGATCACATCATTTATTAAACAGGGCTGGAGAGATAAGTTTGAAAGAAGAGTGCATTTCCCATATAACCCCTGTGTTTTCAAAGAGCTTATATCCAGCCATGGGAACAACCTCCATGGATCACAATGTTCCCTACCCTGAGCTGCACACCAGTTGAAATAAATTCAGAAAAAGGTACTTGGCGCAGGGAAGAACTGAATCCCTCAGCTTAAACTCCCTGACCACTCTGCAGTAATTTTTAAACAAGGACATTGGGCTGCAAGTGTAATGAGAGAAAGATTTCCCCCATCCTACCTGGTCTGGGTATCTTGGATGAGTGATGCCCAAGAGAAAAGTCTATTTGAGGTTCAACAATAACCCAAAGCAAACCAGCAAATCCTCACAAGATCCTCGAACGTGGGACAAGCACATGTAGATACAGTTCCTCTGATATTTCCTCAAGGAAACAGAATAATTTTGGTTATTTCAGCATAAGTTTGTTCATCTTCTTGGCTTGAAAGGTGTCAAAACATTGGAATATACACCTACAGCTGCTGAAAGCAACCAGAAATAAATTGAGAGAATGTGAATTATCTACTGATTTAAGAAATAATAAATCTTACTCTAGACGTTTGGAATGTGATCTAGTGTTTAATTCCACACCAGAGATTTTCTCTGAAACTTTGACTTAATTTCTTAACCTTCATATTCCAGTTATAGGGGAATGAAAACTCCGGTTAACTTCTTTCAGATTTGAGTTTTAAAGCTTTTTGTTGCCAAATCATTTTCTTAATATTTGTACACTGCAATTTTTTATGCATCTTTATATACATATATAAATTTGTGCATAGCAAAACGGACAATAAATGTTCATTCTAGCTGCTGACATTAATTATTAATTATAGAATATCTTCTCTTTCACTTTTACAAACTGCTCCGCTCTAAATGCAACATAACTTTGGACACACATTTTTTTGCTCAACCCGAGTGGTTTTGCAGGGAAACCTTTTGACAAGAGATGGGTTAGGTGCATCACAGGGTATTTGCCAGTACTGTCTACATCTATCTTCCCCTACTGCTACACTCCTGCATAGGATCCTGCAAATCACCTGATTGCAGTTGTCTTCTTTGGTAATTACATTTATCACCTCTTTATGCCATCAGAGAATAACTATGCATTTTACAAGCACCAAAGAGAAAGTTACACAGAAAGGAAAAGAATTATATTATGCCATAACCATACCCAAGAAGTTCCCGAAACATTGGTTTGAGAGTCAGGACATCTGGAGTACCTACGCAACACTACAGGTTCAAGCATTAGGCAAGTAGCTGAGATCTGTGGAAATTTTCTCATAAAGAAGGTTTTATTGAGAGCCTTGGGGGCAGAATGCTGAACAAAACCACCCAGATAATGCAGAGATCAAGATTCTCCCTATCAATAACAAAGTGGTGCCACCACTACAGTCTCCAGATAAGTGAAAGTTCACAGGGCACAGATTATAACCAAGGATGTTAAAGGCAAGAAGTCTTCTCTATAAAGCCTTTAAATAAATATATGGTGCTATAAAATATCCTGCCTTTTACATTTCTCCCAACAAGATAAGTATAAATAAGCTTGCAAAACTCTCAATAGTCACCAAAGACACAGCAGCATAGTGCTGCTATTCTTGTAATTTCACTGCTGCGCTTAGAAATATACTGGAAAAATACTCTACTGCACAAATACAGCTTCTCCTCATCCCTTTTCCCAGCATTATATCTTTTTCTGTGTTGAAAATTACAGAGTTTGAAACGATGAATTTTCCTGGGATGCAGTACTCAGCCACCTGCATGCTTACATGAGATGGGAGAGAGTGGTAAGAAACACTACATTAAATTTATTTTACTGACAGGATCACTATAGAATAACCCCCCCCCGTCACATTGTTGGTATGAATCTCCTTCTTTGCATCCTTTTGGCATCCATGAATAGTTAAAGCAGCCTGAAACTGCAATTTCTTTCAATTCTTTAGTTCTTTTTATTTAGTTAGTTCTTTTTATCTTTTTATTTTATTCTTTAGTTCTTTTTGTCTAGCTGTCTTGTTCAACTTTGCCTATTGAAGGGAAAGAAAAATAGGACCAACATATTTTAGGATTCCAGAACTATTATTTGGCCAGATAAAACTGGCAAAATTCTTTTTTTTGGAAATTCAGCAGACAGAGCAGCTTCGCAATGCAACCGAGTTTAATAACACCCTTTAGATATTATAAATGTGTTGGGTTTAATTGAAATTTCTTTCTGCGATACTAGTGATAGACCAGCAGGACTCCTCAAGCATTTGTGTGAAAAAAAAAGTTCAATGGTACCATTCAATACAGGAAAGCAGCACAGGGCATGCACAGAAAGCTTGAAGTTGACATTGCCTTTAAATTTATCTGTACAGTAAAGAGCTGTCATAATTAAAATAATATACCATTGTGATATGCAGAGGGGGAAAACTTGCCAAACACAAAAAGAAAATAAGAACTACCAGTTTTTCATGTGTTGCAATGATTTGTGCTAATATAAGTTAATATTACTCCTTTATTTAAACAAACACTAGAATTAAATTGTCATTATACCACAAGTTCCCACCCAGGTCCCAGTTAATAATCTTATTAAAATTAGCGGAGACTATCTCTACATCATTTTAAACACCCTTACATTAGAAGAGATATTTATCAAGCCTCAGCCTGTAGCACAAAACAGAGACCAGAAATACCATTGATGGAAGAGGAAGTAGTAAGTGGCTGGGATAGCCTACTCTACATTAAATCCTCATTTTTCTTCTAACCAATTTCATAGCCTTGTGAAGTAGACACATATGGGGCTTGTGAACTTATTTGTAGAAAGTTTTTTCACATCTATTCACAAGGGGAGGAATAAAAGCACACTGAATTCCTCATAGAAATCCTTACAATGTTTCAATACATCAGTAATTCCACATCATACTAATACACTAAATCACTATAAGAAAATCTTTTAAACATAATCATTAATTAATCCTTCAGACTGCAGGTCACATTTGTTGTATCTGTTTTCATTTAATGTTATGCTATGCTATGAGAAAAATATAACTCAGTCTGTCTTTTGGGGAAAGCCAGGTATTTTCAGTATGTTATGCAGTACAGCAAAGTGTATAGCCAAAGATACACTTCTACAGGAATTTACAGAATGTCTTGCCTGGAGAAAAATCAATATTAAAAATATTACTGCACAGAATTACATCATTTGGGATATACAATATACTAAAATACAGTACCATTAGTTCATTTAAGCATGCTTAAAAATAAAATTAAGTTGTACTTTTATATTCCAAGTATTCTATTGAGCAAAGTGCAGTTCAGAGAGACATTAGTAGTTTATGACAAACAGATATAGTTGGAACATAGCTTAATATGTCACAAACTTCATAGATTTCAATTCTAATAAAATCCACTCATGAACTTCTAATAAAAGCTTCATACGTAAGAAAAACCAGTCAGTTTACGCAGTTTATGTCGTTGAAATGGTAAACCAATAAAATGCAAGAAAAAAAAATACATTAGATAAGAAAGTTGAAAAATAGAATTGTTAAATTCTTTTTTCAAACAATACAAAAAAGGGAATATTATGCATGCAACTGTTTAACAATATAACAACAATATAATATGTTAGTTTTCCCTATCAGATCTGTTGAATAACAACTGACATGAAGACAGGATTACAAAATTTCAGTCTAAAGCAATTTTTATCACTAGCACAACTTACAAGTAATATGTGATTTTTGTCAACTGCATTCTTCAATAATCTTACAGACTAATGAGACCTGGGTTGAGAAATGCACTTATTTTCCCATGCCCCAGGTCACAGGAGACTAAAACCATCTTGAGATTAAGCACATCTGCTGCACAAGCAGGGCAGATGCACCACTTATTCAACACAAAGAGCACCAGCTACAGAGATAGCCACATACTTCACCTCTCAGCTGAAGGCAAAGTATCGGCCTGTTGGTGACTAGGCAAGGAGTAAAGCACAGGCCATTCCTCCTCTCTCTCCATCAGAGAATGTTGGACATAATGGAACTACATTTTTAATGGAAAATCCACCTGTACAACTGAAAATATTTTCCTTCTCTTGGCACTAATTCATTTTTTTCAATATCGTTCCTCATTCCAGAGAATAACCAGAGATAACTTCCAAACCCATCTTTGGAAGGGACCCACCTTTTATCTGAAGACAAACCCTAACAACGCAGAACAAACCTATATTTAAGAGTGCATAACACACTTCCAACACCAAATCGCAACTATGGTGAGGGATGAAACACACATACTTCTTTTTTCGTTTATTTTTTTTCACTCAAGAGCATTTGCTTTGTCTGAGCAAACAAGGCTTCCTTCACAACTATTCATTCCCCATTTACTTATTCCTTGGATGGTTTAAAAACAGCTTTGCATGACTTAGCTGGATATCAGCATCCTGCAGCAATCATTTTAGGAATGTGATGCAATTTTTAACAATTTCATATATGTAAAATATAGACTAAATTTCTCCATAAAAACACCCGTATCATCTTCAGTGACACTAATAGGTTTTACAGCATACAATTGAGTAGAGAAGTGAAAATTCACATGCATTACAGCAGATGAGAAGCCAGAGAAGTTAAAATATAGCTTTCCTTAAATGTTAGTTTTTCAGTTTATCCTGTACATTAGTTATATTATTAAAACCATGGAGTACAGAAATTTTTCTTAATATACACAGGAAAGCACAATTTCTCTGACCCATTTCAAAAATTATATCTGTTCTATTGCTGCAGGGTTTTCTGTGTCTATTGAACAAAAGGATGTAATAGGGAAATAATATATTTTCATCACAAATTTCATTACTCTATGATTTCAAGTTCTTTCAGACTTGTTTCAAGATCTCATTGGGGGTACAAGAAAAGGGCTAACTAAATAAATTCTGGAAAGAAATGTCAGAAAATAAATAAATAATAATAAAAAGTCACAAGAGAGACCTATTGTGGATCAGTCAGAAAGCTGAGATTGCTTTTGTTATTTAATGTTCTGCTTCCCTGCAACATTTCAAGATAGGAGTAAGCCTAGAATGATCTGACCTCTGTATAAGCCAGGCCCACAAAAATGCATATAGGGATTATTTTTATTATTAAAAAAGTTAAAATCTAAACCAAAACCCAAACATAACTCTCAATTTATGTAAGTTACATCAGTGAGGTTTGATTAGAAGTAGGAAAAAATCCAGGCTTGAGTTGGAGAATTCCCATTATCAGCCTGTTCCAGGAAGCTCAGTCATAGTGGCCAGTTGTTAAGGATTTTCCAGGGAATCAGATAAAACAATGAACCCAAAGCATTTTCTCCAACTAATTTATACTTCCAGACATACAAGTTTCAATAAATATCAATTGGAATTCAAGGAAGATTAATCAGAGAAAGAGTTTCTGAAGTGCTTTATTCAAGGAGCCTGGGAGTCTGAATTTCTTTCTTCAAACATCATTATTGGCAGTATAATTTTTGTACTTATGAATCAGCAAAATACTGATAAGAAATCAAAGATTCATTAAGTTATTTTTCACAGAACACTGTGGGACAATGGAGTATGTTCACATACGCAGTTCTGTTGTAGCTAATACAAAAAAAATTACAAGTTATGAGGTCCCAAACTTTTCTATAATTGCTTTCTTTCAATAGTCACTTTTTAGGCCATAACTTTAAAATTCTCTCTAAACCAATTGAGAAGCAAGAAAATAAAAAGCAAGAAATCCAGGCATTTTACACTAAAAGCTATAACTGTGCAAGTTTCTTTTCGAGTTGTTCTGCTAAAATGCAGAACGGAAAGCGAGCTGAAATTTGAAAACTGTTGAAGGGAAATAGTCCCTTTGTTGAATACATTTAAGAAAAAAACACTGATATGGAACTTCTTAGGGTGCTCTCTAAATTCTTTAATAACACATGGCATGATTCATAGCTTCTGTGTTCTTACTAGAGCTTTTTGAGAACTTTCAAGATATTGCCCGAAGTTTTCTCAGGCATGTGAATAGGATTTCTCTTTGCTAGATAGTTCTGCTCTACATACTCCTCTTAAAAATGTCTGTTAAGCATTCTCAGGTACTGAGCAGTTCATATAGTTGAGATTTTGGGTATTTAATCCTGGTTTTGATGCAGGGGGAGAACTAATCCCTTAGTCATTCACCCTTCATATGTATTTAGTCAGGACTATGGGGCATGTTTACATTTTCTTTGCAAAGAAAAAGAATATTTCTTGGAAAACTGAGAGGTTTGCTTTCTGGGTGTTTTATTCAAAACCTTTGCCATATTCTTTCTCATTTCCTCAAGTTTACTTAAAATATTTTTTTCTCCTTTGCATAAATTTTTACATAAGTGACGCACAATCATAATCATCTGTTGTCCAGTAGCTGAAAGTACTTGATGATATTGGCTCAAGTTTTTTTTGGTCACCTTATCAAATTTTGTAGGTTTTTTACTTTGTGTACAGCACTACCTTGTATTTTCAATTTTATTTGTCTGACTTCTTGACTCCATCTCAGCATTAGGTTAGATGCTCACCTTTGTGGAGAATGTTAGTGACACATAAAACATTATACCCAGAGAAGTTAAGGTGGCTCTTTCAGACTCACATCCATTTCTATGTTATCCACAGCCACACACTCCAGGCAAAACGACAGTTTTGAAGCTGTGTTCTAGGTTGGGTAATACCTAAATAAAATTCTATGAAGAACTGGCAAAGCTTTTGCAGAAAAAAAATCAAACAAATCAGGCAGATAAACATGTGCTTACTGCGCAGATACAGTTTAAAAACTCCCTCCCTATCTGGGGCTACTCATTCCCTTCAACATCTCAAGTCCGTAAGTTTTTCCAGAGCATTCACACAGAGTGGCGTAAGCAATGGTTGCCACACATTTTGCCTGGTATTTTCCTAAGAGGAGGCTGTGTCCATGCACTGTGTCCTACATGGTCCATAAGCCTCACAGTTCCAGGAAGAGTCTGATTTACTGTGCATGCATTGACCATGCAGTCAGTGTTTGGGCAACAGGTTAAATACTTCCTTGAAACACAAGCCTCATTGCACTTGTTTTCTGCAGATGACATTTCTAGGATTTCCAGATGTCCAGGGGACCATTTGGATCTATTGTTTTTCCCAGGCTGTCAGATATCCAGAAATCCTGAACAAATGTATTTAAGTCACTGAATTTCGTGCAGACAAAATTCCTAAGTGAGGAGTTAAAAAAAAAAAAAGGGCAGTAAATAGTAAATGTGTTTGCAAGACAGTGATTGTCAGCCCTATTAAAGCCATAAAAATCTATCATAAACACAACACTCATCAATGAAATCAAAGGAAATGAGGTAGAAAGCAGGAAAAAGAAGAAAAAGGAATGGGAAATAAACATCATCAAGTATCAACCTCTATACTTTATACTCTAGAGTTGGATGGAGAATACTGGGGAAGTTCCTTAAATAATATTTTTAAAATAAGCCATTTCCTTTATGATTTTGCCATAAAAAGTAAGTGTGATGAAGCCTGATGACAGTACAAAAGTTAGTGGGTACCCTCCATGCACAGAAAGGTAATAATATCTCCTATAAATGTATCATGTGTCCTTGAGGACCAGATTAATATAAATGTTATTAAGCATAGTTATACAAAGTACAACTTCAAGATGGCATATTAATCATAGACAAAGCAGTAGCGAATGAGGGGCATGACTGCTCAGGATAGCGGAAAGGTAACAGAAGAGATCTTAATCTTGGCACAGATATAAATGTGTATAAACTTGCTGTCACTAAGTTTAGGCTGGATACCAACAATGGTTAAGCACAAGAGGAACATTATTATTGCATACCATTCAATGCTCCACACCATAGGCAAAGCTGTGGAAGTAAAATACTCAACTAGGTTAAAGACAAAGGCTGACAAATTTATGAGCAGGATTTTAGGATGTGGGGCTGTATTTTGTTGGATTTTTTTTCTTTTTTTTTCAGGAGTCAAAAATAGAGCCTAAACTCAGACTGCATCATCATCCTATCTCAAAAACCTGTGTTAAAATACTAGGGGAAAAGGTATAATTTATTATACTATAACAACTAGGAGTTATTATACCTTCCTAGAAGAGCAGAAAGAAGTGGCTAAGAAGGTTAGGAAATCTTATCACGAATAAATAGCAATAGTCTTCTTTGTATAGTGAGGTTGGGGAAGAATTCTGAAAACAACTTGAACACTGCCGACTGGACATCTTTGCATAATAAGGACCAGGTGGAAAACCCAGAAGAAACTAGATGAATTCACTTGCAAATTGTCATTTAGCATTAATTATGCCCAGAAAGCTGCCTCACATTGACGTTTGTACTAGCAAATACTACAACACGAATATATCTACGTAAAAGCTTATAATCAAATCCTTGCAAACAATTTAAATATTGCAATGCTGTAAACAGATTAAAGATATTATTTTAGTTAAGTATTTGGGTTCACAGTAAAACATTTCACCATCATGCCATGTGTGGTTTTTCTGCTTAACTGCAATCTACAAAAACACTGTAATAACACAGCTTTCTGATTAACCAAACAACTAATAACTGAGAAGACATAGTGACTAGCTATCATCCTTATGTAAATAAGGAAAGCTTATTTTTGCTTACTAATAGCCACACATAACAATGAAATGCTTTTAATGAGTTTTAAGAGGATAAGACCAAAACATCAGTTTGGTGAATGCCCTTTTCAATGACCGCACACTGTGTCTACGGCTGTAGAATGACACGTTTGCATTGTTATTTGGCTGTAAACAAAATGAAAAGATCTGTCACTGAAATTTAAACAGAGAGACTGGTTACATAAACTGAAACATTCTCAGCTCCAGTACAGTACAATCAACAGTCTGAAGAGACTGAACAGCTAAACAAAGTTTGGGAATGTTTTTGGATAGGGGAGAAAGATTAATAACCATCAAATAACTCTTGGCTCTTTTTACAAACTTTTAGGAATAAAATTTAAAATTTCTGTAAATCCAAAGATTGATGCTCAAGCTTATGAAATAGCCATTTTTCTGCAGTGTTGAAATACACACCCACATGGAAACAAATAGTTTCGCTAGCTGATTTTAACAGAATATACTGCTTTTACCAAAAAAAGCAAATTAAGTAAGTCTGACCTATCTATTCTCCTAGATAGCTAGCTGTGGTCAGTGAACAACAAAACTTCTATAAATGGTCATGTTTCCAAATTATCCTTGCTTCAGAACATGCTTGATTTCTTGCACAAACACTGCGTGACTACAAACACAATTTGTCTGTAGGGACCAACAGAGAATGTCAGAGACGTTCCCTTAGCACAGGGGGAGGATTTCTCTCTCTTTCCAGTATGTTTTTTGCAGGTAAACAACGTGCTTCGTTGCCAGACCTTGCAGATCACTCTAGGCCTGAATAGAGCTGTCACCTTGCCCTAAATGGAAAGGTCAGGAGAATTGGAATGAGAGGTGAGCTTGGAGAGGTCTTCTTCTAGGAGAAGCTCCCCCTCTCCTGCTGTTGGCAGGACAGTGAGAGATGAGCACTCCCAGGGCTCAAGCCAGATTTCAGCAGCTGACTTACATCCCCATGCCTGACCTTGATGGAGAGTTGGTGCTGGATAATTGGGCTTTCCTCAACAGGAACTAGTTCAGGGTTCAATCAAATCTCAAGCTGCTTTCTAGAGGCACAGACAGACCACTATGTGCGCTGAAATCTATGTTGCTGTCATCAAATGCAAAACCCTTGCAATAAAAACTTAACACTCACTAGATAAAAGTATATGGATGAAAGATATAAGGATGTTGTTAGGCAACATAAAGAGGAAGTTAAACAGGTGAAGGCACAGATGGAACTAAATCTGGCCACTGCCATAAAAGACAATAAAAAGTATATTTTCAAATACATTAACAATAAAAGGATAGCCAAGAAGAATCTCCATCCTCTAATGGATACTAGGGGAAATCTAGTGATTGAAGGTGAGGAAAATGCTGGAGGCTGGCTTTGCCTCAGTCTTTAATAGTCACACCAGCCATCTTCAGGGTACTCAGTTCCCTGAACTGGATAGCAGAGATGGAAAGCTGATTGAAGTCCCCATAATTCAGGAAGAATTGGTTAGCAGCTTCCTTCTCCCTTTAGGTGTATACAAGTCTATGGAGCTGGATGGGTTACACCTAAGAGTGCTGAAGGAGCTGGCAGAGGAGATTGCTAAGCCACTCTCCATTATTTATCAGTAGTCCTGGTCTAGTGGGCAGGTCCTAGAGGACTGGAGATTGGCCAACATGATGCTTCTCTACAAAAAAAAACAGGAAGGGTGGGAAAATGGAGGTATCAGGCCCAGTCAGCATGAGTTCATGAAGGGCAGGTCCTGCTTGACCAACCTGATCTCCTTCTACAATAAGGTGACCCACCTGGTTGACAAGGGAAAGGCTGTGGACATTGTTTATTTGGACTTAAGTAAATCATTTGACACTGTCCCCCACAGCATTCTCCTGGAGAAATTGGCTGCTCATGGCCTGGTTAGAGGGATTCTTTGCTAGGCTGGAAACTGGGTGGCTGGCAGAGCCCAAAGAGTGGTGGCAAATAGCATCACATCTCGTGGGTGACCAGTCACTAGTGGTGTCCAGGGTTTGGTGTTAGGGCCAGTGTTGTTTAATATCTTCACTGATGATCTGGATGAGGGGATCAAATGCACCCTCAGTAAATTTCCAGATGACATCAAGTTGGGTGGGAGTGTTGATCTCTAGAAAGATAAGGAGGCTTTGCAGAGGGATGTGGACAGACTGGATGGATGTGCTGTGGCCAATGGTATGAGGTTCAACAAGGCAAAGTGCCAGATCCTGGTTGTGGCCTTTGGGCCATAAAAACCCCATTCAAGACTGCATGCTTGGGGCAGAGTGGCTGGAATGCTGCTTGGCAGAAAAGGACCTGGGGGTGCTGACTGACTGCTGCTGAACATGAGCCAGTTTAAACATGAGCCAGCTTAAACATGAGCCAGCTTCTGCCCTGGTAGACAAGAAGGCCAATGGCATTCTGGCATATATCAGAAAGTGTGTGGCCAGTAGGGCCAGAAAAGTGGTCATCCCCCTGTACTAGTGAGGCCACACCTCAATTCTCAATTCTGGGCCATTCACTACAAGATTGATACTGAATTACTGGAGCAGGTCCAGAAAAGGGCAATGAAGTTGGTGAAGGGTGTAGAGGACAAAATTTATTAGGAATAGCTGAGGGAGATGTGGGTGTTTAGTCTGGAGCAGAGAAGGCTCAGGAGGGACCTTACTGCTCCCTACAACCACCTGAAAGGAGGCTGGAGTGAGGTGGAGGTTGGTCTTTTCTCCCAAGTAAGAAGTGACAGGACAAGAGGTAATGGCCTCAAGCTGCACCAGGGGAGGTTTAGGTTGGATATCAGGAAAAGTTTCTTCACAGAGAGGATGACCAGGTGTTAGAACAGGCTGACCAGGGAAGTGATGGAATTACCATCCCTGGAAGTGTTCAAAAACTGTGTAGATGAGGCCCTCAGTGACATGGTTTAGTGGTGGTCTTGGCAGTGCTGGGGTAATGGTTGGACTTGATGATCTTAAAGGTCTTTTCCAACCTAATTGATTCTATTCTCTTCTATAACGAAAGTATTTTGTAGTTAACTGAGCTCTAGAAATGGGAATGATGAATCACATGCTTATCAACTCTTCTGCAGTATCTATCTTCTTTGCTGATATGTAATAGGATTTAATAAATTCAGGCTAAGTTTTAGAAGTGGCATATTGTTTCCAAAAGGTCTTTAAATATGTGATTAAAAAAAAAAAAAAACCCTTCAAAAAAAAATTCCATAAAATGGCAGGCATCAGTGATATCTAGCAACTCAGAAAATATTTTTTACTCAGAGCAGTGAACGAGTTAAATGTGTTTTCCACTAAGGAGTTAGAGTGAAACACAAAGAGTAATCAAAGAGGCAGTAAAAGTCCATCTAATTGCACTCTTCCTTCATCTTCAGGAGTGATCAGCTAACCTATTACGAATACCAGAAGAAAAAGTTCTTCGAGACAGAGATGATAAGTAAGGAGCTGTGCACAGATAAGCTGGCTACATGACTTCCTGCAAAGCAACCAACACCTCCTCTCCATAAATCCTGTAATCTGGAACAGCCATATGATGTACAACATGGTTTTAAGTCTGGAAATAATCAGAAGGCTTGTGCTTTTGGGTATGAGAGATGATCTTTGAATTGCACAGACCTGAGGTCCTTGCTGCTGCTGCCCCATGTGCTCCCAACCTCACACAGGGTCATATCATGGCTCCTATTCTTCCTGTTGAGTCCTGATTCCAACCTGTTTCTTGAAGGCAAGATGGGACCCACACTCCCTTCTGTTTTGGCAGTTGTTGTGTTAAGCAAAGCCATTGGAAATTTAGACTTGGGTCCCATTTCATTCCTGCCATATACACCACAGATAAAGCAGTGTTTGATAAATGGTCCAGTTTATGGTATATCTCTAGCTTTTTTTTGTTTTGTTTGTTTGCTTTTTTTTAAATCTACATCACAGTCCAGTTTGATTAATACTGAAAAACATTTCAGAGTATATACATCTACATACCCAGTCAAACGATTCAGAGGATGCAAAAGAAAGTACATGTTAATAACACAAAAAGATACATAGCTTAGAAGCAGCAGTAAACTTAAGGTAGCAAAAGGGATTTCAGGGCTCATTGGAGATTCTTTTCTGCCTCCAAAAGGGGTTAGGCTTTCTTCACAAGAATAACAGGCGCAAATTAACATAACCCTTATATTTTATAATAAATCAAGGTTTGTTACTTTATAATTAAAAAAATTTTCCAGATATTAAAATCATTGAATTAGTCACCTGGGGTATAGAGAAAAAAGGAAGACTATTGTGAAAGCTAAGTCAGTCGTACTACAAAGTTAAAGTTAACAAAAAGTTGCCACTTTGCAGAATTTAAAGCATTACACATACACATTGCTCAGATTGACAATATGAACTGGAATGGTGCCAAAAAAGCATCTATGATTTATTAGGCCTGTAGCACTTAATCCAAGAAATAAAAAGGACTTACATGACAGATGAGCATAAATGAACTATTGGGTCAGACATCCATTTCTTAAAAAGTTTAAAAAAAAAACCTAAAACCCAACAAAAACTAGAGCAAGATTTTTTTATACATTAATGTATTATAGTTTTCCTTGTATGCTCTTTAATTTCTGAGTTTTAACCAACTACAAATAGTTTGGGGTTTTTTGTTGTTTTTTTTTAAATCAGACTAGTTTAAATAAATATTTACCAAATACCATCATGTCATACTCCCATTCCCCGGTAATACCATCATGGATCAGAAAACATTTACAAATAATTAGGACAGAGCCTAGAACCCTGGTGTGACTGAGAGACCAAATTTGCATTTTCAGCAGAAACATGGAGTTTTGTGTTAAACTCTCTCTTATTCTACAGTGTGAAGCAGTGAAAAAAGAGGGACTATTTACATCACCCTTGTAGAGATCAGAATCTGCCTACAGGGCCAAATAGTCCTTATCGCTAAATATGGTCTGACTCAACACCAATAATAAAACAGTACTTCAGTTCCTAAATGTGCCAATATCATGTTCTACCACAGTTTTCTTCTCAAAAGAGTGGTAGTAGATATACAATGTACTTACTTCTGTAAGTCTAGGGAGATTTTAATAGTAACTCAATTTTATTCTCTGTGAATCTCTCTGGCAAAGCCATAAGCTGCTCTTCTTTGAGGTTTAGCCACCTGAAACAGAATAACTTTTTTTTTTCTCCTACCTAGTATATTGTTAAATCATTTTTAACACATAAATTTCCCTCTTATCATAAAAACTTGATCATAAAACAGTAAAATGTACAGTAAATAGCCAACTACACACTAACCTGCACAGTTTGATACAGCTGAACAAGCTGTGAAAAGGAATATTTTTCCTTTAATAGAACGAATTAAATGGTGCTCAAAACAGATTGGGTTGGCAATTTTTGCAACCTTGGTGTCTCCTCCAAGATATACAATGGCACAGCTCCCCTTTTTAGCAAATTAAACCTTGTGTCAAGGCTTAAAATTAAATCCAAACTTCTTTTCTTCTCTGTACAGAAGGAACAAATTGGCACCACATGCCGGTAGTCAAGGAGTGCTGATGGGAAACAGAGTGAAGTGAGCGCCCTCCAACCTGGAAGGCGTCACTAGTCAAAATCAACTGGGATAAACAGTCAATTCCACTTAAAGTTTGACATATAAAGGCTTGTAAGATAGAAACATTCAAATATAAGAATTCTTCTGCACCACACAAACCTGTCTCAGTGCCAACACTTGAACTTTCTGTGCTGTGCAAGCACTTTGTGGAAATCTGCCTTTAGTACAGTTTGATGTTACAAGATCCTGTGTTGCCAAAGCCTGTTTAGCTTGTTCCAGAGAAGAAAAGGAAATACAGCAGAGACCCAGAGAGTATGAATGGCAGTGACTTAATATCATATTGCTGACTGTTACCAATACTTTTTTTTTTCATTATTCAGGATTCTCTTTACAAGATTTTAAGCTCACTCGAACAGATATTCCAGATAAAACAAAAGTGTATCTGTTAAACAACTGCTTTTCATGGACAGAAATGTAAGAATAGCTGTTGCAAAACTACATGAATGTAAGATTTCCTTACTTTTAAGGAAGCCATCTCATTTAATTAGCTAATGATTACTTAGGCTGGTTCCCTTTTTAATCCATCCCGAAATCCACTTTGCCCACTGTTTGCATGCAAAAGTTACCCTACATTTACAAGGTCTAGAACCAAACACAGGCCAGGACTCTCAATTTTTTTAGGAAAAGTTTTGATAGAAACTGCTGTAGGAAAGAGCTTTTTTAAAAATACAACAGAAAGGTTGAATATACCTAGTTTTAAATGTCCCCTTATCTTTTAATATTGACTGTGTAGCTATGAGAGATTGTTTGAGAGGTGACTCAATTTCCTTCTTCAGGCTTTTCATTGGTTTTCCCTCACTGCTTCTAACCGAAGTCTTCGTACAAAATAAATACCCTACCTGGTATGGAAAAAAATGAAAAAGAAGAGACTTCTTTTTTCCTGCTGTGGCACATCAACAGAAAATATTCTTTCCAGTTTAACCTCAGTTTTAAGCATATTCATAGGATTCTATATGATGAAAAGCTAGTTGCAGAATTTTAAATTTTTTAGTTTTAAATTTTAATCTCACACTGCAGATAGGTTTGCAGAACACAAAGCAGAATCGTCAGCTCACAACCCAGCACCATCAAGGCAGATGACATACTTAACAGCAGAAAAATATTGCAGTAAGGGAAAGAAGACTCCAGATCAAGATCCCATAACCTTTGCTATATTCTATCTAGCTCCCATTAGTTTTGAGTGGGATAGTATGAAGTGTTTTTCATAATGTGCCATAGCAATTTACATTGCCTTTCTAGACAAGTTTCATAGTTGTCATGCTCATGTGAGCCTAGATTAAGATTACAATTGGATACTAAAACAAGCTTCTCCCTTCCTGAAGCCCCAAAAGTCCATCAGGGATGAAAAAAGCCCCACTTACATTCTAGCATATCATCTGTGTGCTCTCTAGGGTATGCGAACAGGAGCCACTCACTAGTGGCTAGAAACAGCACTGACCACCCTCTCAGGTGAGGACCCAGCTATCCGAATCTCTGCTCACCATTCAACATGTAGAAGCACCCAAATTCTACAACAACCTTATAAATTTATTTTTCACTGGTACATAAATATTTCATTGGCATTTTCTCATCACCCTGGGTTAATTTCAGATGGCAGAGACAGAATTTTAAACAAGGATAAATCAAAATGTACAGCCAAGGTTTGCACAGTTTAACAGGAACTTTTGGTTCATACAGCATTTCTCAGCTAAAGTTTCATTTATGATTTGCAGTTCACCCACACGTTTAAATAATAATTATGGTTGTGACATACAGTGACAAAAGCCAGAAAATTCAAAATTAGCAGAAACATACTCTGTCTGTTGTTTGAATGTGCTCAGCTGGTTTTGCTTTACTAATACCACCAAGACAGAAATTTTCATTTCCCAAAAACACAAACTTCTGGCAAGGGGTTATGGAGTGAAATAAATCTTATTCTTGGAAGAGATATTTGTTTGACACCTGAATCATTTCTTCTGGTTTCTTTCCTTTTTTTCCCCCTTCTTCAAATGGAGTCTTAGAACTCCAAGCCAAAATACAGCCTTAGAGCTATCATAACAGAAGCTCGGCATCCAGTTTCTCCTTCTCTCTTTCTAAAATTTATCAACAAAGCCATAGCCTGATTAGCCTGTACAGAACTGAGAAGAAGGCCTGCCACAGCAAGGATGTCTCCTCAAACATTTTGATATGCAATTGCTTTCTGAGTGGGTGTGGAAGCAAAGGTGTCAAAGCACATACTCTTAGAGCTTACTATTTCAGATTTAGAAGCTTTAAGATAGATGCACATTTTCATTTACAATAAACTGGCAAAAGATAAGTGTTTCTGACATCAGCAATAATGCTATGCATTAATACATATATATTTACTGGAATTGACTGGAAATTTGCCATGGACTTCTGTGTATGCAGGTTTATAGTTTTGGTTTAGCTGACTAATTCCAGTATAATACTATTGTATGTCTTGGGTTATATCCCACAGGAATTCGGCCCACAGCTTCACTAATTAGTATATGCTATGATAGGACACTGAATCTGCCAAAGCTTTGAAGTGGATGTGCTGAAGCCATCACCTACAGCAAGATCCCCAAGGAGCAAAAGTCTTTCAAACACAAGAAAGCCAGGCTTTATTTGAATAAAATTAGAAATTTAACTTTCAAACAGAGAGAGCTCAAAGTGACTAGGGAAGGCAGTACTGAAATGGAAAGGCTTCTGCACAGCTATCTGTTCATGTCTTTCCTTGCAGGCTTTATTTTATATAGCAAAATTACAAAAAAATTTGCCCAAGTCTCTCTCATGCCTACAACAACCCTTGCAGCTTTGGGACCTGGCTAGTGCTTTTTATTCTTCTCTACTACCCATAAGTCTCACAGAATGAGTGGAAGGCCCCTCCATTTACACCCATATCCCACCATCCCTGGCAGTCCTGCTCAACTCACTCTCAGGCCAGGCAGCCTTGTGGGAAAGTAGATGTCCTGCTTGCTTCCAGAGACATAACCACATCCATCCACCACACTATTTCATTGATAGATCTTTTGGGTCCTCAGGTCAACTAAATTTCACTTCACATAAAACACATCTTCACTTTGTTCTCTCTTTCTGCCCCCACATCTCTGATGTGGAGTTCCAATGAAACTCCACAAAGGTTTTCATTGCAAAAATACAAATCAGAAAAGCTTATTGTGTTTTATTTTTCTCATTCCTTTTCCTCCCAGAATTGCCCTCCTCATCACACTGCAAGGTCAGGGGAAGCTCTGCAAGCCTCTAGCACCTTGTATTAGTGACAGATGGATATTTGTCTCTCAAATCTCTAGAAATCCCTTTATCTTTGCAGTCCCCTTAAACCGTTCTTCCCCAAAATCTCAAATGATTGTTCCTTGTTTTCCGTCAGAATCAGAACTTTGTAATCGTTTTCATGTGTTACCTAGTCCCTTTGGGAGTGCGTACCAGTGTCTCCTTCCAAAAACCTTATTAATCCCAACAGTTCTTCACTGGTGCTGCTTTTCTTGTTTAATATCAGCATCACACTGTACAAGCATCATTTGAGCTTCATCTCTTGCTTCAAATCAGGCTATCCTTAAGTCTTGCACAGTGTTTCTATAAATATTATCTAAATTACAGGTTTGCTGAAGAGGTATAAATTTCCAGGTTGTCACTGTTTTATAGTTCTGCAACAGGAATGTTATTTCCTCTGAATTTAAGAAACTCAGCCTTTTTTTTCAGAATGCAGTTGCAAAGCTCCATTAGCAGTGACTCCCTGGACTGTACCTTTTCCTTCACCTTTTCTCCTTCTGTCACCTGGGCCAGTTGAAGCATAGGATGGTTTGGGTTTGAAGGGCCCTTTAAACTTCATCTAGTTCCAGCCTCCTATCACAGGCAGGGACACCTTCCACTAGACCAGGTTGCTCAAAGCTCTGTCCAACCTTCCTTGAACACTGCCAGGCAGCCACAGCTTCTCTGGGCAACCTGTGCCAGTGCCTCACTGCCCTCATAGAGAAGAATTTCTTCCTAACATCTAATCTAAATCTACCCTCTGTGAGTATAAAGCCATTTTGCCTTTTCCTCTCATGACAATCCCTTGTAAAGAGTCCCTCTCCAGATTTCTTGTAGGCCCCCTTTAGGTATTGGAAGGCAGCTATAAGGTCTCCCCAGAGAGGAGAATTTGCAATTACCATAACTGTCCACCACTTTTAATTTGTTATCAGAACCCCAAATTTCACCTCTAGTCCACAACTAAGTCAAAATTCCATCACCTATTTGCTACAATTTCAAATTCTTTGGATTTTTTGCCTCCCTTACTATGTCACACTCTTCAGATGCTCTTGCAAGTGTGTTATTAATAACCAGACCATCTAATGGGAAAATAACAAGAAAGCTGGTCATTCTTTGATTTTAGGGTTGTTGGGGTTTGTTTTAGTACTTCTTCTATCCTACAGGGATATCTTTTTACCTTTGTTACATTATTAGTTTTAACAACTGTGTTTATTTTTGTTACTTTTCATTCTGTAATTGATAAAATCCATTAAACTATAGCAACTGAATAATTTCCGATGATTTCTTTCCCTTTCTTTACACTCAAGAATCACGAATTAACTAACAGTTTAATTAAAATAGATAAACTGAGATGTTAGTTCCCCTGAGAGGATTACATACACATCTGATATTTTCATAAGAATAACTGGGGAAAAAATATTTAATACAGATATTTTAATTATGTGCAATGCCATAGTTATTTTTCCTTTTCAATAGACGAAGTGGTCTGTCATTCCACCTAGATCACAGGCCTAAGCCTCTCCCAAGGAGGGCAGTGAGGTTCTACAGTAGAAGCAGGATAATTTTTTTTCATAGGCAACTTTAGGTATGTGTGGGTTGGCTTAAAGGAGAGGTTCCTCACACTTGTGCATTACAAATGTCACACACCCAAATACAGCATTAAACCTCAGAAGCTCTTGGACCACTAGCCAAATAAGATACTAATCTCTTGCCACATGCATCTATTTCTAGATATGGTCTACCAGTAATGGAAACTTCACATTTTGCAGAGTGGGGGTGCTTGTAAAGCTCACATTTCATAGAATCAGAATGGTTTGGGTTTGAAGGGTCCTTAAAGACTACCTATCTAGTTTCAGCCCTCCTGCCAAGGGCAGGGACACCTTCCACTGGACCAGGTTGCTCAAGGCCCCATCCAACTTGGCCTTGAACACTTGCAGGGATGGGGCAGCCACAACTTCATTGGGCAGCCTGTGCCAGTGCCTCACCACCCCCACAGGGAAGAGCTTCTTCCTAACATCTGCTCTAAATCTGTTTTAAAGCCATTCCCCCTTGTCCTGTCACTACATGCCCTTGTAAAAAGCCTCTCTCCAGATTTCTCGTAGGCCCCTTTTGAGTACTGGAAGACTTACAAAATCTCCCCTGTATGTTGTCCAACTCTTTGCTTGGTATTTCAGACATTATTGTTATGCCCAGTGCGTTTATAGCTCATTATAGTTATTACTGATATCCATCATGGTCAATGTTGTCAGAAGCATCATGTAACGAATGCACTGCAAATGACTGTTACAGCAACATATATGCACTGACCTAAGGATCGAAGCAGTAGATAGCCAATAACAGTGTCCCAAGGAGAAATGCAAAAAACGCGGTGCCAAATGTCAATGTTGTTGGTGCTGTTTTGCACACAGCAGACGCTGGAAGTGTGAGTCCTCCTTCATGCAGGATCTGCACCCCCTTGGGAAGACATATCCCAGCATGTTCAAGGAAAACTGCATATTTGAGCACATGGACGTCATGTAGCAGTGTGGCCCGCTCTGGGAATAAAAAAAAACTATCCCAAACCCACCAGTCACACATGTTCTGTTTTCAGCATCAGTCCACTAGCTCAAAAGCTTCATACCTTCCTCCTAGAAATAGCTTAAGATGGGGAAAAGCAGCTCAACGCAATCTCCAGCTATTTCCACAAAGCCACTAGCATAGGTATCAGCCACAGGATTCAGGTCGACATTATATCCTCTGTACTTGTCAAGACTGTGCTTGCTCAGCTCACTTTGGTCTTTTGTAGAGCTAAGAACTGAGGAAAGAGGAAAACATTTTATTTTTTAGTTGATATTAGCGTGAAAACATGAAATCCAGATGATGCTGGACACACCTCAGCCACTTCAGGTTGGAATGCTGCTTTCAGAGAATTGTTTCTGCAGACAAATTTCATGTTTGCCTTGTAAATCCATGAGACTTTAAAGCTCCAGTGATGCATCAGTTTCACTCTGCTCCTTACACACCAGACAGCATTTATCTCTAACTCGAACCTTTGGCCCCTGAAAACATGTCAGAACCTTGACAACACCCCCTCATTAACCCACCATAATGTGAAGGTTGAAAGCACATTCATACTATGCACAGTCAAAGGTGTAAAACTACGTGCTAAATAACCTTTAATATATTTTTTATTATTTTTGATTAAAAAAACCCTAAACCACCAACATAATAAAATGCACGTTTGGAAATAAGAACAATATTTCATTCAGTTCATTTTTAAGAGATGGTAAAATAATTTTGATTGTTCCCCAATATTAATACTATATTGAGGTAAGGCAGAAAAGAAATGAAGTCAATGCTGAAAGCAAGACCATAGTTAAAATTCCTTGAAATTTTCAACTGTAGATGAAATAACTGTTAAGAATATCCTCAGAAGTCTTCATCCATTCTTACTAATTTGTGAAATTAAAACAGATTACAGTGGATACATATTTTTCATTGCTATGAATTGCAGTGATAGATGAGAAATTAAAGAATTGGAATGGTCAAAACAGAAATGCATGTGGTAAATGACAGGTTGAACTTTCATGTGAAGATGAAAAGTGGTGACAAACACATTCTTATGTTTATTCCTCTACAGTAATTCCAAAGAAGTTACTGGGTCATAATTAGAGCCTTTAATCTTAAAAATATATCTCTAGTGCTTCACTCTGATGGAAAATATTCCACTATTTTTATGAGAAGAGGACATTATTTCTACAGAGAAAAACCAAACCCACCACAAAACATTAAGACCTTACAATCCGCAGACTAACATCTATTTCTGCACCTAAAATAATGGCCACGTCTGACAGTGAGAATTTGGTCATGTCTTTCTTTTTTTTTTTTTTTAATTGAGGAAATCAGCAATTAGTTTACAGTATAAAGTTGAAGAGGTATAAAAACAAAGAACCAAAACCTGTAGTCCAGTTAAGAAATCACATTCTTTAAAGTGTGGCACAGTAGTAGAGATACATCTTTCTTATTAGTCAATTTAATAACCAGGCAGGAAAAGCAGTAACTTTAACTTGCTGAAAACGAGACGTGTTCTGAAAACCAAAACCCAAATATCTAATATTGTCATATTGCTTGTCCATTAAAAAATTAATTGGAATAGAATTTTGATACAATTATGTGCAGAATAAGAACTTCTGCATATTTGGCAGGCAGCCCACTTCTGGATGCAATGCATAAAAACTGTAAGAATGGATTCTATACTAACTACAGGGTGCTTACTTTCCTTCAACGATAATTGTCTTAATGCCTGTTTTAATCAGTATTAACTACTAGCAATAACATGCTTTTAATTATGTTTTAAACGAGTCCTTTATTGGGCTGTTTTGGGAAGCAAATTAGTCAAAAGGAGCTGTTAATCAAAAACGTGTTACTGGCACAAAATAAATGTTCATTTAAGGAGCCATTTGAAATAAACCTGGCTCATTGACTCTGACAACCTACAAGGACACTGGGGCCTCCTGAGGATAACTCCTTCAGTACTCTCCTAGATACGCCTTGCTGCTCAGAAGTTATAAGTAGAAACATTAAGCAGTTTAGGTCATTCATCAGCTAACTTTTACTACTGTACTCAAGAAAATGAGCCTCCTAGGAACTTCACAGCAGATCTATTCCTTCATTAGCTAAGTAATATTGAGAGAGATGTTCCTGTCATTATGAATGAAGAAATCTATTGCAGTGAATTTTACTAGTGTCCCTTTTGTCTATGAACTGTCTTTGTAGATTCCAAGGTATTTAGACTGAAAATCTAGCATAATTATCTGTGAACAATGTTCGTATGTGTTAATTTCACCTGCTGAGTGATACCCATTCCTGAAAATTCAGCCACACAAAGTTATACATTCCACCCAATAAACAGGCACACAACTTGGCACTTGGTACCAGCACATAATATTACCCTCATAGCACAACTTCAAATAGAAACTTCATTAAATCTGTTCCATCACTGGGTTTAAAATTTTGCTTTAGTCTTTTAATTTGAAGCACTTCAGCTTTAAGAAAACTGAGGATTTCTTGAGTTAGTGCAATAGTTGAGTATGGGTTTAAAGTCCACAGATCGTGGACTTTACTGGTTGATCTTTTGACTTTTAAACCTTAAGCTAATCTTGCTTCATGGAAAAAAACAAGAAAACAAGAAAAATCCCACAAAAAAAAAAAAAAAACAACAAGCCAACAAAAAGAAACCAAACAAACAAAACCCAATCCACACTTTAAAAATGGGGTGATTTGATTTTACTCACACGGCATGTTCTGGTTAATTCCTTCAAAGACCTAAACCTTCATCTCTAAAGCATATATCTTAAAAAAATGGGTACCCTAAAAAGGTCACCAAGATACCATTCCTCCCATTCTGCCTACTGTGACACAAAACATGCTGAAGCAATATAAAATAAGTTATTGTAATAACAATCTGGGTTTTCCTGTATCAAAAGCCCCTTCAGGATTGCATTGGAGTAAGTTCTTATTGGGAAGGCAGATAGTTAATAAAGCATCAATTCACACTATGTCCTTAAGACTGAGCCTAAGGGTAGAAATGAACTTGCAAGAAAAGTGATCACTAGATTAACCCCACCACCAGAAAAAAAAAATTAACAAAAATGGGGAAAGAGTGCTGAAAACTGTACACACTGAAAACACAGGGCATGCTTTATATCCATGTTCTGTTTTCCTAAGACTGCTATCATTCATAAAAATATGCTAGCAATGGTCATGTCCAACATTATCATATGAACAATGACAAAAATCATTATTCAGAGTCCCATCTTCCAAAAAGTGACTGGAGATAGAAGCAAGAAAAGTCTCTAGGGTACCTTGAGACACACATTTTAAATGACCTTCTAGTAAGAGGTCACAAGCATAAACCACCAGTCTTCCTTCCAGCCCAGCCACACCTGGAAAATCTCTAACCTGACTAATTCCCTGCTCTTTCCTGATTATTCAAAACAGAAACTCTAATCACGACTATGTCAGCCTGCAGACAACGCCAGCACTTCATCAGCACGTCAGTTTGGGCAAACAGCAGGGAGTGGCAGAGCAAGGAAGAGGTGCAAAGACCTGTTGGGCCGCAAATTACTCAGGGATGAAGCTGCCTTCCCCCATTTATTTTCTTCAAAGAAAACAGTGCAAAACCCACCTGGCAAGTATATCTGTGCGCTAAACTGCAAACAACATGATAAAATCAACCCATGGACAAAACAGATCTATGGGACTTCCAAAGCACTAGGGGGAAAAAAAATAATTTGACAAGTCCTGCCCCATGACTGTGCTTTAAGACTCAATGTCCTGGGGTAGGGCAGTAGGGAAAGGTGAGTTTCTCATATCCGACTGAGTGTAATTCCTTCTTCATTAGCAGCATACCATGTCATGTTTTAATAGTTTTATGGTCTAATAAACATGCCTTGATTTTATTGACTTGTCTTTAATTCTTTCAGCATGTATCTAAAGGAACAAAATGTCCTTTAAACACTTAAAATTGTGGGTTTAATCTACTTAAAGAAAAACTAAAATAAAAATTTTACTGAGGGACAGTCAGTAAAACACCTTAAGACAATTACTCTTAATGAAATACGAACATTACTGATAGCTACCAACTGCTTTCATTACAAAAGCCACTATAAATATTCTTTCTCATGAAGAAATTTTCCTCCCTTTTTGAAGACTTTAACCAGACCGTAATTGCAAACCTGATTTTTATTTTATTGCTTTCAAATCTTTCGATGGACTTCATCATAAAGTTCCAAAAATAGCATAAATGCTTTCCAAGATGTGGGTTTAAGAAAGTTATTGGGACTGGCAACTTATTTTTCAAATTATTGTTCATAGATCCATTTTCAACACCCTCTTTCTCAGTCCATTAACTGTATTTCTGCAGCCTTAATCCATAAACCACAGTAAAAGGTTGTGTCTGACCCTGCTCCAGAGTAGCAACACTCTCCTGCTTCCAGTTAGCAGTATAACCACAAGCTTGTTTTTTATTTCTTCTTTAAAAGTTTCTGGAAATGCAGAACCGTGGTCTTTTCAATACACTGCTTTCCCCTTCTTACCCCTCCCCTCCCCCTTCTTCATCACACACAGTTATCTCAGTCAATACTGCATGCATTTTGGTGTGTTTCAGATTTACCATTCCTTGATGCAAACTGTCCTTTGGGGATCCAGTTACCACATATATTTTTATGTTTAAAATAATGGGAGTAACAAGATAACTCTTTTGGACAGGGTGAGAATCTGCAGAGATTTATGCTTTAAGCAACCAGCTCATCCAGATTCAGTATGGGCCTGTAACTACAAAAATGATACCTTAAACTAACAAAATCTAAAGTAAGCCATTCATTAATTTTCTTGGCCACCAATACAGAAATCATACGATTCCAAGTGGGTTTTGCTGAAACTTGACAGAGCCAGAGATCCAGAGACAGCAGCAGATGAAAAAAAAACAACAAAAAAAATCTCTTGCAGTCAAAGGAAGATTCAAGTGTTCTGCCAGTCAGCGCAAAACTTCAAAATCTCCACCATGAGCACATAAAAGCAAAGACTGTGCAGTGACACAAGAGCCAGCCCTGTCCTTCAATCACCTTCCTTTAGCACTAAACTCACTAAGTAAATTTCTAAAGTGCAAAAGATAATGTTCAAATACAAGCAACTAGGACAGGTGGTACAGAAAAAGGATGCAAAAAAAACCCCACAAGCATTACAATGTATAAGATTTTAATCTCTTATTTAGGATTCTTCCATAAAGTTTATTATAAGTCATTATATAAATCTAAAAGTACCTCATCACAAAATGACATTTACAATATAACCATAGCAAAATAATTCTGCACAGAACAATTTGCAAAATATCACATCAAAGGTAATGTAGGAGTACAACATAATTGTAGCAATTTCACCATATTAATACTATACTGTTTATACGTTGGGCCCCCAAGCAAAATAACTTTACACACAGAATAGGTAGGCAAAAATACTTATCTCTGTTTATATCATTTTATCTCAGTTAGATCTGCATGGAACAGAGTATGAAATATATAAAGTGCATTCAATGTGACTAATAGGTCACACCATTTCTTCCAGTGAAACCTAGAGATTTGCTACTGAATTACATAAGTGGTCCAAATCCTGCTGTACATCTCAAAATCTGTGGGAAAAAAAAAGAATCCAATTAAAAAAAAACCACTTAAAACACCACGAGGAAAAAAATATTACTGAAATGTCTATTCTTATTCCATGCTAACAAATCTTTCAACTCCATAAGAAAGTTAAAGCAGCCCTGAAAATAAGAAAAGGATAGAAATAGATTGGAAGCAAATTTGCACTAAGCATAACATGAAAGCTTTCTTCCAGACTTGCAGAGCTTTCCAAGTTGGTCTGTTGCAGGGACATCCATCTAACCAAATACAAGGCCCTATGGGAACTCTGAGGAGATTAGAAAGAAATAATGAAGGCATAATTGTAAGTTAGCTGGGAATAGTTCTTACTCCTCCTCAGCATATGGAGAAGTGTGTCAGTCAGATGGTGCACACTGGAAGGTATAATACCTAGGGGGTTTGAGTGGCTGATGCTTTTTTATCTATTTGTTTTGCTTTCAAATTCCTTTTTTTCTCTTTTATTTTAAGAGATACCAGGGCTCAAAGTATTCTCTATGAGTTTGTCTCTCCTTTCTTCCTTTCACCACCACCCCCCCATCCCATGTGGGAAATTGAACACATATTCATTTATACATTGAAAATTATTTCATATCCTATCCTTACAGGAGATACACACCTGTTCGGACAAATAATCAGAAATTATGAAGTTGCTTATCTGTTAGAGTTCTTTAAAGGCACTAAAAGCTAAACACAACAGTGCAGACAAGCGCTTTTGATAGTATTCTTTCATCTTTTTATATCTATTAGTTCTTCCTTATGGCCTTTACTGGACATAAATTGCTTCTACTTTGTTTAAACTCCAACTCTCTAATCTATTATTTTCCATCTGAAAAACAAAACATCTACATCAGAGAATGTGGACAGATAGATTAATCTGGCAATGTTTTTAATGCCATCTTAATTGAACCTCAGGATTCATGCAAGCAGCACTGGTAGTAGTCGGTCTTCAAATGAGCTCAGGTTACAATATAGAACGTATCCACCTTCATGCCTGGTTATAGGTGTGTATCAGGTGAAAAATCATAAGAACCAAATTGCTAATACAAAAATGCTTATTAAAATTCTGCCTACACATGGCAAGGTAAACTCAGCCCAACTGAAAACTAAGCATCAGTGCTTACATATTGCCTCCTCTATTATCAGCAAACACCCTTGCCTGTATAATTTTCAGCTAATGTAAAAGACAAGGTTAAGTCTCATTGCAAATACAGAAACATAAGACAGAGTGACACATCTTAAAGCAAATTGGTTTGGAGCTAGCTTGTGTCCCATTCTGTTCTTACTCCACAGAGATTATAGCTGGCTGCTTCTACCGCTATGAGACAGAGAACTACTACACCTCCTCCTGTCAGCCAACATTTCATCCTGTCTGTGCTGCCGTAATCCAGCAAATCCCCAGCTCATTATGATTACACACAAAAGATAATCTATATTTTGGAACCAGTTTTTAACTAACTTAGTGTACAATGGCAAACTCAGAATTACTTGCTCAATTTAAATACATAGTGACTTGAGGATGTGACTGTTATTAACAAATAGAAAGGATAAGAGTGAAGCCAGCTCACTAAACTTTCCAGATTTGAAAGAAACAAAAATCAAGAACCAGCCAACCATAACATAGCATTGACTACCAAGCCGCAGTACATTTCTTTCTGCTGCTCAGTGAACATAGATTTAGCTAAAAAAGAACAGCTTTCCCAGGAATTAAAAAAAACAAAAAAAAACCCCAACCAAAACTAACCAACCAACAAAAAAGAAACCAAAACAATCTCAAAACAAAACCACCCCAACAATAACCAACCAAACAAAAACCCCACAAAACACCCCAAACCTTAACCCTGACTATGCAATATGCAAGTGTTTTCTTGAGATTGAGAAAGAGAGGGTATGATCTGCCTTAAATCAGGCAAAATGCAATATTAAAATAGGTCACTACCTCTAGGTTGATTTCTCTAAACCCCAGGCATGGAGAAAAACAATGCTTCAGTAGCATGTTACTATCTGCTTACCACTTAGACAGTGGTTGAGAAAGAAAGGTCACTTGAAAAAACAAAACCAAACTATGTAAAGGGAGACTGATAAGTTGAGAAAATTTATGAGACTTTTACCTAGTTCTCTGGTATGAGTATGTAAGCATTTTTGCAATGCCTATAAGAGAAAAATTGGGTATCTGTATGAAGGTAGTAGGTGGGGCATGGATTTAGACGTATTCTGCGATTACTTCATTGGCAGATGAGTGTCTGGCTCCTTTTGCGGACAGAATCCTGAAGCGAATCTACAGACCATATTGTGTTCTACTGAGTTTGGAAGAAATGGGTTTTAATCCTGCCCAGGGCTGGTAGGCTAGTGTTTGACCCTACTTTCATGTTGAACAGGCATTTAGCCTTAATCTTAACCCAGTCCTTCATTTGTAGAGCTTCCAAAAATATATTTGAGCCCACTTATGAAAATTAAGCAGAGCAACAAAATTATTAATAATTGCTAGAAAAAAGGCAGGAACCAGTGGAGATTAAAAGAAGATGATATATTAGACTGGAAAGAGCTAGTCTCCAGAAATTATCCTCATTTTTTTCTAAAGTTGAAATGGGTGAAAGTATTTTACAAAAGTTGTTTTTAATGAGACATTTTCTCTACATCATATCAGGACAGAACTGTGAACTTTTTTTAATGGAATTACTTGACAAACTGATCAGTGCCATATCACTGCCTCCAGACACAGTTCTTTTAATGATGTCCAAACTACTTAACTATTAAAATGAAATTGTGAGCCAGCACAGTAGGAAGTAGATTGAGCAAGCTGAAGATCAAAGAAGATACCATCACAGTCGCCTTTGTGCGCTCACTGTAGGTTTGTTCTAACTGAAGAGTAAAGTGTAGTGAATTGAATTATACTGGGTTGGTTCTATACCAGGGAATGGAAAGCAACATAAAAAAAGGGTCAAATGAGACAATACAAGCCTACCTACCCTGGGCAAGATTAAAACCTACTCTATAATGCCACAAGCCATTCTATCACTTCACATAAATAGCTCTAGTGGGCCTGTAAACACAAACCTCTTCAATTTAGTTATGATATTATTTTATACGTGTAGTCTATACACACACTTACACACAGGTTGGGTGCGATATTTGGGTACATGCTGCACGGCAGACTTGATACATGTAGACCTACCAGTCTACTTTCTTTATCCATCAATAATACTGCCCAAGAGGTATGGTGAGTGTGTGTTCCTTTTAAAATAAGTCTATAGCATAAAATCATCGCAAATAGCAGTATTTATTCTCTGACTTCATATCTTGAGTCACAAAATAATTTCTGGGTACAACCGGTTTTTTGGGACAGCAAAAGGCTTACTGAGTTGCTGAGAGAGCAGAATGCCTCTTTGGGCCTTGTGACTATCCCCTCCCAAAGGCCATCACTTTTGGAGAAATACCATCTAAAATACTGTATCCACACATAAATCAGGGTGCAAATTTCCTCTCCCAAAAGAAAAAGACAGCTGTGTCTTACAACCCTAAATGAACTGGCTGTATTTGAAATCTCAACTATTGTGCCTATGTAAAGTATTAAGAGAAAATATCCAGTGGTATTTCTGGTGGTTGTCTCATATTATCTTCTGTGTGAGCCATGCATTGGCTCACTGCTGGAGTTGATGCATAGGGGAAAAGCAGTGCTGACCAACTCCACTGCACCTGGGGAGTGCAATGCCCCTGCCCTGAGCTGGCTCAGGAACGCATGGAAAAAAAAAAACCAACCAACCAATCAAACCAAACCCCCAAAAAATTCTGTGTGTATGTGTGTGTGTTTAGTTTAATTTGAATTTTTGTTTGCTTATTTTTTTCATTAGGCTTTTTTTGATTGTTTTTTGCATTCCTCCCACCCCTGGATTTTTGTTTTAGGTAATCCGGGTCCAAGCACTCATACTTGAAGAACTTAGCTGGTACTGGCAATAAGATTAAATCACATGAAAGCACAGCAGACCTACACAGATTCAGTTTTGTGAAAGTCAAGTGCAAAACAACAGATAACAATACAGGCAAACAGCAAGTATTCATTAACATAAAAAAACAAAACCACCAAAAAGATGATTTTATTTGTTGTAGGATTTTGCTATTTTACTTACTTTGATCTTCACTATTTGGGATAATTTTCAGCTGCTTTTAGACTCTTTTCAACAGTCCCATGCAGAGCAGTGACTAAACTGCAGGAGACACTGTCAAAGTTGCAAGACAAAGTTGGTTTATAAATTACCTTTGAATTTTACACCACAAGTGCCCCTTATAGAGAAGTGGTCTATAATACATATACACAGTACAGATATGCAAGCACACAGAACTTGTGTTGCAATTTTAAAATTTATTTAAATTAAATGTAAATAAATTTTAAATATTAAGAAGTTGTTACAGGTGCTCAGGGAGAAGTTATTTGCATTTTATGGGATTCATTTTCCGCACAGTGTGCGGAGGGAATTAGCCACAAAACTTTCCATTATTACCCAGGGAAGTTGCATGTTTAATTCTCCTTGTGTTAAGAAGATTTACCTCTCTATGTTTTTTTAATATTTAAAATATCAGAGTTTGAGTTTGGGCAGGGGAAGGGGGATAACAGTGGAGTCCTGGGGTGTTTTGGATGAAGTACACTAGGGCTTTTGTAGGCTGCATTCACCAAAAGAGTGCCTGGGGTTATCAAGGTCAACCTATTCCTGCCAGGCTGCCACCTTGCAGAGGGTGATCCTGGGCAGATCCAACAGAGACACAAGAAGAAGGGGTAGAAATGTACTATTGCCACCACATTGCATGGTAAAGATTGACCAAAAGTCCAGCCAGGCTTAAAAGGAGCTGAACATGCTCCCTGCCCTCCGCTCTGATCCATCACACTCTGACATACAACAGCCTTATCTTCATGAACAAGAACCCACTGCCACCTCAGAACTATTCTTGTCCTCTGTCTCAAAAGGCTTAACTCACTAGTTTCCTTAAAAGTGTCTATAGCAAAAACTGGAACCAATAAGAACGGAATTTACTGAACACAAAGTGCCTTTGCAAAGCCTTGTGAGCCTAATACACTTAAACTGGAACATAAAAATCAAATTCTCAAGTACAGGCAAACAGCAGATTAGCTAAACTAGCAGTCGTGCCATAGACAATTCAACTAAAACCACAGGGGTTAAGAATGACTTCTGACTTGGCATCTGTATTACAGGTACATAGTGACACCTATAAGCAGCTGCGTTATTGCCTCAGCACCAAATCCTCACTTACAAATCCCTGAAGTATACAATCTCAAAATAAGGAGGAGTTTGGCCTAATGCAGCAGAGACTCCTTAATAGGACATGGGTGATTTATCCACCATATTCTGGAAGCATTGCATTCCTGTTAATAGCCTTCTCTTTGCCCACTAGTCACAGCACCTGAACTCCCTGTGAAGAAATCACAGGTTGATCTATCCCAGAAATCTGCATTGTACCAGCAATGCAATGTAACAAACAGATGCTGCACAAGCTCAGTAAGTGTTCTTTAAGATCCTTCACACATTTCATTTCAGTCTAGAGACACTTCTAGTATAATTATTTTTTTCTAAATTCCATGGAAAATTCAAATTCTAAATTTATTCTCACTTATAATGAGATTGAAACAATCCTCTACTTGACACTATCCCTTGATCAAAATTCAAACTACTGCTACAATGAGAACTTATCCCAAGATCAGATTAATATGTATAAGGCACAATAGGAAGAGAGAAACTATTAATATGGCAGCTATTACTTTTTTCTAAAAGAAAACAGCAAATTTGCTCCCAAAATAGGACAGTCACAGAAAAAAACATGTCTATCGGCTCTTTCCTTTTGTGCCCTTCTCCAAAACTTTTACATGGGACGTTTAATTTTGGCATGTAGCCTCTCATAAACTGAGAAGAACAACTCATTTTATAGCCCTGATGAGTTCATAGTCAATCACTTGGTTAGATCTCAAGCAACAACTCTGATCTAAGATCATACAAAATTGCATGTCAAGGAACCTTCGGCTCTTCACTGATGGGATAGAGCCCTGAGGCACACACAACATTACTAAAGCTTCTGTGTTTTCATTTATTTCATAATTACAAATGGAAATTTTTAATATATAGGGTTTTGTGGAAGGTAAAGAAAAAAACCACATTTATTTCCCCCTACAAATTTTGCAGAATTTAAGTCACATGATAAATTACAGTTGTTTCATTAACAAATACTAATTGAACAGCAGGTTGTATGACCAAGTGGGCTATGTTCTAAGTTTGAATTTCTTAATACATGATAAGAAGTAAGGGAGCAGACTTGGGTATGATCCTCTAAAGAACAAAAAATGGCAGGTTTGAACTGGGAGAACTGAAAAAGCATGATTGAATAGTTGTATGCTCAAGCTAGTCAAAACACTTAAGGAACACTGATGGAATTTGATTTGCTCATATATTTTTCTACTTTCGTGCTATTTTACACTTCCCACTTTATCAGAAGTGGTGAAACACGAAGAGTAGTACTTGCATGCAGAGGGTAGTCAGTCTGGCATACCCAAAGTTTCACCAGAAAAACTTAAGTTACAAAATTATTTAATGTTTATAAAGCCATTTAATTAAGGCTCTCATATATATCTCAAAGTAGAAAAAGTTTGTCAGAAATTAACAGAAATAAGAAACTCAAATGCAGAAAAAACCTGATGGAACCTAAGTAGCCTTTTCTTTTTAAAAAATTTGTAGAATCATAGAATCACAGAATCATAGACTAATGTAAGTTATAATGTGGCAAAATGAAGAGTGCTCAACGCTATTTCTGTCTTATTTGTGGAAAGAAAAACAAAAGAGAAAGCAATGCTATAAGTGGATGGTAGAACTAGAACACAGACATAACTAGAAGAAAGCTAACATGTTATGCTGCTTTTATTTTTTTTCCCACACCTGTAAAAACAAAAATAGTCAAATAGCCTGACCTGGGACAAAGTAATGTAATGGCTAATATAGGACACACTTTAGTAAAGAATAGGCATAGTAAAATTAATAGGTTTTTGGAAAGCTAATTGTATCACAAGAGCCTGATCTTTTTAATGAGATTATGACTTTGGGTGATAAAGGTAATACCGTATTTATGTAACACACTTCAGTGAGGCATCTTACTTCCTTACACATGATATTTTTATTAAGAAACCTCAGTAAAGAACAATCAACACAGTTCCTGCGCCTTCTTCCGTCCTAAAATGGATTAAGAATTGGCTATATGCCTCAAAATGCTGCTGTTAATGGGGAATCCTAATTAAGCTGATTTAGAGAAACACTTCAAGAATGAGGCCTTGACTCTAAAATATCAACCAAAAAAGGAAGAAAACATATAATTACAATTTCATCAAATCTGAAAGTGCTGAGTTTGGAGAAAAAGAAATAATGGTTAGGAGGTTTCTGGATTATTCTGACAGGTAGTGTGGGGATAAAAAGATAACAAGATATATCAAGCCTGAGAAGAGCACAGGATACACATCAACACTGCAGTAAGTATGCATATAGCCGCTTGAATATTATACACGCAGATCTGGTGTCAGTTCCCCACAAACAAACAGGAAAAATTGGAGAGGCTTAGAGAAAATTCCCAAGAATGGTCAAGAGATGAAATAAGAAAAGCTTCATAGTAGGCTGAACTAACCACAAAAGCCTTCCAAGGAAACAACAAAAAAATAAAAATAAAGAAGAAACAAAAAAACAAACTAGAAACTGTGGTCACCTTGTATTAGCCAATCAGGACAGAACACTGCCCAAGAACTAGTAACCCAAACTAAATTAAGAATAAAAATATGGCAATTAAAAAAACAATAATTAAATTTTTGGCACAGACTACTGCTAGTGGACTTCCTAGCATCAAAAATAGTAACATCACAGTTTCGTCTTTCTAAAATAACATATAGGCTACAAGTAAAACTTAGTTCTTAGATTTGACACAGAGCTTAATTCATGGAATATCCTATGGCCTATGATATATGAAGAGACAGATAGCACTCAAAGAGATTGTGAATTCCTCCCTGCATTTTATAAGGTAGACTGGCTAGATAACAAGACCAGATGCTTTTTCAGGAGGTTGAATTGACATAATGTTAATCGCATCCTAACTTCTTGTATTCCCAAAGATCTGTAGTAAAACTAAGAAATAGTTGATATGCAACTCCTAAATCTTAAGTTTAGGGAAAAAACCAAAACCCCTGCTTTTTAGCCTCCAAGATACTGATACTTTTACACCATGGCATACGATAGCTCTTTTCCTGTATTAATGCAGAAATAGTTGTATAGCTCTGCCTATCACAAATTGGTTTTGATCCACCTTCAGGCCACTTCTAAACACAGCCATCTACTGAGCCACCAAAACATCTCCAAAAACTTTGCCTGGAGTTTGTATGGTCTTTAAGCCAACAATTTCCATAATACATAGGTACCATTAAATTTTTAATAAAAGCATAAAGCAGCACCAACATTCCCCTCCCTCTCCCTACTCTTGTTTTTCCCATTGCATCTTCTCTTTTGTAGATATGGTGAAAATGCAAAATTAAAAAGTTTTCATTGCCTTGGATCTGACAGGAAACCACTAATATTCTTTTTCTCCCAAATTTAATGTTATTTGTTCGAAATACTTTCTATTATTCACTGCTACCTTAGTCACTATAGTATTAATTACCAACCCTGACAGCACATTAAGTAAAGGTGCTGTAACACCTGTGCTGCTTCCAGGGCATCTTTCCCAAATGATAAACCTCCTAATACCTATTCGCTTAAGCCTAAGGTGATACCTTTGGACAATGCAAAGACAGGCACAAAGACAGAGTTTTCTCTCTCCTCATCTCATATGGCTTTTGGGGGAACATCTACCCTGAAGTAGATTCTTAGTTACAGCAGCACAAGAACATTTAAGTAAGGTTAAAATCTTTACCAACTTCTATCTTTGCTCCGCTCCCAACTTCCACAGTTATTTCACTCACCTGATTGCCAGTTTACAATATGTCTTGGCTGAACCACTGTCAGGAAAGAGAGACTTAACAAACTTCAATATCAGAGACAGGAAGGAGGATTTAAAATCCTACAAGTGCCCAGGAATTCAAAATACAGAGATCAGACTTCCAGTTTCTAATATATTCTCCAACAGTAATTTGTTTTATTAACATTGCACTTTATTGCCATTCCCTGTTGCAACCTAAGTAATATAAACACTAATACACCAAAGGTAATAATGTAGATAGACATTTATGGATGCGTCCTCAAGGCCAGATTCCCTTCCTGACTAGCACTGGATTTCAATCATTATAAATCTAGCAATTCCAGTTTCAGGAATATTTCAACATTCCTGTGAAAGTATATTATCTTTTTTTCCTTAACTCTGTAATATCATATGCACACTAGATTTTGGTGTTTTGTTGTTTTTTTTTAAGTAAAAAGTAATCTTCTATTCCCATCATTTTTGATTCAGCATTTTTAATGTATAATTTTTAATATGAAAAAAAGAGAAATAATAGTCTAGTGGAATTAGACTGAAATTTTCATTTGTCTTTTGGTATTTGTATATATAAATAAACAGTGGCATTTGTCTGGCTTTGATTAATTGCAGTGGCCCAGACACATAATTCAGATCTTTTCTGTAGTGCAAAATGGACCAACAAGAAGGAAATAAATCCCAAAATTAAAGCAGAGATAAGCTGTTTTCCACTCCCTAACCTATTACCTATGACTTCTACTTTTCTACTATGTTTATGAATCATGCAGATGAGCTTTTTGATTAGATGTTAAGTTTTGTAACTTGCAGAGTATTAAACATTATTACAGCTCAAGATATCTCAATAGGCATCATGGCAATGTAAATAAAACATTAGTTACACTGATTGCAAGACTTCACTATTATTAAAAGTTTGGTAATTTGCCAGTGGTAAAAAGTATCCCCACCCACACAGTAGGTACTTCAGTCCACATGCTGAAAGTGAAGTGAGCCTTTCCTGAACTGAGAAAAAAACAAACAAGCAAACAATAATAACAATAATAAATAAATAATAAACCCCACAACAAACAAAACACTGCCCCTAAACCTAAATCCAAACCTTACACTTTTCCAATTTTATTCAATCACAACATGCTAACCAGAGTTATGGCACAAGGTGTATTTTTATTTTAACCTTCTTTAGCATTTTTCCCCTTAGCAACAAGTTATTACCTAGATTGACCTGGAGAATACATTTCATATTTCTTCCTCACCAAATGAAGCACCTCGCCTTTTTACGCCTTTCAAATACCCCTAAACAGTATTTGCCAAAATGCTTAATTTCATAAAAAAATGGACCACAGATTTACTCCAGATTATACCGGGGTAAAAGAGACCTTATGTTCACCATTTCCTCATATTCATCTTAGAAATAAATTCTTTTGCAGGACTACACTTCTTGAATTTGTCTTCACTGCAAGGGTTTCTTACTTCAGAGATGTCTTCAAGAGTGAAAGAGTTCTGCCTGGAATTATTCAAATAACCTTAAAAGACCTTTTGTGTGAAGATCAGGTGAAGATCACTATGTAAAGATCAAGGGATAAACATTTTCCTTGTGGCCATTTGCAAAAGATCCTCTATTATTATACATATATAATTTTTTGAATAAAAAAGAGGTCTCAAGAAATAAGCTATATAAAATTTATGAAACCAATACTTTCTCACAGTCAAACCCCTCCTTTCTCCTAGATTGAGTAAGCCCAAGTTCACCACATTTATCCAAAGCCACTCTTTACCACAGGACTTATCAAGGACACCAAAATGTCCCTGCAGAGAAAAGCCATCTGTGTGTCATTGTCATCATGCCTGAAAACCAGCAAGGACACCACATACCCAGAGAAGCAAGTTTTGCAGAAAGGCTGCCTGAGCCTGGCTTTTCAATTACTGAAAATACCTGAAGGAATGTTGTTAATGAGCTATATTAAATAAAGCAAAGAGTAGCTAAAGGCTCCTTTACCTTGTGACACATTTCTATGCCTCTTTTAAGGAGACGAACATGGAAAAACTTTTTCCTACTTACGCATCAGCTGCAATTTCAGTCTCCACAATTACCTGCAAGGCTGAAATCCCATAATCAGCTTCACCTAACAGCATTTTACTCTTTTCTTAGCAGCTGAGGCAAAGCATAGCAACTTGGGAAAATCCACATGCCCTTCCTAAATTTCAGGGTAGAAGCTTAGTGCTCTCACTCCCACAAGAGTTACGTGTGATATTGCTCAACTTCTGAAGTCTTAGAGTCCAGCTGCCCAAAAGCAGGGCTTTAATCATATAGCCTGTCCATATGGCACACAGTCATACTGCACGTGGTCACATTTTATTGTTTCAAGGATAAAGATTGTTCAAGGCATCTGACACTATACTTAAATTATTCATCCACTGGTATTATTTATTCATCAGCTCTTGAGTTATTTTGCTTTGCTAAAGTACCTGTCTTCTACTGCTCACAGAAAAAGCCCTATGCTGTATTCTTTGTTTTAATTGAGATTTTGTGATTCTAGCAAGCGGCTGATTTTGCAGCACTCATATCCCATAATGTTTAAGTGCTTAAATATGTCATTTCTGCATGCAGGTATTGAAAGGAGAGCACATGCTGCCAGGTGCTGAACTTGACTTCTAGGAGCCTGGCCAAGCTCTGAATTTCTGTGGGGCAGTGCAGGCTCTCAGGGCCACAGTTCATATTTGGTGCTTTAGAGGGGTATTATCACTGGCAGTTTTGATACTTGGGCATGTGAGGTATGCATCTCATCTAAACTGCTGTCAGAGTAATGATAATTAAATACGTTTAGTTTGAAGCAGCTCCTTGATCTGGAAGTGTAACTTAGAGCAGCCTGAGCTCCTTGTATGGCACAAAAAAAACTGGATTTTTTTATAGCTTATGGCTTAATATATTCCTCTAGGCATAACCAACAAGTAGAAGCTGTGCTGAAAGACCAGGAAAGTTGTATTTGTTAGTGCACAAAGCTTCACAGGTTTTGTGAGCCTCACCATCTGGAATAAATGTGTATTTTTGGACTATAGTGCTTTATTACATTGTTTCTCTTCCATGATTACACACTACTTCTGATATCTAACATTTCAGAGAAACAGAATGAAATTTTATTTGTGAATGGAAATATTTCTGACCAGAGCTGCAATCTTCTACACCATTGTTCTGTATAAATAAATAATGTGAAAATAGCAATCATGTATTTGTTCATGTTAGAAGTGGAAGTACAAAGGACCATTCAAAAATTTCTTTAAAGCACAGAAATTTTGAGGTTTTCTTTATGCACATATATAAGGCTGCAGTGTCAAAACTGAGACTTTCTTATTGATGTAGGTAATATGTAAAGCATGATACCGTCCTGCAAAGAAGACCCCAATGCCCAAAGACATATTTAAAAGGAAAGTTAAACTACAACAGAGAGATGATACTATTTCCCAGTTTTACACAGACACCACACTGACAAAGTTCCTACTTACTATGGTGGTTTTGCACCATATGACTACATGCTAACATTTCTAGCATCAAAAAAGGTTTTCAAGGCTTAATTTACCAGTTCAGACATTCTCTTGCAGTTAAAATTTGGCTTTCGATGAAGGTTTCAGTCTGGGAAAAATCTTTACCCACTTGAAGGGGAAAAAAAAAACCCAACATCTTATTACTAAGCACTGTCATTCTGGTGATATAAATTGCATTTTCTCAGCTTCAGCTGTTTGTTTTTTTTTTTCCTGGCCTGTACATAAAAATCTTTTTTTAAACTGAAGTCCTTCAAGGATTACTAGTGAAATTTTGCTATGAGTTACACATGCAGCCCTATTAATGTTAATGATATGGTTGAATTTAAGCTAGGGTAGAATTTGATCTTTACCCTATTACATTGTAGACTGTCTAGATATTTGTCTGTTTTAACTTAAAATCTATTTACCAATTTCTTTATAATGAGGAAGTCTTATAAAACCACATCACAAAATGCCACAAATATAACACCACCAGGTCAGAACTGTATCTTCTCTCTGAAAATAGCCACTGATGGGTGTTTCCTAGAGAGAACCCAAAGCCTTGAAGTGAGCTGTTAGAAAATAGTTTGCCTAAAGAAAAATATTCTTGACCTGACTCTCTTCTGGCTTGTGCTCTGAACCATGAGTTTTTCCATTCCTTCCAGACTTTTTTTTTTTAAAAAAGATCTTATAATCAAATCTCTGAATGTCCTGGTTTCAGCTGTAACAAGTATTTTTTCCTCTTTTCTAGTAGCTAGTACACTGCTGTGTTTTGGCTTTAGTTTGAGAACAATGCTGATAACACACCAATAGTTTAGTTGTTATTAAGTAGTTGTTTACTCTGATCAAGGACTTTTCAGTCTCTCATGATCTGCAAGTGAGGGTGGGCACAAGTGAGGAAGAAGAGACAGGACACCAGACCCAAACTAGCCAAAGGGGCATTCCATACCAGCACAGCACACATGCCCAGTATATAACCTGTGGGAAGTTACCTGGAAGGGCAGCTCACTACTCAGGTAAGGCTGGGTATTTGTCAGTGGGCAGTGAGCAATTGCATTGTGCATCACTTGTGTTTATTGTTTTATTTTCCTTTCCCCCTTTTAGTTTTATATTCTCTTCTCTTATTATTTCCCTTCCAATTATTATTATTATTAGTGGTAGTAGTTCTATATTATACTTTACTTATGGGACTGTTCTTATTTCAACCTGAGAGATCTACATTCTTTTGATTCTCTTCCCCATCCTGCCCAAAGGAGGGAGGAAAGGGGGAGGGGGTGAGTGAGCGGCTCTGTGGTTCTGCGTTACCGGTTGGGCTTAAATCACGACACTATGACAGTCAAATTTTGCAGCCACAGAGACGTGCATTGTGTGCACAACAATTTCTACTAATACACAATTTCTAAATATATTTAGAAGCCATTTACTTTGTTAAGACTGCAATTCATTCTGCAGTGGGTCAAAAGCAAACCCTCCTTTTTGGATCAGCTCGCATTAGAAGTCTGGCTACAGTTTTTTAATACTTTCTAATTTAAGAAAAAATTATGCTCAATTGCAATGAGAACTCAAGAACTGCAGCAATAGAGCCTTTCTCCCTTGTTTTTCTGCCTATTACTTCCTTTCACCCAAGTGTTGCTAAAAGAACTTCAGCACTGAAAAATCTGCTTTGATCTGAAGAACTGTGGAGAGTCTTAACTCTGTACCCTGATACTTGTTATGATGCAGCATGTATTTGCCTCAGTACTTCTTTACAGGCCTTTCCTTATTCAATTCAAAACAGACATTTGCACTGATAAAGTATGAAGATATATAAAAAAGAATTACCTGTGATAAGTGTATAATCAGTATAATTGTATAACCATAAATTTATATAAGTATATTTAATATCTCTGATCTCTATCAACCTTGGTTATTGCATAAGCTGGACAGTATATAACAAATGCAGACAGAAAATGCATTATCTCTATCGCAGACTGGTGAGATGTGAGGAAAGTTGCTTAACCCGAATTATTCTCATTAGGCTGTTATTTTTGTGTTCCTAGCTTTCTGGAAGAGCAAATATGAAACCCTTCCCACCTGCAGCTAATGTCAATAGAAGTCTTCTCCAAATATGGTGACTATAGTGTAGTGATCTGGGGTATTCAGGGAGCTGGTCTTTCATAACATTCCCATGCTATAGCTCCTAATCTATTAAGAGAAAAATCACTGTCCCCACTAGGGGGTTGTGAGAATTCAATAACATTTCTAAAGCACTCAGGTATTTTACAGATATACACTTCTGAACAGCAAATGCAACAAATTAGTACTGATGTCTTCAGAATCAGGTTCGAAGAGCACACAGTGTATAAGACACTGATATATAGTGAGCTGCATGGAATTATATATTGGCTGAAAAGCTCCCATTTCATGCACTGATCAAAGGGAAACTATTATAAGATCATGTGATTTCAGCCTGTATCACAATGCAGAAGCAGAAAATGCAAAGGTTACTTTAATTATATCAGTTTGGAAGTGTCTGTCTTTGCAGCCTTAATGTTTTCAATAAAATTTTTGATTTGATAAACTGGATCAGTGGTATACTAGTAGTTCCACAAGAAGAAACCTTTATGAAACATGGTTTCCTTCTCTCACTAGCATGAGTTTCTCAATTTGTCACATCTTTTTCCTCACTAATTTAAGCCTATCTTATTTACTCAACTGCCTGCTTTCATTACACTTATAGAAAATTAATAACATTTTGACCCTTACTTTCAGTGGCTAAAATTGACCAACAGCTTTTAGAATCTATCAGGGAAGAGCAGATTCATACACAGGCTACACAGTTTTATATATATATATATATATACATATGGTTTCTTTAGAAATGGATTTACAAATTCTGATCATGTGGCACCAGAGTTGCTTGACATGCTCTACATTCTCCTTTCTCCCACCATTGTTTTATAACTCTATGGTCAAACTGCATAACTTAATCAGTTTATCCTGAGGATACTAAACCTGAGTTTCTATATGCCAACACAAAGAAGGAAACTTGGCATCAGTCTATAGGCAGAAACACTGTCATCTGTTCGTTTCTTGGGAATAAACATTATAAGCCATGGTACTGCCGCTAACAAAAGTAGTTTGTCAAAGGAGCTCCACAGTAACTTTATTTTTTAGCTTACATATATGTGAAAGGTGACCTCAACTTAAGTCTGGGAAAAGGCTGTTGATTGCAAACATATTCTCTAGAGCCTTCAGGAAAAGCCAATGAAGCAAAGTTCAGAGTTTCAGAGTTAGATTTTATAAATATCTATGTGTTTATATACACATATATATATGTCATATATATACACATAGACAAAAAGAATTTATTCAAAGACTGGCAAAGCTTGAGCTTTAATATATTCTCCTATAAAAGTTGCAAAAACTTCCAAGTTACTGTTCCCCTAGAGCAAATGCCTTCTGAACATCATTCAGAGGGTGGACAGTGATTTTCTGATTCTGGTCACAGCCCAGGTATCTGGAAAAGTAATTAAGATTTTTAGCTTATTTCAGAGGCAGAGTGTTTCCTCCATCCTAGAGCACACCCTAGGAAGATGTGTGAGCATACAAGACCAGGTAAAACACTGGGCTTCAGATGAACAGAAACAATGTGGAAAAACAAAAGCTAGTTGGAGCTGCAAAAACCACAAACCACATTAGATGAAATAGCCAGTCTTGATGGCAAAAGAAAAGTTATCACAGACATTGTCAAATTAAAGGAATAAAGCTGGGCTTATATTGCATTAATAGAAAAAAATAAACCACACACAGATCCTAGACTGCCCTTCCTGCCTTCTGGGACAACCTGCACCTGGGCCTGAGTTTGCAAACACTCACAGTGGGGTTGGCTTGGCCATGCTGCAGCAAAGGGAGCAGCCAGCAGCTGAAGATGAATATTGAGAAGTAAGATCTTCACAGTCTCCAGCTCAACACATCAATAGGAAATAGTGTTGAAATAGTACAAAGCCTTAGGAATGTAATCACCTTTGCCTGCATTTATCCAGAAGCACATGTTTCCATGATGCTGTGAACTGTCTGTACATGGAAATTCACACTTCAAAACAGGCAAAAGGTATTGTGCCATCAGATGCTCATCACGTTTATATTAATTTTAGTATATCCAGGATTGGCCACAGACTCATTACTTATTTCATGATTTACCAGAATCTGCTTTAGTCTAAGAGACCTAATTCTTCCATTACACATATTACCCATCCTTCCGGCAGCATAATTCACAAATTTACATCTCAAACTGGCATAAATTTTGCATATTTTTCATTTTAGCATTCTGACATGTTAAAAAAAAAGTCTTAGTTCTAAGTAGTAAATTATCATCAACCTTGGAAAAAAGTCCTGAAGTTAATAATGCTCTTTCCATGCATTGTTGTCTGGAGTTGTGGTGTCTTTTTCCTCTCAGCTCTGTAATGATATATTAGCAAGAGTGTCATAGTGCAGATGAAATTCAAAACAGGACCAACATTCCAAGGTTTAGAAGAACATTTAACACATGACATGTAACTTGAGTGTTTTCCCAAGGGAATCATGCAACCTTTGTTTACTCTTGGACTTTCTTCCAGAGACAAGTTTCTAATCTTTCTGCATTCAAAGAGTGTGTATTCTACTGTTCAGTTCATTCACTGCACTGACCTACACCAGTGCTAAAACAACCTAGGAAACAACAAAAAATACCATTAAACAGGGACTTTGAAGCAAAATTGTGGTTCTGACTTTCTGCATTTCTGATATCACAAAAAGAGGGTCTTTACTTAAAATTAACTGAACCAAAAATACTGATGTTTCTGGGATGTTACTCTAAAACTTCAGTGAGGTCTTGTTTATTCCTTGTTAATACTGTCTGAGCTGAATGCACTGGAAGCACTTAACCAACAACAGCAGCAGACTCCTGGTGTGTTCAGGCGAAAACAAAACAGAGAGGTTGTCAATATACATAAGAAAGATTTTTTTTCAACATTTTTTAAGGTATTGGGTTTTGAATTATTTTAAGACAAATCCCTTTTCTAGTTCAGAAAAATATTACTTTTTCTAAACCCAAGCTTTATGAAAATTTATATTTCAGCATTTTTTTATTAATTGAGTACATATGTATAAGAAATACACATAGAAATTAAGCAGTTTTAAAAAAATCTCCAGCTTATATTTTTTATCCCAGTATAGTCAATGAATATATAGAGAGGTGGACAAAATAAATCCATACAGGACTCTGTTAAGTAGTAGAAGTCAGATTCATCCTGGTGTGTGACTCGTTCATATCCAGCACCAGAAAATTCCTGGAAAAATATCATATTTAAGCACAGGAATCAGGAGACTCAACCTTTGATGGGGACTTGTCATAGCTGAGTGCCCCCCAGGCTAGCTGCAGCCATCCTTTCCAAAAAGACAGGCTATTTAATGATCAGCTGGGGTATGTGGTAATGGCATAGCTGCAAGGTAGATGCTTTATATATCTTTATGTTGGCATAGAAGAAAGGGCACCAAAAGGGTGAGAGAAAACCATTCTGGCAGGGTGATACCTGTATCTCCTGCGTCTCTGCAATGTGCCATTTACATCCACCCAGTGCGCAACGATGCCTCTGAATGAAATCAGGTCTGCACTGTGGATGCCCTATGCACCAGGCAGGGAAAAGGCAGCATAAAGACATTTCCCACAGCCTCCTCCACCCTGGTTAAGCTACAGCCTTTCACAGAGACTGCATCTGTTAAGGAAAGAAAAAAATAAAAGTGTCTTTCTCAAAGCTAGGATTTCCTCCTGATATAATTTTTCCCCGCTGTGCTTGTGTGTAAGAGCGAGTATTTTCTGCTAGTCACTGTATGTCCTTTGGGTGTGAGGCAATGTAATGTCTTCGGGTGAGAGGCTTCAGCAAAAACTCTGGGACTTTTGCAGGGTGCAACATAAGCCCTTTATCAGTGCTGCACAGGTCTGTGTGGTGAAGGAGACAAGAAAGTAAGTTTTGCACTTTCTAAGGTGCAGCCCATAGGAAGACTCTAATTGTACATATATGATGCACCCTGGCTTTGTTAATCCTTTTATTCCTGGTACATCTAGATCTCAGATTTCCTCAACTGCTGCAGACTTTTTAGGTATGGATTTTATAATGCTAATCAGTGATTTCAGAGGAAATACATCTATCCTGTAGCCCATAGCTCTGTATAAAGCATCCCAAGAAATAAGTCAGGGAAACCATCAGCAGTGAAGAGTGCTACATTTCATGTGCTGCCACAGAAATGCGTTCTGGCTGAGGTCTAATATTAATCTATTTTGACCCTGACATCCAGTAAAACTACAGTGTAGCAAATGCTTGTAAAACATACATATTCAATAGCATGCGCAATAAAGTATTCGGAACTGTTGGTATGAAGAAGTTACACACACACACAAATATCTTTGAAACTCCAGTTAATCAAGGTGTCAAAGTAACTAAAGCAGTTTTACAGATTTTATTGAAAATAAATCACTTTATTATATACTGAAATATATATTATTGTTTCCCCATAGAGTTTTACTATCCAGTTGCCTGCATTTACTTTTTAAATAGAGTATCTCCTGCCCTCTTTAGTCCAGTTTTTATAACTACATTTAGAAAGGAAATTCAGCATTAAAGCATCTTTACTCTGCCTTCTCCTGTTGCCCTATGCAAATAGCCCATTATTAGCCATTTTCTGGCGCAAGTAGCTGAGAGGAAACAAAAGAGGAAATGATATAATGGCTCCAGAGCCACATGCTTCCTTTCTGCCCAGCTGTTTGCGGGATGACCTTACGGGCACTGAACCTCAAAAGATTTACACCTTTGTCTCCTCATTTTTCAGACTGAAGCTTCCATGCAGGAATACATAAAACTTTACAGAACTCAGCTGGGAGAAGGTTAAAATGAGTGAAAGGAAATATTTGATTCGATCTAATGGACATCCTAATAGACATTTATAGCCTTCATAGAGAAACTTATCGCTGAACATTTTTAACTCCCATTATTAACTGTTTTTCTTAAGTATGAGATCTGGTTCAGAGCTAAGACAGCCAGTGTGCTCTTAGACAGTGCATTTCCTTAAAATTCATGAAGACTTCTATTATTTCATTCTTTGAATAATTTTATCTTTTTTTTTTAGTGCACAGTTTCTAACAACTTAATGCTATAAACACACAAAAATTCACATGTCTATAAAGTATTGCATCTACATGAAAAACTTCTCCATTAGTTTTTCTTCAATATTTCTCCCTAAATGTCTAATATATAATAGAGTCCATGTGTATAAAAAGAAAGCTTTCGACATTTTGGCTTGCTTTCTAAACTGATAGATTTCACATTGATAAATGTAAATTCAATGGCAGTTCTCTTGGGATTAGATTTTTGCACCTCAAAACTAGTTTAAAATGGATTTTACATATTAAAAATTGCATCTATACTCAGGACTTTTATACATTTTTCCAGTGGACAGACATTACGAATATAATATATTGATATCCTAGGTCATGTAAGTAGTTGTTTTATCCATATACTGTATCTTAAATGACTAAAACCAAAATTGTTATACCTAAATAAGCATAAAGGTATTTCTTAAACTCCACCCACAAAATTCAATGACATTTTTTGGTTAACAGAATGATAAGGACCTGTCTGGGACTGTCTATATTCTACTGGTTCCCCAGTAGGGCAGCATGCAGGGGTAACGCAAGTTATTAAAAAGGGTAACCTTCAGCATCTTCACTTATGTACTGAATTCATAGTCGCTGAATCTAGTATCCAAGTTCACCCCTGGGCACTTCTAGGTTGTGTGACATGCTTTAACACTGACCTTTATAGATCTTTACGTATGTAAACCCCAATGACTTTTAACACAAAACTCAAACTCTGTGGTACCTATAGCAAAGAATTTTATCTTCACCATCTAAACTTTAAGCCACAAAGATGCCAAAAAAATCTCAATTTCACTGAGAAGGTCTAAAGAGGTATTTCACTGCCCTTATTGTTCATTATCAGGAATCTCACAGATAATTTTGACCACAGAAATAAAATATACCACATTCTTAAGTAACACGCACTTGCTATCTTTCCAGCTGATCAGCTCTGATAGCACATCAGATTCAAAGCGTTTTGTCCAGCTGCTACATTAATTTTCAAAATAAAAAATGTGAGTGTGCCTTCCACACTTAAAAAAAAATGCATGTAATTAAAATCTAATTCGTATTCTTTTTTTACTAGTCAGAAAATTGAGAGAAATGCACACAGACATACATGGTGTTAGATATTAAGCCAAAAGATGTCTCCAGAAACCAGCCATTCATCTTTTGCCTTTTTTTTTTTATCATCAACATCTTGTCACTTGAAATATAGACATCACTAAATCAAACCCACTTACCTTTTCACATCATTTTAGAATTGCTCAGATTAAATAAGAGCTCTGTACAGCTTTTCAAATCTCAGCTATGTTTTCAAACCACCAGGGAGGGCTAGTTCTTCCTGCTCAGACAATTACTGAATTGTTGCCAATGTGAGTGTTCCTTATATCAATCTCATTATTATTAAGTAGTTTAAATCACCTATGGATCTCATTACCATCACTTTGAAAAAAGGTCACAAGGTAGCATCTGCAATTTACTTAAAACTTATCATTAAAAGTAACCCATTTTTAAAGATTTAGGCTGCTTTCTTTTATTTCTGATGTTAGCAAATAGAACTCTTAGCAGCCTTAGAAGCCTACTTGTTTCTGTTTCATTGTCAGTTTTCATTCTTTGTTAACTTTGGAAGTAACGGGGACATCATCATCCATCCTTTGTTTTCCTAGTGGAATTTCTGAGGTTACTGGGTGGTTCACATTGTAAAAGAAAGCTAGGTCAAATCACTAAAGATGAAGTCCTTATTGAAAAGTTAATTAGTCAGTGAAAATGTATGAGCATTAAGGAAAAAAAAAGTACAGGCAGTTTTAGCAGGACTTTCTCTTAGCAGCTGTTCTGTTTTCATCATTTCATCCTGTGAAAGTATCGCTTTAGCAATTTTCCAGCCATAATAATAGCCTAAGAAGGTAAGAGTTTTTCAATCTGAATAGGAAGTATAAAAATTCCCATCCTTTTTTAATGTTTTTTGAGGAAAAAGACTGTCAGAACTTGTTTATAAATTACAATTAAACACAAAAGAGAACAATGCTTACTGTCCATCTCCCACTTGCGTTTAAGTAGATCACAAAATATTATGCAGTTGGTTTGATATTTTTAGAGGAAAAGATTTCTGCCCAGTAATATAGAAATAAAATAACTGATATTAATTCCTTCCTCTGAGAAAATAATACAAAAAACATATATTTAAAATTCAATTGAGAAAGAAACAATTTTTTTACCCAAGGCCTTGAAGCTTTTATTTATTTATTTATTTTATTCCTGGTCTGTACAGCTTTATGCTGTATTTTGGATGAGAATTTAATACAAGATGCTGCAAAAAGTAGCAACTTCAAGTAGAGACTGAGACTTATAAGACAACTATGCAAGGGCAAAACATACAAGACAAATGGAACAACACTTCATGTGTTCAGAAAATGATTGTTCTGGATAACTATGTACACTTAGATATTTTCATTCCTGTCTCTCATTAATTCCTCTTACTTCTGAAACGTTATCAAGTGCAATTCCTGTCTAAATAGTAGGTAAGATCATCCAGGCTTTTAGGCACAAGTCTGCTATAATTCAGCTGTGCAAATCAGGCATAAAAAAAACACAAAAATAATCCCTATAAATATTTTCAATTGTTGCCATTGAAAACCGCATTTAAAGAGAATTTAACATTTCTTCACTTGCTGTGAAGGAAAGGTGCATTTTTTTATGCATCTCTCAGAATTAATGCAATGCACATTTGCATCAGGTTATTCCACCTGAAGACTTGCAAAGTATTAGTTTAGTTTCTACATCTTATAATGACTCAAAACCTTCTTGCCTTGAACAAGCAAACGCCTGAAATAGTTCAAATCAAAAAATAAAAACTACAAATACTTTTATGAAACAACATATTTTTCTGTTTCAAAAATGTATTCACCAAAAATATGAGATGTTGTTGTATAGACACAAATATTTCATTAACAAACCATTTATATATCTTTCTATTTATACTTATACAACTCTATACATAACAGCTCATAAATGTAGGTCTCATAGCAGAAACATACATAAGTATACAACACACACACTATATATGAATGTATATTAATATTTGTAATAGAAATCATATCTTTATATCTTCCAAAGAGTCCTTTGTAATTTTCTTGCCTTTTAAATTCATCTATTCTTGAACACAGTTTGTCTTTGAAATATGGCAGTATAATGCATTATTGAAGTACTGTACTGCTTCCTTTTTGAGACTGTACATAAAATCAGCCACGTTCAACAAATTTCCATTTTACTTAGTTCTTTTCATAATTATTCCTCACTTCTATCACAGTCCTGTCCTCAAGAGCTCTGGTTATGCCACTAAAATTAACCACACACTACAGGTTATGCCTCAAAGGGACTTGCCATCAAGAGAAACCTAAGTTAAAGGAAGAAATCCTTTACATTTTCTATGATTTATATGAGTAATATATGAAACAGGTTGCAAAATTAAGCACAAGATAGATGAACTGGTTTTGAAAAAAAGTTTCTTATTTCACCAGATGTGTCAGAAACTTTTGATTTATTTCTTAATATACAGATTTTGAAACCTATGGGGAATAACATATCAATGATTTAAAACCTTAAAAGCCTTAAAACTTCTGGCTTAAATTGATATAATTTTGTTCAAGAAAGGGTTAAATATAACAAGCAGAAGAAAAGAAATTAACTAAAGTAAGGCCCTTGCTATATAATGACACTTGCTCTATGCTCTTACAGAGAAAAACACGATGATAAAACACCACAAAGAGGAGTGTTATGAATTTTATTAATGACTAGAAGACAGTGTGCAAAACATCAAAGGTCTGTGGAAAAGATTAATGACCCCGTGTGAGACTGTTTAATTACCTCCAGCTAATTAGATTCTTGACCAAATTTTTAATATCTGCATTCCTTCTAAAGCCTAATTGAGATTCCACATTATTTATCAATCTTTCAAAAAGCCCTTAGTGCGCTGCTTTTTTAGTTTCTTTTTCCCTTTGCACTTTGACTCCATTTATGGTCAATTATTAAATAAATAGCAAAGTAACTGTTCTCTCCAAACTGTATATGTGGAACACTTTATGCCTGTTTATTTTGACTAGGAGACTATCATTGGCATCTTTTATACATAATGAAGCACTCTAACTAATAAACTGACTGACTTCACTGTAAACAACGTTGATAATATTTTTGTTATCTGGGCTGTGCTCAGGAACTCCTCATGTGGTTTCTGTAAATTAGCCTTTGCTATTGTCAGTTAATCCTTATTTCGGTTTACCTTGGTCCAGTCCCAGGACCAGAGCAGAGTGTTATCACGCAAGCTGAAGAAGACATCCCTTGCCGTTTGATTATTTTCCACTGTTTGTTTAGAAGTACTTTAGTGCTATAAACCACCGCTATTAAACAACTTGCCTTATTATAAGGAAATTGATGTCAGAAGACAAGGGGGCCATGCAATAATTACTTTTTCCTGTATCCTTTCAGATCTCATTCTATCCCCAGCAAGGCACTGGCATGAAAAGAGACACTGATGTGTACAGCAAAACTAAAGACGGAACCTGATTTAGTGTTTTCTGCAGAATTTTTACCATTTCAGTTTTGAGTGTAGGAACTGGAGAAAAGTCAAGCATTTCAAGGTGTGTGATGGGGAACACATTTTTAGGTGAAGTTTTCTAAAATACACGCTTCCCAGTTCAGAGGAGGCAGAACCACAGTTTCTTTCTTTGGTTTAGCTATAAAAAAGTGCATTTGCTTTGAAAATATTTTTGTCATTTTTGATATAAACAAGAAAACTAAAGTGTGTACATGTGCAATTATACATTTATTATGCACGTGTAAAATGAAACACTTTGGGGAAAATTCTGTGTAATTTCATATAGATTTTTTCAATTTTTCCACTAGAATTTAGCTCATAAAATCATACCACACATTCAGACATAAATGAGATAGCTTAGAAAAAGCAAAAAGAATATTCTCTAAGAAATTTTATCAGGGTTTATGTTATTTGTAAAAGGCATTGTTGGCTCTACTCTTACTAAAATACATAGGATTTTTTTCAGTGAGGTAGACATGAGTGTTTGTATGCACAGGCAGACATTGAAAATCTCTACTACATGATGATACATGCAACTGTAATACATGTAGAAGGCACAGGGTTTTGTTGGAGGGATCACTTTTTTCATTATCATGTTTGTAGCAAGCTTTGTCCAATGGGATAGGAACATCTATACAGTATCACAAAACATGTAATTTAATAATATAAAAAGTATATGTCAAAATAGCAAAGAATATAGATCAATACAAAAGCATAATGAACCAGGCATTAAAGAGATAGATAATACATTGTGCTTAATTTCTTGAGAGTGATGAGAATATTTGGTTACTTAATAAATCACTCACAGGAATATTGTGAACTTATTTGGAGCAATGAACTAATCTGGGATGCAGCAGTCAGAGCTACTTGATATTTCCTCTTCAATAAAAAGTTTAGAGTGCTTAAAATCTATGTATCCAGTAATTTATTTGGTGCTTCATTTGGTGGAGGAGTGCTTCAAACACATTCCAGATTTTATCCTTAGAGCTATGGATAATAACAATATAAAGTGTATCGTATTAGTGCACCATAATTGAAAGTTATGATTTACATTAGGCACTTGGTAACAAAAGAATTAGAAAAAACAGGCCTTGTTTAATGGAGTACCCACATTTTGCAAAACTAAGGTTACATTTCACAGTTTCCTGTGGGTAAGGAACTGATACTTCCTATGTCTTGCCCTCCAGACCACCCTTATTTCTCTCACCCAGCTGTTAGGTTCAGCAGGGTCAGTGATTTCTATTACAGACTGTACGTACCTGTCTGAGAGTCTCTCTGTGTGCCTTTTACATCTGGTCTACAATGCCAGCCCAAAATGCATGGCAAGTGACTGATGCTCCTCGGTTTCCAGACCATAATGGATATTGGTCAAGCTGGTAATGGCATTAATTCAAATGGCAATTCAGATCTGGTTTAATCAAATGCTGCATGGATGTGCTATAGATCAAGCATTTAAGTCTGGTGCTAGAGCCCCTGTCAACCCAAGGAGGCTCTCCTTTAGTCCACGTGGGCATCTTTTGCCCTTCCACCACCAGGCACCCTCCAGCCCCAGGGATGTTCCTTCTCCCACCTGCCACAAGCACAGGCTCCTCCAGGGAAAGTTGACGCATCTTGCACCACACTCTGGCAAGCTGAGAAATTTCCAATTTCTCCATTTCTTTCCAACTGTATGGATGCTGACAACGGTACAAGAATAATAATAAAATTAAAAAAAAACACACACAAACCACACAACTAAAAGAACCCAAACAAAACAAAATAAAACAAAAAATATAACAAAAAACAACCAAAACCCCCCAATCAAAAAGAGGAAAAAACAAAATACAACCGCAACCAAAAAACAAACCAAAACAAACAAAAAAAGCACCAAAAAAACAACCCAAACCAACAAACCAAAGAAAGCAAACAAAAGACTTTGTTCAGCTTGTCCCAGTAAGAGAAAAACCTGTGATGAGGAAGAAAATCTGAACAGCTGAATAGCACCCAGAATACACAGGGATGGCATGAGACAGCACAATCATTTACTTTCTTTAAAAAATATGTATTTATTTATTATCTTACTCTGGTATCCTGTGAGAGACTCAGTCATGAGCTTGCTTCTTTCTAAATCACTCTGCTCTTTCACTTAGGAAAGACAGGCAGGGACTTGTCAATAACCTGCTTTCCCCCATGGGAGGGATGGTCAGCCTGTAAGATGCACAGACAAAAGTAGAATTTCTGCATTTTCAGTAATATTTATTTTCAATATTTTCTCGGAGAGTCTTTATTCCATCTTGTACAGGGTATTTAAAATAAGAGAATAATGGCAGCCAAATAAATATACTGAAAGACTATAGTAAGACAAAATTTTATTTGCTTTGTCCTAATCAGGTATATTAACATTCGCCTTTACACCAATATGTTTTTGTATATCCAGAACTCATTCATAATTTTATATCTTGCTACACTGAGCCTGCCCAAAACCAAGATCACTTCTAACTTTAAGTGCTTCTAAAAATTTGAAGTGCTCTATTAATTTTAAATTGCTTTACATCATGTCTGCTTAGAATCCTAACTGCTTTTTCACGCAAAAAACCCTAAATTATAAAACCCATATCTGTAACATAACAGCTACCCAGATTTTTTTGATTTCAAACATCAACTTTCTCTCCTTTACCTATATCTCCAAAAGAAAGAAATGCTGTGGGAGAAAAATAATAGAACAACCCATCACACGTTTTATTGCAAGCCTCCCTCTACTGAAAACCTTTTAGGTATGTCACAAGACTAAATATATTTTATGTCTACCAATCGGTAGCACATAGTCCAGCACATTAACCTGTTGACCTCAATAAATTATGATTTCCTGGGAAGAACAGTATCACTAGAAGACTGACACATCACCAAATGGGCACTGAGGGATACTCCCCAGGATTTTTACAAGACAACTTCTGATCTGAGACTTCTGTCTTGCAGGCAGTTCTTTTGAAAATGCAAACAAAAATGTTTTGAAAGCCTTTGGTGTTTTTAGAAATCTGACTTTATCCTCAGCAATGAGAACAAATGGCACCATTTCCAGCTGAGCCCTTGTCAAATCATCTGTGGAACAACAAAGGCACGGTGCAACATCAGCACGGCCTTCCCCATGGTGGACCTTTGCCAACAGAAATCTTTGCTGCAGCACTACACACTCCTTGTCTGCTGCGAGGTCGTGCAGAGACGTCTCTCGACTTCCCTTTGCTCACATCCGTATGTCCACAGAGCAATACTCTTACCTGACCCTTAGAGGTCTTGTGCAATCCAGTCCTGGCTAGTGATTGCTGGCTATCTCCTACCACCTCCGTTTTCTCTTTGATGTTTTTAAATGGATGTTGTTAAAAGGAACTTGTTGAGTGAAAGACAAGAAGCCTTCTATTTACTGGAAAGATAGGACTGACTCAATATAGCAGTATGCATTAACAACCAGGCTGATTTTTAGGAAAGGTTTTTGAACTGAAGGCCTATCGTTTCTTCCACTTGCATAGCAACTCAAGCACTAACAAGTGGGTTCACTGTCAAGGTCATTTTACTTGTGCTACTGTATCTGAAGTACATTATATTAATCTATCAAGGGGTCACTGATCCTTTAGTGAGTGACCATAAATATACACAAATACAAAAAAAAAAACCCACCCCAACATGCTCTGAATATCCCATGTATCAAGCACTTTTGGATGCATATATATTTGCTACTTTGCCATGCTGATATAAAACCTTCTGAGTGATGTGATGAAGCAGTAACCCTTCCCAGCTATCACGCTTTATCATGGGAGTAAATTGGGAGGTACTGATTATTTACACATAGTCTATCACAATAAACTGCTCTTGGGATATTTTCCAAGTAGCAAATTCAAGCAAAGTTTCTTGACTTTAAATTACAGTTCAGTCTATACATACACTCTGCTCTTCAGAGCATTTTTCTACTACTGGAGGAGCCAGGCTCCTGCTAGGGACATGGACTTTTGGTCTTGAGGGGTAGGTCACCTATCACCTATCCTCCAGCTCACAGAGGAGTCACCCCCCTGCCTTGATCAAATTCCAGTTTCTTTACTGATCCGGTTGGATCTCATATTCTTCCCTATACTGTTTTATGCAGTCTAGAGCTGAGATAATCCCAATTGCATCTGTATGCTTCTCCATAGGAAAGCAGTTTGTTATAAATGCAAACAAAACTCATAACTTGAGAAAGGATGTGATTCTTTCTTTTGGTACCTTATGTAATACCTTTTACCCCTTTAAACAATTTCCTTTTTACATTATCATAAATAAATTGTGGTATTGAACGCTTAATCCTATACTACTTGTGCATCCACATAAATTCACAATGATGTCTCTGCTCCCGAAGACTTGTTTGATGCTCTCATTTTTTAGCATTATCACATGAAACTTGCCTTTAACATACTAATCTAAGAGTAGTTAAATGTTTGTTTGCTCTACTTAAAAGACAATTTCTATGGCAAATGCATTGAGGCTTTTGTCTCAAGTGAGATGATTAGCAGTTCATTATTCACTGGATCACAACTTCATACCAAGGTAGAGGCAGCAGCTTTATTTATGCAATGTAACATCTCACAAGTAGTAAGCATTACATCAGGAACAGTGCAACAAATAGACAGCAATAAAACTAGACGATGATCTTGGCTTTCTCTCTGTGAATTATGCCTTCCCCAGCTGAAGAGAAGCCAGCCACAGCCACCCATGCTGTCAGCAATGCTGGAGCTTTCTCCTCCAGTGTTTAACAGCCTTTTGCAAGACAGATAAATGCTCTTACCTGCACATGTGATCAAAACATCCCATAATTAATAGTAACTTACAGTAACATTGCATATTTCTTCTTCCTTATCTTTCAAAGTCGTTATGGGAAAGTTATTCTTTGGGAATATTATAGGAAAGTAAGCTTTTGCTAGCAAAAGCAGTGTAATGTGCCCATGAATGCACCTTAGCTATAAAACCTCTGTCACTATTTTAATTTTATCACTCTGCATCAAACTAAAAATTCCCCTTTACTATACCGAAACATAATTGAAACAAAGCAGATATAGCTACCTGAACAAACCACCCATCTCTATCCCATCCCCTGGAAAAACTTTCTGCTAACTTAAATGTTCTCAATCAGAGCCCAGGAGAGGAAAAAGTTTCCGGTACAAGCCATTGGTTCAATAAAATATTTGCTGGATGCAAAACTTGTGGTAATATTGGGTTTTGATAAGCAGTTTCCTAATAAAGGGCAATGCATGTTCAACCTTCATAGTAACTGAGATGTGACACAAATAATACAGCAAATAATTACAATGACCTTTTGCTCACCTCAAATTTAAACAAAGGTTAAGCTGCCCTTTAGAGAAGTAAATATTTTCTGTAGTCAAATATGTGTAGACACCTTTAGAAACAAGGATATATTGCCAAACTAAACTAAACCAAACTGAAAATTATTACAATAGAATAATTTCAAAACATAAAGGATGCAGAGCTGCTCAGCAGAAGCAGCAGCCAGACATCCTGGCATCTCAGCCAATCTCTTACCTTACAAAACGCCCAGGCAGATCTCAATATGGTCTCCAAGAACTGTTGCTTGAAATTTCTGTCCAGTCAGAGCAGATAGGAGAGGGAAATATTAAAAATAAGAAAGTGCATAATCTCCTTGCCCCCTTAAGTCTGGTAAACAATTTATAGTCAATTTCATACAACAGAATGAATCCACAGACCTTTAAGTAATTAAGAAACAGACACTGAGGCTTAAAAAATAAACTTAACGGAGTATCTCACATAGTGGCCAGGAAATGGCTCATAGATTTTATTTAGTTCTCATAGTCCAAAGTTTAGCCGTTAGCTAGATAAGAGCCAGGTGTGTTTTACACATCTAATTTGTTTAGTCTGAAACTAATTCAAACAGCACTTTCTAAGTCTGCAACTGACTTTTAAAACCTAAATCCAGGGTGAATGGGTGTCATATATATTCAAGGTCTCTAAATGAGAAGGATCACCTTTGGGGAAGGAAATTCTCACTTATTTCTGGTGTGCTTGGGTTTGTAGGGGGTGGTCAGGCATCATTCTGTTAACTGTGTTAAGATGAACAGCAAAAAGCCTGCTGCCCAACACAGCCACTCATACCAAAGGCAAAAGGAAAGCCCACACTGAAGGCCACTTCTGAGGATTTAGGGACAAATTTGCTGACCTGTCCAGTGAATGGACTAGAAATGCACAAAGACGTCTGAGTCTCTATTTTGACACAAGCAAGCATTGAACCAATCTCGACTGCGAGGGGGAGGTGGCTGAGTGTGTGCAGAGGGAGCTGGGAGCCACAGGGAGCTCTTTTGGGAGGAATTCAGGATCTTGTGTGGAAGGACCAGTAGAATAGCAAGTAGAATTGCAACCCTGGACTTTAGCAGGGCAAACTTTGGCCTTTTCAAGCAATTGCTAGGGGAAATCCCATGGGCAAGGCTGCTTGAAGGTAAAGGGGCCCAAGATAGTTGGTTGGCATTCAAGGGTTGCTTTTTCCGACCTCAAGATCGGAGCATCCCAACACATAGGAAGTCAAGGAAGAGGGCCAAGAGACCTGAGTGGCTAAATAGGGAATTGCTGGGTATGCTCAAGTGGAAGGGGAAAGTTTACAGGTCATGGAAGGAGGGGCTGGACACTTGGGAGGAATATAAGGCTGCTGCTAGCGGATGTAGGAAGGCAGCTAGGATGACTAAGGCCACCTTAGAATTAAATCTGGTGAGAGGGGTCAAGGACAGCAAAAAGAGCTTTTTCAAATACATGGCAGATAAAACTAACACCAGAGGCAATGTAGGCCCACTGATGAATGGGATGGGTGCCCTGGTGACAGAAGATACAGAGATGGCAGAGTTACTGAATGCCTTCTTTGTCTCTGTCTACTCTGCTGCAGGCAGTCCTGAAGAGCCCTGTACCCCTGAGATCTTAGATGAAGTCAGGTCAACGGAGCGGTTTGCCTTAGTCGATGTGGAATGGGTTAGAGACCAGTTGAGCAATCTGGACATCCATAAATCCATGGGTCCAGATGGGATGCACCCGCAGGTGCTGAGGGAACTGGTGGAAGTCATTGCTAGACCACTCTCCATCATCTTTACCAAGTCTTGGGAAACGGGAGAGGTGCCTGAGGACTGGAGGAAAGCAAATGTCACTCCAGTCTTCAAAAAGGGCAAGAAGGAGGACCCGGGTAACTATAGACCGGTCAGCCTCACCTCCATCCCTGGGAAAGTGATGGAACACCTTATCCTTGGTGCCATCTTAAGGTATATCAAGGATAAGAGGGTTATGAGGGGCAGTCCACATGGCTTCACCAAGGGGAAATCATGCTTGACCAATCTCTTAGCCTTTTATGAGGAAATAACACGGTGGATGGATGATGGCAGAGCGGTGGATGTGGTCTACCTTGACTTCAGCAAAGCATTTGACACAGTCTCCCACAGCATCCTCACAGCTAAATTGAGGAAGTGTGGTCTGGATGATCAGGTAGTGAGGTGGACTGTGAACTGGCTGAAGGAGAGAAGCCAGAGAGTTGTAGTCTGTGGGGCGGAGTCTAGTTGGAGGCCTGCAACTAGTGGAGTGCCTCAAGGGTCAGTACTGGGACCAGTATTATTTAATATATTCATCAACGATTTAGATGAGGGAATTGAGTGTACTATCAGCAAGTTTGCTGATGACACTAAGCTGGGAGGAGTGGCTGACACGCCAGAAGGCTGTGCTGCCATCCAGCGAGACCTGGACAGGCTGGAGAGTTGGGCAGGGAGTAACTTGATGAAATATAACAAGGGAAAGTGTAGAGTCCTGCATCTGGGTAGGAACAACCCCAGGTTCCAGTATAGGCTGGGGAATGACCTGCTAGAGAGCAGTGTAGGGGAGAAGGACCTGGGGGTCCTAGTGGACGACAGGATGACCATGAGCCAACATTGTGCCCTTGTGGCCAAGAAGGCCAATGGCATCCTGGGGTGTATTAGAAAGGGGGTGGTTGGTAGATCGAGAGAGGTCCTCCTTCCCCTCTACTCTGCCCTGGTGAGACCCCATCTGGAATATTGTGTCCAGTTCTGGGCCCCACAGTTCAAGAAGGACAGGGACCTGCTGGAGAGAGTCCAGAGCAGGGCAACTAAGATGATTAAGGGAGTGGAGCATCTCCCTTATGAGGAAAGACTGAGGGAGCTGGCTCTCTATAGTTTGGAGAAGAGGAGACTGAGGGGTGACCTTATTAGTGTATATAAATATATAAAGGGGGAGTGTCACGAGGATGGAGCCAGGCTCTACTCAGTGGCAAACAATGATAGGACAAGGGGTAATGGGTACAAACTGGAACACAAGAGGTTCCACTTAAACTTGAGAAGAAACTTCTTCGCAGTGAGGGTGACGGAACACTGGAACAGGCTGCCCAGGGAGGTTGTGGAGTCTCCTTCCCTGGAGACATTCAAAACCCGCCTGGACACATTCCTGTGTAACATTATCTAGGTGTTCCTGCTCCAGCAGGGGGATTGGACTAGATGATCTTTTGAGGTCCCTTCCAATCTCTAGCATACTGTGATACTGTGTGAGATTCTGTCACATCTGGGGACACACAGGGGTGGGGGTCCATGACTGCAGATCTGCGGCATCACATTTGCAGGCATAGGTAGAGGCTATATAAAGCATACATAAAGTTAAGATCTTTGATTCTTAATGTTTTGACCTTCGATCACTTCTGACAATAAGAAGATTACAAAACAAAAATTTGTTTTAGAATCACTTTAAACATGAAAAACAACAGGGCAATTTATGGCAGTACCATTCATAATGTTCTAATACAGGGCAAATCATAAGGAAACAGACATAATATTCATCATTACCATTATAGTGTTGAATAACCTGACTTTCAGACTCTGAGACTTCCAATCCTCTTGGTATAGGCAACATTCAACTTTAACTGTACTCTCATTTTGACAAGTATTAATGATGCCCTACTCTGTTTGATCTACTAAAAAAGGTAGTCAATGAATTTACACCCTGTTACTTATTCATGAACAAGTTGTGCCCCTGAATTTTAACATACTATGCCTTAAACTATTAGCTGTATATCTGCTTTATGTGATGTTCCTACATAAGCTGGCAGTCCATCAATTTAGTGTCCATACATTTCTTTGAAAGCTGTATTATAATTAGAGCTTAGGTTAATACTATTCAGTAACCATAAAACAGACATAAAATAATTATAACTCATTTAGTGAAATTAGAAGAAGAGCAATTATTAGACTCCCATTGTGAAGCTTTGCTGTGAGGGACAGATAATCTATCTGCAAGATGTACTTTAAGAACACCATTTTGAAAGAAATAAACTAGATAAATTACTGTTTTGTTTTGGTTTAAGAAAACTTAGACCAATAAATGCAAGTTCAACAAACAGAAAGGATGTGTGTAAGGGAAGTGAAAGTTCTACTGCAAGAAAAGAGATTAAAATATTTATATGAAGTTTTCCTAACATTACCTCTCAGGATGTTGTGAAGCTAGTTTTGTTAATATATACAAGGCATAAAATAGAGCAATGCAGGCACAGGCTTATAAACTTTTACAATTAAACATGAGGATGTGCACAGTTTGATCAGGAGGCAGTGGACTCACTGATACTGATGTTCGCTCCAGCACTCTTCGAGCACAGGATTTCTTGTAGCATTAATGAAGTTGTTATATATCAGGAAACCTGGTTTTGAAATTGTCTGTTGTTCTCCAAGCTCCTGGTATGCTGAGATATCCAGTTATATGGGAAGAAATTACTTATAGCTGGGAACACACCTCCTTGGCTGAAATACATTTTAGGACTATGTTGAGCTGACAATTTACCCATTTTTTCCTTCTTGGATTGCAGACCAGGATAGTAATCTGTCTGATGAATGAGCAACTAAAATAATATCTCATCCTGATGGACTACTGCTGAGCTAGACTTTGCACAGATACAAAGCCCCCAATATCTGTACATTCAAGCCTTACAAGGACAGAACATCATTCAGATAAGAGAAGGGTTTTTTTTCCCCAAAATAGAGGATCTTTTCATGTCTGAATTATGACTTATTTTTTAGTTCTTTGTTCACATGGGTCTTTCTTTTTTGCACACTTTAAGTAAAAGAAATCAACATATTCGTCAATCTATGCCACTCATAAGGAAGTGTGACGTTGTTCACTGCAGGAGAGCTCTAGGTTTTTACCATAAGTTTCTTTAAGTGTTCCCATGAGAGAAAAAGGAGAACCTTCAAGAAAATGTTCCACATGGTACTTGGAGCCCAGCCCAAGAACAGGAAAGCCCCAGGTCTCAGGGAAATCAGTGGGTTCATGGTAATGTGTAAAACATATCATTATATAGCACAACTAAAAAGAACAGAGCATAGAAAGACCACTACTGCTAACTGCTGTCATTAAAAACTGTACTGAATTAAATACCAAGTGACTTTAAAGTGTTAGTAATTTTAAAAATCAAATATTACAAAATGAAACAAAAATTCATCAAACTATTAAATTGTTTATTTCTTTGCAATAATTTCTCTAGAATGCTTTTGAACTTCCAAGGAATCCTATAAATTCCTCCCTACTTAATTTCTAGCAATGCTAGAAATGATCACAATTAAAGTCAATCTATTTTGTGTTAACACAAAAAAATAAAAAAAAAAAAAAGAAAAGAAAAAACACAAAGGACTTTTTTTTGTGCATGTGTGATTCCATTAAGATTTTTCTGTGTTTGTGTAAAACCTTATTTATTTGTTTACAGTGAAACATAATTTCTCATTAAATGAACCCTAGGAAACGGAAGGCTGATGAGGAAAAATTCATCACTACCAACATGTGTAAAAGTGGAAAGGGTTGTGCTATGTTTCCTTTTTAAATAGTGTAAATGGACTGTTGTAACTGTAGAAACAGAGGAATGACCTTACTTCATCACTAATTTTACTTTCTAAGTGACTAGTAAATTCTCCTATGCTTCCTGTTAAACAAAGCAAAAGACAAGTTCAGAGAGCTGATACCTCTGACAGTTGTGAAAGACAGGAAAAAATGAATGACATTCTCCAGAGAATATTTTTCTGTCACTTAAGCAGTTTACATATTTCTCTATTTTTACCGTATTTTTCTTTTTCTGATCACCAGGGATCGCATGTGAGTTTAGGGTCATTAGGGCTATGTCTAGTGCCAGACAGATTCTGCTGCAGTCAGATTTTTACGATGACAGCACGAGATTTTTGGAATGCACTGGTGAGTTGTGTGACCATTGTTAGACTGTCATTAAAAAGAAAAAAAAATATATCTTCCCTTTCTTTTACTGAAGACTTTGACTTTCTTTTGAAAAATATAGCAAGATTTCTTAGAAAAGATGAAAAAAGTAGCTAGTAAGTTTAATAATTAGCATTCAAAACCATATTGCAACTGATTTTTTCCACTTCCTTCAAGAGAGTGAGGGCAGATAAGATTTTTTTCATGTTAAGAGATGGAAAACAATAATTGGGAAAACACAAAATAAAAAAGGCAAATTAAGAATTTGACCTTTTTATTTAATTCATTCTTTCCTTCTGTCTCCCTGCCTTTCTTTTCAACGTTTCTGTCTGTTCTCACCATCCTTGGGGAACACTGCTTGAACCTGCATTTGTGAATGATAAGCTTTCTGTACTGTACATAGCAGTTGTTAAGGATCAACTGATTAACCATTTTATAGAAGATTTAGAGGACTCATTCAAATTTTTACAACTCCATGTGTTTTTTTAAATATTGTAATGCTTTCATCCAATATGTTTTCTGCCTCCCAGCTGTAAAACAATACCTATTGTCTTTGGGGGAGGGAATTTATTTTTATAGAATTTTATTATAATTTTTTTTTTTTTTTCATGTTGCTAACAGTATCTTCTAGGACAGAATAAAAAAGGCTCAAGATGAATATTGCATTCTTCATTCTTTTCTCACTCACTTAGGTCAGTGAATTACAATAGTACAAACATTAGGTGTCGCAATATACACTGAACAACCTAGAAAGACACAGATTATGTGATTCATGAGTTCACTAGGTTTTGTTGGTTTGGCAAGACCCCTCACAACCTTTCTTACAAATATACTGTGTATTTTTAATGAGAGAATAAAGGGCTCACATAAAATATGTCAGGCTCAAAAGACTTCTTTGTAGGGGCACTGGTGTTGTTGTTCATGTAATTTTGCATAAAAACACTAGGGACAACAGACACAGTCCAAATTTTCTGCAGCTTTTAGTTAAAATCATGCAATGTAATATAATCAAGCTGTAATAACTTTAATAACAAAAATTATGCTTAAGGTCCTAAGAAGGAGCAAACATGCTGTTTTGGTTAAAGTAAAATGTATACTTAACTGTTGATTTCACTGAACAATCTAAATACTATTGAAGAGTAACAGTTTACCTCACATGAACTAACCAGGCAGGACAGATTTAGGTTTCTCTATCCTGTTATCTCTGTGAGCCAAGCTAAAGTAAATAAATTCATGTTTGCCACAGTGTGCATATGTAAGCATACACTGAAGAGCCACTGGTGCCCAGTTAACCTGTGTCTAAGATGTAAATCAGGAAGGCTTTTCTATGTGGCTTAATAGACCCTTCTTAATTAGTACTGGGGCATCTTCATTTCACTATAAACAGAAGAGTGGTTAATTAAAATATGATCAAATACATGATTGGATCTGGCATACTGTGAGACACCACACCTATGACTGGGTAGTGCTTGTAGCTATGAACTACCAACTGAATTTACCTCTTACTTTGACTCGGAAAAGAGAACCTCCTAAGGAGCAGACTGAAACAGGAAGCATTCAGTTAGGGCGTAGAAGACTGACATTCACTCTCAAACCTGAACCACAGCAGGTCTCCTGCAGTTTTTAGGTAAGAGCCTCTTCCCTCCGGACTGCCTTTGTGCCACATATTCCGTCTGATACCTGGAAAGGTTTCCAGAAAATTCTTTGAAACTGGTAGCAATTAATACTTTGGCCTCTAACAAATGATATCCAATAAGCTCTACAAAGTTTCCCCAGGAAGACAACGGGAGTTGTACAAGCATTGTACATAGAATCATAGAATGGTATGGGTTGGATATAAGGGAAGAACTTGGATCTGATAAGTGCTAGCAGTTAGACTTCTATGCCTGTCACTTAGAGATTCTATTTTTTACTCTACACTGCTTGATGATGTTTTCTTCCTGATATCATATTTTCTCCAAGTGGAACTTCCTGCAGATAACAATCCAGAAGGTACCACAGAAGAGAGAAATAATAGTAAATCATACAGAGCTGCAACTAAAAAGGGCAGGAGAATTTTTGCCATATTAGTTTACTAATACCTGTGAATCTTACCAACCCTGCGTAAAACATTTCATGCCAGGATCCCTTAATTCTTTCTGTGATGCTCTGCAACCTCTAGAATATTACTGCAGTACTTCTCCCAGCACTCACACAAAATTCCTGTTACAGAAATAAATTACAAAAAGAAATTCTTAATTTTTTAGTTGATAATATTGTAAGCACCTGCTGTACCTTTCAGAGAAAAGCAACAAAAGCTGTTTTCTTAAACAATTTTTCTTAAGCAATTTTCTTTTGCAACAAATTTCTTCTGTATCTAATATCACAAATAATTTCCAACGCACAACCTTTTATTAACATGCTTTCCCTAATATCTTTACCCTGTTAGGAATTCAGCAACATTTAAACTTTTTGACTGTTACATTTCCATATGTGTTTTAAATAAGGTTAATACAAGACTCTTACCTGAAAGAAAAATGTGAAAACCTCAATATACATACTCCTGAGGCTTTGATTCAAAGTATCCCACTCTGCTACAGAGATTTTCACAACAGATTTGGTGGGTTTGAGCCTTCAGCTCCCTTGAGGTATGTAAAAGAACACATCCTGTAAGATGTACATCAATTTGACACAAACCAACTGCTACCAGGAACAGATAAAGCTGCCTTGAGGTTGGAAGTGTATTCACAATCCCAATCATCTTTTTGATGGCTCCATTACTGCTTATTTATAAAGTATTTGCCACATATTTACAAAGGAGTTATGTGATTATAGGGATCCTGAAATAGGAAGCACTGCCAAATTATATAGCTATAAAAGTGAAATGAGAATCCGAACTAAGGTCAGGATGTCTGTGTCTAAATATAACAAATACTACTTAGGAATGGACAACAAAAGTGTTTTCACAGGCAAAGGCATTGCCTGCCCCTTTTCTACTAGGCAAATCACTCTTGCATTTCCCCTCTTCAAAACTAATCTATTGCGGCTGGCATTAAACTGAGCTCATTGTTATGTCTTGTAGTTACTGTATTTACAGTGTCAAACTTATATTAACCAGCTTATTAGACACAGCTTAGAGTGTACTTCAACTTCAAATTTATTCACAATTTTCCTCGACTTTATCTGGAACGCTTGGTCCAATCCATATTATGTCTTACCTTTTGGCTGCTAACATTGATAGCACCTCTTTTTATTGGGCTCTGGACGTCTACTGATGTTTTATGCATAATGATGCTCAAGTTTAATTGAGCTGTAAGCTTCAGTTTAATTATGAGCCTTCATGATACCTTCAGCACTTTTTCTTCTCTGATTACTGTAACTGGCTCTCTCTAACCCCTTTAAAATCCTTAATCGATTAACCCACTTGTAGACAAGTCATTTTTAGGAGAATGTCTAATTACACTATTGCAATTATCTTAATGCATCCTCAGTATTTACAGGAAAAAAAAAAAAGCAAAACCAAAAAAGCCAACAAAACCCGAACCTGAGTGAAATGCACTTTGTGGAATATTCTACACATTCACATTCAATAATCTGATTCACACTGCATGTGTCCTGGGCTTGAAATGAATTTATGTGGAGAAAGAGAAGTGACACTCAAAGAAGTCACCTTGTGGGGTAGATTTTTGCACAGTAACTTTCCCACAGATTTTATATCTGTGACTTTTAGATTTACTGAGCTATTCTGCTTCTTCCAGTGTATGAAGCTCTGCTTCTTTCAGTTTCAGAGCCAAAAGAAGTAGTAAGAAATGAAAAAAATCATAGTAGATACATATAGATACATAAATTACATTTAACACTATCTATTTACATGTGTCTCTAATGTAATCTTTTTTTTTTTTTTTAAATAAATGCAACCATGATTAGTACACACATAAAATATTTTTCCTTGTCATTTTGAGCAGGATCCTGGGTGTTATTTGACTATCATACACTATGAACTGCTAGTGGTAAGAAATTTTTCACATATTTGGATCCATAAACATTTTCTGGGATCGAGTTACAGCATTCAAAACAAAACCCATCCAAAAAGAGACCTGGAGCACTACAGCTATGATTTTCCTAAGATGGCCCTAGGCCAAGTGAAGGCAACAGCTTATTTACTGAAGAGTATATCACTCAGCAAAAAATTATACTTGTTGAGTATACAGGCAATATCTAATCAATTCTGAATTATCTATTAAAAAAAACACTTTACAATAAATTTCTGAAAAACAAAAAAACAAAGTAAATTAAGTAGAAAGCACTGCCACCTAAGTCTTTTTAGATCCAAATACATTTACTGATAATGAAACTGAGATTCTTAGTTAGTTAACATGTCTTAAAATGCTTCCTGAAAGTTTGAATATAAGGATCGAAATAAGTTAATTACAATATTATTAAAAAACCCCAAAGAGACAGCTGAACTTAAAATTCTTTTGGCAAATCTTTTTGTTCATTTTTCTTATTCAAAAGTATCTAAGGAATTTTGTAAATTTTATAGCTATGCGCCTAGTAATTAAACCTTAAAATAAAAAAGATGTCACACTAAGAAAACATAAGCAGCCTAATAAATGTGTGTATGAGAGGGAAAGAGGAGGGAGCTGTATATTGTCTGTTTTTGTTCAGTTAGACTTGAAAATCAAATAAGGTCTAAGCTCTCTATTTTTCTATGTCTTAATGTTGTTTGTGTTAACAATGCACTGTGATTTATATTGGCAAATGCATTGTGAACTTGCAAAAAAAAAAAAAATCCCTTTTAAAAATTAGAAGGGAAAGGTTCAGCATTAATACTGACTTTTCTCTCTTTAGTTCCAATTTCCTTACTTCTCGTTGTATAAGCATAACCTTAATGATACACAAGTTGCATGCATGAAATAGTACTTTATATAGTATATTGCTTTCCTCTTCAAGATTCGTCACTTGTTCCCTAATTTATATACTTGTTTTCTGCAACAGGGATCTTGATGGGTTTTGATTTTTTTTTTTTTTTCATTTCTTCACTTGATAGCCATTTAATTATCTGCATGTTTGGTTAAATTCCTGAATTTGGGATCAAATAAATTTCTTGCATATAAATGAACATATCAAGTACAAGGAACATATCAATTCCAAATCAGTGATTTGTCTTCTTGCATTATAGGGTACTTTCTCTAAAGGCATCACTTTACATTATGCACTTCACCAAGTGCAAAACTGAGCTTGCAGTTCTTGAGACTGCTAAAATTTTCTTCTATGCCTATTCAAATAGCATGATTTGCTGAAATAATCCTTGTGGAGGACAATTGTGGTTGCCTAAGGAAATGCAGCATGCAAAATTTTACAGCTTATCAGCAAGTCATAATTATGTTTTTCTCTTTATTATAGAAATGGGCTGATAGATTTCCTTGTCTCTTTCTGCTCCTGTTTTCGCATTTAAGCTTTCCACAACCTCAACACTGTAATTCAAAGTACTGGCCAAATGTGCCCAGAATGTATTCATGTTTTCATAAGAAATATATTTAAAATATTTAGAATTTCTACAACCCTTCTTATTCAGCAATCTCATTTTATATTAGGGAAAGAGATATCATTCCTTATTTATAAAATAAATGCTCCTTTCTTTTTTTTTTCTTTTATTCCTTCAGAGCATTATATATGACTTTCCCTAATGTATTTACAGTGTTTGTATTATAATGCAACTTTTTAGGCAGGAGGCTTATTTTTGTTTCTTCCAGATCCATGATGCAGAACACTAAATCTTATTTTGGGATGATGCAGAGTGAGTTTTGGTAACGCTTAAACTGAGCCCAAACCGAGAAGAGCGAGAACAGTGGGCTCACAGTTCTCAAAAGCAGAAGCACTTTTCTGCCAAAAACATTCACAGCTGCCTTCTCATTTCCTGGGAAAGTCAAGGTGTTCCCCTGGACCTACTTTACAAATTTGTGATTATGCAAGTATTCTGGTCTTCCTTTGTAATATATGCAGATCAATTCAGCCTTGTTAGTATTACCCCATCCTCATTCCTGCAGGCTCGTGCCAGCCTCATCTGTGAGGGTCGGCAGCTCTTAGCAGCTAAATATGCCAGCATTCACAGCTGCTCTCACTTTGCGTGTCTCTCTCTGCAGTGAGGTTGTCCTTGTTTAGTGCTGTCTGCTGCTCACTGGATACCTACGCCCATGCATACCAAATGCTGGGCAAAGAGGGACATCAGCAGTTGTCTTTTCTTCTGCATGCTCATTGCTCTTTGGTATGCCAAAGAATTTGCCTTACTTACTGGAATCATTCTTAATACTGACAAAAAGTAATTACCCCATTGTGCCAGTAATGCTATTGCACCCTCCATGAATGCTGTTTGCCAAAGGTTGCACTTTTGTCACTTTTGCATTGACTGTACTCCAAAGTCTAGACCTCAAGTAGCCAATATAATCGTCATTCTGTAAACATTCTGGATTTTAGTACTTAAAGCACCAGCTCAGACAACACATAAAGAAGAACTACCATCTGAATATTGCAACTTTCAGCACATGAAATAGCAGCATTTAGGTACAGAAATGTTAACGTAGCTCATATTAACCACTTGCAGGTTAACAAATTATTCTCACGCCTTTTTGTCTGGCCCAGGTCTTAACTTGCTGTACAGGTAGTTTACTTCCATGATTATTCCATCTTTGGAAGAATCAGACAGGAAAATATTCATCATCATTTATCTGCTATTTTGACGTCATAAACCTGGAAAGTGTTTTAAAAAACGTCTCTGAACTTTTTTGATATTTCTTCTTGAAGAGACTTACTAAGCTAAATCCTTCTTAGTTAACCCAGTAAAGATTAAACTGTACCTTGACAAGAAGGAAAATAAAAAGTTCAGTCACTATTACAGAAAATGTCATATATAGAATCATAGAATCATAGAATAGTTAGGGTTGGAAAGGACCTTAAGATCATCTAGTTCCAACCCCCCTGCTATGGGCAGGGACACCTTACGCTAAATCATATCACCCAAGGCCTCATCCAACCTGGCCTTGAACACTGCTCCAAAATACTTGCAGATGCAACTACAGACACTCAAATCTAGACTAGAAACACAGATCTCAGTTAATCACAGGAGCAATTCATATGGATCTCCTTCAATCAAGACCTTTAAATTGGCTCACAATTTTTCTGCAAGAGATTATTTTCTAGCTCAGCAAAAGATAGATACATGTATAGTGTAGAAGTGGCTGAGCTCCAAAACTTGTATGTTACAGAAAATCAGCCTAGATATTTTCACATTAATATTTTACCAGAACTGTGGGGTTTGACTGGGAACACAATGAATGAAAGAAATGTATATATGAATGTATGAACGAATGAAGAATGAAATCAACTACCAATAATTCATAACTTTGATGGAATATGAGTCACTGTATCTAAAACCTGGAGAAAAATAAGATCGATAACTGGTTCACTATGTGTTTATCTGACTTGCTAATACAGCCCACATTTATCAAAAATTATTTTTCTTCTGGACAGTAACTGAATCCGATGTGTTTACTCTTTTCACTTTCAACTCATTAGGAAGTGGAACACCTTTCTCATTTGGCCAACACCAAAAAGCGAGACTCAGTTACCAAACCCAGGGTTTTAATTCTTGCTTTATTCAGTGTGTTTTATAATATACTCTTCTAAGCTTCAGGAAAGATCCTAGTGACCTGTTAGAGCATTTATGTCAAAAGGTCGATGCTGATGGCACCAAAGACCAACATGGCAAATAATTTAAAACCTAAAAGCGGAAACACTAACCTATTACAATGAACATTTATTGGTCAAACACAATAGCAGAGTCAACAAGAGAAACAGAACAGTCCATCTACAACTGCTCTGCGTGGTACTCTACGTCTTGATATCTGTATCCATAGACAATAGGAAACTGGTCATACCAGCAAAGAACAGAATTGAATTCTACCTTCTAATATTGTGACTGAAACTGACTATTATATTTTCTTCTCAGCTGAAAGTATTTGCACATTGGATGATTTCAACCACACTGTTCTACCTCCAATTATGAAGTATCTTCCTGCAATCTGCTTTGTTACGTCCTGAGCCCCAGAGCAGTTCTTTTTCTGTGAATGTTTCTCGTGGCTTGTAGGAAGCACAGACCTTTAAATATGAAGGGTGTGAATGTTGTATCAGACCCAAGTAAAATTAAATAATATTTCTCCATTTTAGTATCAAAGCTGTGAAAACTGGTAACTTGGCAAAAACCCAATACATTTGCATATGTTTTGGGTCAATAAGGATTATTACTGCACCCTATCTAACATGCTAATGGTGTAGCCAAAAACATTTTAGTCAAGACTAGATTTTCCTAAGCAATATATGCACTCCATAATTTCAAACAAATAATATTTACTTAAAAACTCATGGGGAAAATATATTTCATAGGGAAAAGGCTGCTGAATTTAGGTAGCATAACAAAATACCATGTTTTAACTGGCATTCTACAATTATTAAGACAATACCTTTTATAACTTTTAATAATATGTTTCACTTCTGGTTTATACAACAAACCTCTCAATCACCTGATACTGAAATCACCCTCAAAATTTATTTCCTACTATCAGGCATATGAAACGGTTTGTTATTTATAGGATAAATGTTATTATTGTAGGGTTTTCCGTGGATGTTTACTGCCAACTACTGACTAACTGACTTTGGAAAAACAAAATTACTGTGACTTTTTCTAAGACAATAAACCGAGAAATTCACAGCCTTTATAAAGAAAAAAATTCTTCCAAATACTACCACCTCGAATTATTCACTGAAATGGTTCAAGTTGCATATATTAAGTTTGGTCTGAGAAATACTACTATTTGCTGTTTGGTTATTCATATATATATTAGGCAAGTACTGCCACATTTTTTCTGGTCATTTAGTGTTTTGGTTGTTGAAACAACAGTCTTAAACAGGTGATTAGAGCTGAGCCTTTATGACTCCTGTCATCTCTCAGACCAAAGTACCTAAGAACCACAGATGAAAAGGTTTAGGGAACAGATCCTGAAAAAAATAACTGTTAGACTACAAAGTCCAGACTACAGATTATTTACACTGTAAATAAAATTAATAGATAAAACTAAATATATTAAATTTTACCAAACTAACATCTGAATTAATGTAATGAGAATTTTTAAAAAGATTACTCAATTCGCAGAGGAAAAGATTGAAATTTCTTTGGGCCAACCTTCAAAAGGTGTGGAACTACACTGAACTTTCTGTTATAAACATTTCACTCATCAGTTAAAAACTAGTGTTAAATGTGTACAACTCTTCTGAATTCTGATTGCTGTAGTTTATATTTAGAGATTTTAAGAACACTCTTGATCTCCAAAACTAAACCTAATAATTAGTTTCATCAGTTAGGGGTTCCAGCTTCAAAGGCTGAACTTCCAAACAAGGCTCAATTTTTGATTACCATCTACAAAGAGACAGAGGAGTTCCATGACTGTGTTTAGCTTGCATCGCCCTACAATAGTAACTAGTAACTCCTGCTAAATACAAGTAACCCTACAATAAAAAACAGTCTGCAATTTGGCCACCTAGGTTAACTTTTGGTCTCAGTCCCTTATATAATGGAAATTTTCACACTACAACAACAGGTAGAGCCAGTACCAGCTGGTACACTGAAACCACTGTTTTCCATACTGGCCGTATTTTGGTCCCAACCATGGATACTGTTATGGTATGAATGTCATTAATAATTCTTAAGATCATTAAATTCATTGTCATACTGCTTGCCACCAGTTTACTCTTCAAATTCTGGAAAGCTAAATATAAACATAAATCGATCATACACTGATGTGATTTTTTTTTTTTTATTCTACAGGTCACTATTATAGAAGCAGACTGCCAGCTAATGAAGTTGTGACCTCATGAGCAGAGCTCCAGCTAAAGCAGGATTCTATATTTGGAAATTGAAAGCTTTAGTGTCTAACATTGTATAGACTGCTCAACACTTGTCAAATTCTTTTCTAAATCAATGTAGACCAACATAAAGCAGATGGCTAATAATACTGAGAAGCAAGTCATTAGTTCTATTCATTTCACCTTATGAAAGCTGTTACTTTTCTTCATGGTAAAAGAATATCTGAAAACAGCAGAATTTTCACGAAATGCACCATAAAGCTATAAAGCCAACAAATTCACCACTTACTCACTACTTTCTTTATGTCATTATCTTACTTTGGCTGCACCATTTTAAACTGACAAATATCTAATATCTTTTCATTTTCTGTTAGAAAATGATGAAGTCTTTTTCCATTGTGTCTACTGCAGTGAACATATTGACTCATAATATGAACTTTCTGGATTAGAAAACTGGCAATTTTTTACAAAGTGAAAAAAATTTGAAATTCTCTGCTTTGGAAAATGACAAGTTTTGCCACCGAGGCTAGTGACAGAAATCTTAAATTGTGTCTAATGCAAATAGGAAAAGCATCTTGGTAAAAAAAAATAAAAGTCACATTTGGGTACATTTACCTTGTTAGTTCCAATGGCACAGAGAAGTACGATGTCTAATCTTTCACTATGCATGAGCTTCATAAACTGCCTGAGGGACTGGCAGAAAGGGACAGAAAAAAACAGCAGTGACAACCATTTTCACATAAGAACACAGCTGGAAGGAAAGACAGTAATGATGTCCTCCTTATGCATAGTATTTCTGTGTTTGGAGCACTTGGGAACAAGTTTATTGCTTCTCTGGAGACTATGCACAAAGTCAAGCTACAGATTAAGTTGGGAAGGGGTTGTCTACTCTTCCAAATGAACTATGGACCTCTCCCCCTTGCAGATGAAGAAATGTGGATTAAAAAAGTAAACTGACAGTGCAAGAAGTAGAGTACACAAGAGGAAGGCAAGCTTTGTGTCTTAAGGGTGAGAGCACTCAATGTGGCAGGGTGGGTAAAGGGTTTTTTCTGTACTATTATTGATGTATTGATAACAGTACTGTTATCAATGTATTCTGTTATCAATGGTTTCACTCTGGTGACTGAGCAATAGAGAACTACCAAAATCATACTCTAGGAGGCACATCCTCAGTACTCTACACAAGATGCATTCAAGCACTGTAAACCCTAACAGGTCAAATCTTGTTTGTCTTGCAGGAAGTCAAGAGATATCATCAATAACATAGTGCTATCCCTTCTTTACCTCAAAAAAATTAAAAGTATATGCAGTCTGTCAGGTTCACCCGAGTTCTCTTTTATGCAGTGTACCATTTCAAAATGCTAGTAATTATTTTTTTAAAAATTGAAATTGAAAAGGGAAACTTCAAGCTAAAACTATGAGAACAGGAATGTGAAGATCAGGCTCTTATTCTAGTTGTCACCTACGAAGCTCCTGTGGGCTATAGCAAAAGGTGCTGAAACCATACCCTGAGCCCTTTATTTCAGGAAACCGTAGGATTTTGGAGGCAGGATGGCAACAGAAGTCATATTCATTCTGAATGAGTTCATTCTAGTGGTACAGTGTGGTATGGTATTGTCCCCAGCAGCAGGCGCTTCTCCCAGCAAGTCCACTGCCATCACACTATACCACTTTTTCATTGCCTAATCTAGGAGAGGTGGAAGCCCTCATAAAATTGGACTCTACAGGTAGGATGGAAACTATCCCTCAGTCATTAATAACATACATCAGATAACAGGTTCTATTTCAAGTCTCCCAGTGGATATTCTTGTGGTACCTCAGGTTGCAATTTTACTTAAATATTTTTTTTCTGATGACTCTAACAGTCTTCATTAATCATTTGGATGCATTTGACATCAACACAAAAGACTAGGTTGACCTTAATATAAGTCATTAATGCCTATGAATAGAACTTCCAAGATTTGCTGAGATCATTCTTTAATTTTTGCATGTTTGTTTCATCTCATGTAACTATTATTGGTTTTGAAAGCAAAGCTGGTCACTGCATTTTGCACTGAGTAAACAGAAGTCTATCTGCTGTTTCAAAATGCTAGAGATTTCTTTCTCCCCCCCTCAAAAAAAAACAACACTACCAAACTTAATATTTTTTAATAAAAAACAGTTTCTTCTGATCTTTATATGATAATAAACTTTCCTAATATTTTCCATTGAAGATTAATACACTTCTCTAGAAAGTTATATCTAATTTATGTGACTTTAAGGGTCATGCTTTAATAACAATGATGAAACACGATTATTACTTCCTAATGCTGAAATTACAGTTTTTACATTGTAAATTTTTCCTGCTATGCGCCCTGTGGCACTAACATTTTTATCACTCCATGTGTTTCTAGTTTTAAAACCTTTACCCCTGCTGTTTGAAAAATATTTCTCATTTTCGTCCCCTATGGAGTACAGAAATCCCTAAAGGCAAACCATTAGTGATCTTTCTGCCTTTTCCCAAACACTTATTATGATCACCAGTGTTGCTTCCACTGCCTCATTGGCTTTTGGTAAAGTATGCAAATGAAATGTTCAAAACACACACTTTTTGCAACTGTGCAAGTTCATACTGATTTATAAAATGGGAAGGCTATTAAACTGACTGAAAATGTCAGCAAGATTTATGCATGGGTGACAAATTGTATTGGAAATGTTCATTTTTAACATGCTGGCCTGGGTTCCTTCTCTTTTTAAAAAAGTATTGTATGTGATACATTTGCTTTAAGGCCATTTGCCCCTCCCATCTCCCCATTTGTTTTAAATATACACTGACAGTGACTTTTTGACCAGGAAAATAAACAAAACTATTCACATCGATTGTTCTTTATCATGGAAAGCAGAAATTGCTTTTCTTCTTACTTGTGTTTTTCCAGGAAGCTATTTAAGGAATTACTTTCACCTTTGTGTTGCAATGAAACACTTGTGGACCAAACAGCTACCTTCCTGGAAAAAACACACTATCTGAAACAGCACAATTCTCCAGATACTGATATACTCAAGTCCTGTCTCTGGGTATGCATACATGAGAATTCTCCTTTTGAGAATGCAAGGCTTGTATTTCAAGTCAGAAACTGCCCTGACACATGTAGGACTTGATCTTTGAAGCAATGCTCATTCTCAAGCAAAAATTCCATATCCAAATATCATAAAGACCATTAAAATGCAAACATGTGCCATGTGCAAATATTATAGCTGTTAAATTTGCCAAATACATACGAAGCATTTGTGGAATCGTGTGAAAACTAGTAAAGAAACTCTATTTTATAATTGTATGATAAAGAAATATATTATAAAGCAATGAAAGCACTATAGTACATTTCACAATAGTAAGGAAATGATGGAGAAATTTATGAGGGTTCATTTCAATTTCAGCACCAAAGGCAAAGAACCTTGTCACTGATGTTAAAGAGAAAAGGTTTAGGCCCATAATCACACATCATATTATCAACATATGTAAAGGCAAAAATGTTGTAAAGAAAGAAAATCAACAAACTATTGAATGCCTTGAAACACTCATACATCATCTCAGCTGCATAATGAGAAATACAGGTCTGATAGCAACATAAGTATAATTTCTGTCAACATGTACAATATTATGTGAGGTTCTTTAAATAGTTTAAAACATAGCATGTTCTATGATACTAATGTTATGGCAAAGAAGCTGTGCTTTTGTGATTACTTTCTTCTATTCTTGTGTATTCATTTTGGTGTAAATCCCACTCATACAAAAGCTTAAACCAAGCAGTGTTTGGGTTTATACAGCAACACCTGTGGGCAAGGTTTCATGTCACCAGTCTGTGGGATCAGCCACCTAAGCCATGTGTTCAAGGTATTTAAGTACCTACTGACCACAGATATAGTATTTCAACCGTATTTAGCAGCACACAAATTCAAATGAGGCTTGTCATTATCTTGTCCTTACTTCTTGGGGTTTGCTGATTTTTTCCTGATTAGTTTTTTTGTTTTGTTTTTTTTTTTAATTCTTAACCAGTACACAAGTGTGCTTACACAGTTCAGTACATGAGATAGATAGCAGATCATTTGCGTACCCACAGCAACTACAGATGCAGTCCTCCTTCACCTCAAGTTCAAAATGCTTTAAAAGTTATTGTATAATCCTTTATGTTGAAAAATTCAATACTGAGAACTTAATGCTACTTTTTATATTCAGATCAGTCAGTACCAGTACCATTATTGCTCTGATTTTCCTAATTAGTTCATTAAGTTGCATAATAATTGGTTTACTGCCACCAACTTTTTATTATGCTAGAACTGTGAAAATTAAATTGATTTAGGGCCTTATTCTGATCTAGTATGCTTACTCACTCACATATCCTGGTGCTTGTTTCAGGCTTTTTTTCCTCCTCATCTCTCAAAATCTGCATATTTTTCCCTAGTTTCACTTAAAATGCAGCCCATATTCCAGTTTTATATAGGTGGGTTTCAGATGTGCATTTTACAAAAATAAACAAATAACCAAAGCATTGCCAATGGAAAACATCTGCCTCTCACCTTAGGAGGTCAAGATAAAACTCAGTGTGTGAAATACAACTTACGAATTTGAATTTATTTCTATTGTGTTAATGACATATATCAATGCCTTGACATACAAGTATCTGGCATTATAATAATGGGGTACCATCCTAAAAGAGATGGCTCGTTGCCAAAACATCCAGACAAAAACATGATGGACCAAATGGAAAGGAATAGGGCAACTATCTGTTGCTAACCTGTCTGAGTAGCATGATTTATGGTAGCAGTACAACAGAGATGGCAGCAGGTAAAACTCAGTACATTTCTCTCTGGAAGGCAGGAGGAACTACATAGTTGCAAAGTGTCCATTCAATGCAGATGCCTGGTGCTATAAGAGGTATAGGAACTTCAGGTCAGGAAGGTGGTTTGGATTTTTTAAAAATTGAACATGAACCCCTATTTATTCAAAACTATTTATATGGATGGTTGGAAGAAGACTTACTTCTTTCCAGTACATAATAAAGCTGTAGCACCCTTGTTCTGAGTAGTCACAGCCAGAACATAGCAGCAATGCTACACCAAACGATGCAGGAAGCATACCCAGACACAAGTTACAATCAGCTGTGGGCACCACTATTTTAGAATAATGTAGAAGTGAAATTACATGAACAGGTGAAGTAAATTACTCTTCTGTCATTTCTGTTGCTTTCCCAAAAGCCACTCTGCCAACACAGAACAAGTAATGGTTCATCTCTTCCTCCCCTGTGTGAAGAATGCAGGGCAAAGAAAAAGAAAGAAAAAATCTGTAAAGTTGCATATTTGCTTATAACTTGAGGCAGTTACTGGTTGGAGGCACTTCTGCACACTTGCAACACCAAAGTTTCAACAAGAATACCTGCCATTTCCTCCTGTGGCAAAAATAAAGTGATGTCCACACCTTGTAGTCCCCAATGGTCTAATCCATAAGCCCAACACCAAGCTGTAGTGGTAAAATGAATAAAACTGAAATGAAAAACAGCAGATAGAGGCTGTTTTCATGAGTTTTTGATACTCTTGGCCTGCTTCTTTATTTTTGGCTGTCAACTTTGTGGCTTTTGGAAATGGAACTACACAGACACTATGCAAATTGAATATTCCCTCCAACAGAAGCAAGGAACTGACCTTTGTGCAATTGTTTTAAAAGTTAAAAGTTTATTGAGATTGCAAACAGTTTAAAATGTTATTGGGAATGGAATATGGTGCATTACATTCTCATGTTTACCAGATGGCTGCCTTAGACAGATTCCATCAGTTATGCCGTTAACACTTCCAAATGAAGAGACACCAGTTTAGAGATGGCTAAGACCTTTCAGTCCTCCCTGCCAGAAACACCTTTTCCCTCCTGGGTTCCAATACACAATCATTGCATTTATTGCTCTGGACCATCAAATTCCAAAACTGTTATGCCAGCTGACTGTTGTCTACTCTCAAAACCTCTCTCAGATGACAAAACACTCGAGTCATGAGAAATTTAGTTAAAACCTTCTGAAGACACAGTTGACAGATTCTGACTGTTCTTAAAGCACCTAGATGACTATGTCATTGGAGTACAATCAGAGAACCACTGTCAATCCCATTTAATATACTCATAACAAACCTGAAGTACAACATTCAAGAGAAAGGGATTTGTCTACTGATACTGTGCTACACAACAAGTTCTGGAATTTCTCTTTATGCTGAGGTATATCAGCTCACTTACTATATTAATACTATCTTACTATATTAATACTATAATTTTCTGGAAAAAGGCTATTGAGTCAAGAGCCAGTTCTGACCATGTAATATTTCACTTACATTACTCCATTTTCCCTGTTGTCCCAGAATAAGGCCTCATTTGATGAACATTTTTTCTTGCTGATGTAAATATTTTCAAACACTGCAATAAAAATTTCATTACAACAGTGATTGAGATGTTTTGGGTAGTTTTGCTAAAAAGAAATGATATGCACATTTTTTCAAATATACACTTGAAGGGAATGATGTGAAGTTAGTGCTACAATAAAAATGTAAATAATATTCATTATAGTTCATAGATTTACTGATATCATCTTTATTGACTCGATAATATTGAAAAACGTAAAAATAAATATAAAATTATTTTGGAAATACATCAGTACACCTTATTTTATCATTATAAAATAATAATGGAAAATTTCTTTAGGAAAAAAATGACATTTACAATATATGAATTTGCTTATGTTTTCCACAAGTGTGATGTTACATAAAATTAATGCATATAATTAATGTTCCTCTGTTTATGAGCAGCATTGCTTTATTCTTACTGCATACAATGTCTCAGTGCCAAGATATAATATAGACCCATTGGATCCAATTTCCCTACAATATCACAACATTTTTATGGTTTCTTGTAACCATCTAAATGGTACTATTTGAATGATGTTTGTCAATGAATCTTGTAGCTTAATTGCAAGATAAGTGTTTCATGACCTGTTTCTGAAGTTAAGCAACATTTATATCTCACTTGAGCAAATATAACTTTTAGGATTGAAATGCAGTATTTGATGAGTTATATACTGGACATTGACAGATGTCAGATATGATTTGGTTTTCCATATGCCTGATCAAGTGAAAAAATAATCTCTGATCAGGTTTCAAGAATATAATACAGAGACTTAAGGAGCTGTAGTGCCAAATGAGAAGCGTCATGACTATACAGCACAAAGCCCTAATCCGGTAAAATATCATTCTGCCACTTGAAAACGGTTCAAATGTGGCAAGGGGTCATAGAATCATAGAATCATAGAATGGTTAGGGTTGGAAAGGACCTTTAGATCTTCTAGTTCCAACCCCCTTGCCATGGGCAGGGACACCTCACACTAAATCACATCACCCAAGGCCTCATCCAACCTGGTCTTGAACACTGCCAGGGATGGAGCATTCACAGGTTCCCTGGGCAACCCATTCCAGTGCCTCACCACCCTAACAGGAAAGAAATTCCTCCTTATATCCAATCTAAACTTCCCTTGTCCTTTCACTACAGTCCCTAATAAAAAGTCCCTCCCCAGGATCCCTAAGGCCCCCTTCAGATACTGGAAGGCTGCTATGAGGTCTCCACGTAGCCTTCTCTTCTCCGGGCTGAACAGCCCCAACTTCCTCAGCCTGTCTTCATACGGGAGGTGCTCCAGTCCCCTGATCATCCTCGTGGCTCTCCTCTGGACTTGTTCCAACAGTTCCATGTCCTTTTTATGTTGAGGACACCAGAGCTGCACACAATACTCCAGGTGAGGTCTCAGAAGAGCAGAGTCAAGGGGCAGGATCACCTCCTTCAACCTGCTGGTCATGCTCCTCTTGATGCAGCCCAGGATACGGCTGGCTTTCTGGGCTGCAAGCGCATACTGAAGCCGGCTCATGTTCATTTTCTCATCAACCAACACCCCCAAGTCCTTCTCCACAGGGCTGCTCTGAATCTCTTCTCTGCCCAACCTGTAGCTGTGCCTGGGATTGCTCCGACACAGGTGTAGGACCTTGCACTTGGCATGGTTAAACCTCATGAGGTTGGCATCAGCCCACCTCACAAGCATGTCAAGGTCCCTCTGGATGGCATTCCGTCCCTCCAGTGTACCAACCAAACCACACAGATTGGTGTCATCAGCAAACTTGCTGAGGGTGCACTCAATCCCTCTGTCCATGTCAGCGATGAAGATGTTGAACAAGACCGGTCCCAACACCGATCCCTGAGGGACACCTCTCATTACTGGTCTCCCGCTGGACATTGAGCCATTGACCACAACTCTTTGAATGCAGCCATCCAGCCAGTTCTTTATCCACCGAGTGGTCCATCCATCAAATTGATGTCCCTCCAATTTAGAGACAAGGATGTGGTATGGGATAGTGTCGAATGCTTTGCACAAGTCCAGGTAGATGACATCAACTGCTTTACCCCTGTCCATCAGTTCTGTAGCCCCATCATAGAAGGCCACCAAATTGGTCAGGCAGGATTTCCCCTTAGTGAAGCCATGCTGGCTGTCACCCAGCACCTTGTTGTTTTTCATGTGCCTTAGCATGCCATCTAGGAGAATCTCCTCCAAGATTTTGCCAGGCATAGAGGTGAGACTGACAGGTCTGTAATCCCCTGGGTCATCCATTTTCCCCTTCTTGAAAATGGGGGTTATACTTCCCTTTTTCCAGTCATTGGGAACTTCACCTGACTGCCATGATTTCTCAAATATGATGGGCAGCGGCTTTGCAACTTCATTCGCCAGCTCCTTCAGGACCCACAGATGGATCTCATCAGGACCCATGGACTTGTGTACATTCAGATTTTTAAGATGGTCTCGAACCAGATACTCTCCTACAGTGGGAGCAAGGTCTTCATTCTCACAGTCCCTGCGTCTGCCTTCCAAGACTTGGTCAGAGCCTTTGCCAGTGAAGACTGAGGCAAAGAAGTCATTCAGAACCTCAGCCTTCTCCAAATCCTGTGTAGCCAGTTCTTCCGAGAGCTTCCTGAGGGGGCCTACGTTCTCCCTAGTCTGTTTTTTATTTGCTATGTACTTGTAGAATCCCTTCCTGTTATCCTTAATACCCCTAGCCAAGTTTAATTCTAACTGGGCCTTAGCTTTCCTAACTTGGTCCCTAGCTTCCCGGACAACATCCTTGTACTCTTCCCAGGCCACCTGTCCTTGCTTCCACTTATTATAATGCTCTTTTTTCATTGGAATTTTCCTCAGGAGCTCCTTATCCATCCAAGGAGGTGTCCTGGCCCTCCTGCTGCATTTCCTTCTAATTGGGATGCAACACTCCTGAGCTTGTAGCAGGTGATCCTTGAATATCAACCAAGAGTCTTGGGCTCCCCTGCCCTCTAGGGCTGTATCCCATGGAACCTTACTAAGCAGGTTCTTGAAGAGGCCAAAGTCTGCTTTTTTGAAGTCCAGGGCAGTGAGCTTGCTGCACGCTCTTCTCACTGTCCTGAGGATCTCAAATTCGACTACCTCGTGATCGCTGCATCCAAGGCTGCCCTGGAGCGTCACATTTCCAACGAGCCCTTCCCTGTTGGTGAGCACGAGGTCAAGCATGGCACCTCTCTTTGTTGGCTCCTCTATTACTTACAGAAGGAAGTTGTCTTCCACACAATCGAGGAACCTCCTGGATTGCTTGTGCCGGGCTGTACCTTCCTTCCAACAGATTTCAGGGTGGTTGAAGTCACCCATGAGAACAAGGCCCTGTGAGCCTGAGTTTTTTCCTACCTGTCTATGGAGTGCTTCATCCGCAGGTTCTCCTTGATCAGGCGTTCTGTAACAGATACCCACAGTAATGTCTCCCATAGCTATATTCCCTTTAACCCTGACCCACAAACTCTCTGTGGACTGGTCACCTGTCCCCAGACAGAGTTCCATACTCTCCAGCCTATCCCTAACATAAAGGGCAACTCCCACTCCCCGGCTGCCAGGCCTGTCCTTCCTAAAGAGCCTGTAACCTTCCATTCCAACACTCCAGTCATAGGAGCCATCCCACCATGTTTCAGGGACGCCTATTATATCATACCCCCGTAGACGTGCACAAATCTCTAATACCTCTTGTGTGTTCCCCATGCTACGGGCATTTGTATAGAGGCATCTGAGCCGAGCTCCAAATGAAGCCGGCTCATTGGCTGGAGCGGCTGGGATATCTCTACATTGCTCCAAGCATTTATTATAGGTGCTGGTAACTGACTGGGAGTGTTGGAAGGTAATGATGCCCCCCTCCCCCAACACAACTAGTCTGGCAAGCCTCCTACCAAAACTGTTCTTTCCCTGCTTTAGACCAGCTCCACCAGCCCCCAGTAGACCTGGCCTACAAACTTGGGTCCCGTGTTCTAGGCACCCAAACCCCTGACTATGACACCACCCTTTTAACCATTTATTAACCTGTTCAATCCTCCTAGCTTTTTTTAGGTCCTCCCCTATATCCTGGAGAATTGATGAAAAGACTATCTGAGCTCCAGAGCCCCTAACCACCTCCGCCAGGGCTCTGTAGTCCTTCTTTATGTTCCCCAGGCTACCACTATCTACATCCCTAGCACCCACATGTATCACCAGAAGTGGATAATAGCCCCTTAACAAATTTTGTACTAGACCAGGCACCATCAGCCTTCCTCCAACCATCATAAAACCAACAGAAATTTCTCTGAACTATACAGCTTACGAGGATTCAATAATGGGTAGATGCTGACTGAGAACAAATCAATATTTCTAGACAACCTGGCCATGGCCACCCGTAGAATTCCTGGTCACATCTCTGCTCCACAGCCTCCGCTTTCCCAGTCATAACAAAGCAAGTCATGAAACAAAAGCCAGCATTTTGATACTGGCCATGAAAAATCAGAATACTTTTTTTCTGAAGAATTATTTTAAATAAGCTCTGAATATCAAGAATTACACTGTTCCCATTTCTATAAACTCCATACAGCTGTAACCTTTAACCCAGCCCTGTAATCAGCTCTGGGTAGAATTGAAGTATGACACCAAATCCTGGTATAAGCATTTTGTTTTCCTACAGTGGATAAACAGGCATCCTTCTCTGTGCATTCCTCACTGGATTTTCAAGCCTTTGCCAAGTATGATTACACAATTCTTAACTAAATATTTGCCAACTGCAGCTGCCATACTAAGCGGTGCTGCTTGAAAATTCCTTCAGCAAAAAGAAAAATATATTGTTACAGCACTTTTAGCATCTTTTACTTTTATGAAAAAAATCCATTTAGGAGTATTAGATAGCATGTAGAAATGAATAAGAACTTTAAAATATATATCTATCAATAATTGTATATGTAGTGCACTTACTTTAACGAATTGTTGCACAAACTACATAGACAGCATTTTTCCTGTGAAATCATTACACTTAAATGAACTTTTGACAATGTATTAATTACAAGGACATGACCACATTTATTTTGCTGATCCAGTAATTACATGCATTAAAGAAATATTTATTCAGAAATGATGGTGCACTTCAAAACAGACTTTTATTGCCAAATTACATTTCCTGTATACAACTGCTTCTTTGCCATTTATGAGCCTTTGCAAACTTTTACAGAGGGCAGAAAGGGGAACAAAAATGCTTAGTAAACTCTGGGCTGACAACTTTCTCTGCACATTTGAAATGATCAGGAGTCTCTTGGTCAGACATAGATCTCAGGCTGCACGGAGAGGTTGGGGCAACTTTGTACACATTTGTCCTATCTGGGTTTTACACTGCTGTTTTATGAGAAAAATGTAAGAAATAGGTTCAATAATTTTCTTTCTAGCTGGCAGAATTTTTTTTTTACTCTGGACATGAAATTAATGTGACCCAACATTCTTGTTATTGCAATACTGAAATTATACATTTGACTTTCTAGATATGTATACAGCCCTGATAATAAAGGTTTTCGCTATTGTAGCATGCCTGACCACTCATATGCACAGGTAAAATGGAAAAGTATTTCAGTCTTTGCTCTTGTCACAGACAGAGATACAGAATTATAGATAAATTGACCATCAGGTTTATTTCTTATAGGACAAGGGGTAACGGTTTTAAACAGGGGAATTTCAGCTTGGATATAAAGAAGTTCTTTACTGTGAGAGTGGTGAGTCACTGGAATGGGTTGCCCAAAGAAGTGATAAATGCTCCATCCCTGGCAGTGTACAAGGCCAGGTTGGACAGAGCCTTGGGCAGCATGGCCTAGTGTGAGGCACCCCTGCCCATAACAGGGGGCTTGGAACTAGATGATCTTAAGGTCCTTTCCAAACCAAACCACTCTATGATTCTAAGATTTTGCAGTTTGTGGTTGTCCTGGGTTCAGCAGTAGCAGTCTTTCTTTTTCTCCTTCTTAGTAGCTGGTGCAGTGCAGTGGTTTTGACTTTCTGCCTGGGAACAGCACTGTTAACACCGATGTTTTTAGTTACTGCTCAAATGTTTAGTCTGACCAAGGACTTTCTGAGTCTCATGCTCTGCCAGGGAGGAGGGGATGCTGGGAAGAAGCAGAGATAAGACACCTGACACAAACTAGCCAAAGAGGTATTCCATACCACAGCACGTCATGCCCAGGATGTAAGTGAGAGTTATGTGGAAGGGCTGACTCACTGCTCAGTCGGGCTGGGTATCGAGGGATGGTATTGTATTCTCTTCCCTTGTTATTTCCCTTATCATTATTATTATTGGTGGTAGCAGGAGTGGGTTTGTGTTATACCTTAGTTACTGGACTGTTCTTATCTCAACCCGGGGGAGTTACCTTCTTTTGATTCTCTTCCCCATCCGTCTGGGAGCAGGGTTGGGGAAGAAAGGGGGGGAGGGAGTGAGAGGGCTGCGTGGCTGACTAACAGCCTGGGCTTAAGCCACAACAGTGGTGCAGCCTTTGAGTTTTACTCAACATTAAAACCTGTGAGTGACTCAAATAAAACCCCCAAAGAGTAAAAAACAATAGGTATCACCTCCAAATCTAAATCTAATATTTCATTTTAGCCAGTGTACATAACACTTAAATTTTCATTTAATTTCTTATTTTCTTTTAAGGCCATCTTGTGCTGTTATATTTGATAGCTAGTGAAAAAACCTGAAATATTCTTACTTGTATCACAATCTTTCCATTAAGCAAAGGAGAATACTTTAATGAAAAGAGAGTATTTGTCTAAATAAAAGTGACACATTTCTGTCCTTTTGCCTAAAAGGATGTTTCATAATGCCAGGAAAGGTATTTATGTAGTCCTCTAAAAATGACCTGTTCTTGACTATCAGCAAAACCAAAGGTCAGAGTCACAAGAGAAAAAAAAAACACTGCCATGTTGAAATAACCTAATTCTACTCTATAGTTGTTCTTAGCAGTTACTATATAGACCTGGCTTTGGATTTTTTTTTTTTTTTTGCTTACTTTCGTTTTAAGGAAAACTTGTAATACAAGTGAGGAAAGAATAAAATTTGAAATTATGAAGGAACAGCCTTAATTATCATAACAACACCAGCCAAAAGAAACAATTTATTATAAAAGAAGGAAAGTCACCCACTATAAGTGTCTTTCACTAAAAATACAAAGGAAAGCACTAAGGGAAACAAGCACTGTGGTACAAATATTCTGTATGGAAAAATGTGGTTTTATATTCACTCATGGTTAAAGTCCCTAGAGCAAAGGGACGTTTCCTACCCATGTGAAAAGATTTACTCATGCAACTTGGTGTGCAGAATGTTATTCCAAGGTAATGGCGACTGGTCTATTGTATTTCTACCTTAAATAGTTTAACGAACATTTTTTCTTTGACTGACTGAGAAATCCTTTGAAAAAAAGTGAAATGTATCAAACAGATAGATGGAGGGACTGTACTAAAAGCAAACGAATACTGATATAACCAATCCTTATTTACTTTCAACTGCTACATTTTGATAAAGTCTGCCACAAAAGCATGGTTACTTCATAATCTCTATAAACCAGTATAGAGGAAAAATATAGGAATTTCTGTTAAAATGTAGACTAATTTAATAATTTGTTTTACTCATTACTAGCATATAAATACATATATATATATTCCACAAAAAAAAAATCATTAAAATTGTGGGTTATTTGCTAGAGCTGACATCAAAAGAAGTCTCTGGTGGCAAATACATCAAGCTGATCTCAACATTACAAGCTCTTTTTCAAACCAAATTTTAACTTTTATAGTTTTCACGATTTCTGGCAATTGATTTTCATAGCTATCTAAATTCTACTGCTGTTGTCTTATGAATAATCTTAATTTTCTGCATAGCATTTACAACAGCAATGTAAATGCCAAGCTACTACTTCTCTTCATATCCAATCAACAGTTTCTGAAAGAAAAATAATTATTCAAAACACAACTGGCAGAAAGCTAAGAAAACCTCTGGCCAAGGACTTAACCAGCTGATTCTCCTTTGCTATACATGATTAACCTGCAATCCTTTCTAGCAAAAGTGCTGTCTAGACTACATAATCTATATTGCTACCAAAAAATAACCATTTTCTACCCACTGCCATTGTCAACAATAAGTATTTGGTTAGGAAACCCTTGTCTTCTAGACATTTGTCTGAAAAGCTTTTCTTTTAGAAGCATTAGCAATGAAGTAAGTAGAAGACAGTAAAAGACAACCATAGTGACCGTAAAAATATTTTTCAGCTTTTGCTTTCTCAGGGACCTATTTCATGGTTTGCCCTGACACCTAACAAAGATAATTGTTCAAGCTATGATATTTCACAGGTCCACTACTACTACTATTACTTATTCTGCCTCGATTTTATAGCCACGCTTCATACAGCATTCCTGAACTATTTCAGCAGCTCTCTAGGAACTACTCAGGCCAGCCAAAAAATATGTAATGTTCAAAGAGCACTCTTATAAACAGGTATGTTGATGGCAACCTTTCAGGATATAAGTTCACATGGTACTTTGTAAAGTGCTCTGACTCTCATGGACACCGGCTTTGGTTCTGGACATTCTTTCTCTGGCCTTGAACAAACATCATTCTTACAGTCCATTTTAACTACCTGTCCTGGGTTCAGCAGTAGCAGTCATTTTTCTCCTCCTTTGTAACTGGTGCAGTGCTGTGTTTTGACTTTCAGCTTGGGAACAGAGCTGATAACAAGGATGTTTTGGTTTGGCCAAGGACTTTGTGAGCCTCATGCTCTGACAGGGAGGAGGGGAAGCCAGGAGGAAGCAGAGACAGGACACCTGACCCAAACTGACCAAAGAGGTATTCCATACCACAGCACGGCATGCCCAGGATGTAACTGAGAGTCAGCCGGAAGGGCTGGGAGACTGCAGGGTTGGAGGAGGTATCGGTCGGTGCTTGGTCGGGCTGGGGGGGGGGGGGGCGAGTTATCGGTCGGCTGGTGCTGAGGTGTTGTATTCTCTTCCCTTGTTATTTCCTTTATCATTATTATTATTGGTGGTAGCAGTAGTGATTTGTGTTATACCTTAGTTACTAAACTGTTCTGATCTCAACCCATGGGAGTTGCATTCTTTTCGATTCTCCTCTCCGTCCCTCCGAGAGCAGGGGGAGGGCAAGAAGGGGGGGGTGAGTGAACGAGTTACCTGACTGGGTTTGAACCACGACAGCTCTCTTTGGCGCCCAACGTGAGGCACGAGGGGTTGAGATAACAACAGATCTGACAGGATTAATAGTCACTCGTCACAATGCTGATTTATTGGCTCTCAGAGTTGCTCCTCTTGATCTCACAGTTTCAGAATGCCGTACATTACTTAGAGCCGGTATTTGCTGTGTTAGTGTTTATCAAATGTGGGGCTTGGGCTAAGGTTCTTGTCTCACTGTGCTTTATGGTGATGACTTGTAATACGGGTGGGCTCCAGCAGCAGGGCGGGACGGACGTGGCCGTGGACTTGTACCTGGCCGTCCGGCTGCTCTTCACCGTCCTGGCCCTCGCCCTCGCCTCTATCTTCGTGAGGCCGCGGGGAGCCGAGGAGGAGCGGCCCCGGGAGCCGGCGGCTGCTGAAGCGGCCCGGGAGAGCGGCCCCGGGGACCAAGCGGCGGCGGGAGCGGGGCCGGAGGCCGCGAGGGGACGGCTGCCGGTGGAGGAGGTTGAGGAGAGGAAGGAGGCGGCTGCTGAGCAGCGGGAGAAGGCGGCGGAGGAGCCGAGCCCCGCGGCCGAGCCCCGCGACGGCCGAGCCCAGCCCCGCGGCCGAGCCCAGCCCCGCGACAGCCGAGAGCATTCCCCGGCAGCCGCCCGCCGAGCCCCAGGAGGATGCAGGAGACCACGCAGCATTTCCTAGCAAGGCAGAGGAGGAAGAGCTGGACTCAGAAAAAGAGAAGCTGGCGGTGGGAGAGCCGGCAAGCACAGCAGCTGCACCGGCCCCAGTGACAAGTACAGCAGCTTCGTTTGAGAGTTCTGGAGGTTTTGAATGGCCTTTGGGTACCCTTGGGACCTGCCTGCTGATTGTGATGGGGATCAGCATGTTGGCACACACACAGACTGTGTTCTACCCACGACCATTTTGTCTGATATCAAAAGTTAAGCAGAGTCAAGTTTGGGTCTTGTCTGGGGTTGGACAACAATATAGGGGGACCAAGAGGTTTTCTCCAAGGCTAGACAGTCATGAGTGGCAGGGTGTGTGAGACAGTATGGGCAAGTATCTAGTCCACTGGGCCCCTCCAGTGCTTTGGAAGCTTCGGAAATGGAAGGCAGCTGCATGGAGTCCCCAGCAACAAGCTGCAGAAACTGCTTAAGGGGACAGTGAATTATTTTGAGCCTGGTGGGACCAAGAGATGGCACTTCAGGCCATCAGAGTATATTGAAAAGATGCAACATATGGAATAAGGGGTGGATAATGTCCTGGGTTCAGCAGTAGCAGTCATCTTGGTAGCTGGTGCGGTGCAGTGGTGGACTTAGCAATGGACACTATTGCCCAGGTTATTCACGAGTGTGAGCAAGTTATCGGTCGGCTGGTGCTGAGGTGTTGTATTCTCTTCCCTTGTTATTTCCTTTATCATTATTATTATTGGTGGTAGCAGTAGTGATTTGTGTTATACCTTAGTTACTAAACTGTTCTTATCTCAACCCGTGGGAGTTGCATTCTTTTCGATTCTCCTCTCCATCCCTCTGGGAGTAGGGGGAGGAAAAGAAGGGGGGGAGTGAGTGAACGAGCCCTCTGCCTGGTTTTAAACCACGACACTACCTCTTTACATGAGCATCTCCTCCCTAGACCACATGCTGTTGCAAAGACATAGCCGAATACTTTCTGACCAAGCCAGTGAAAATAGAATACAAGAGAGATGCAGATGTAATTGAAAGAGGCTACCAAAAAGAGTAAAGTAAGTTATCAGAGAGATCTTGGTAGGAAGGCTTTCAGGAAAAGATGTTTCTGAAGTAGTTCAGAGGAACAGAAAAAGCTCAGTGACTGAAAAATGAATGGCTATGAGACATTAAAAAAAAAAAAATGTGTTGAGAAAAAAAGATAAATAGCTAAAGAGAGGAAGTAAAATGAAATTACTGAAATGTAGTTGAAGCAAGGATTATGGACAGCCCCTTCTTGACTACCAGGTTGTAATGAGAATTGAAGGTTAGCGTACAAGAAAGGAAGAAAGGAAAGAGAAGCAAGGTGCTGATAGGGATGGAGAGCAAGGTATTTCAGAAACTGCTCTCTGGAAAGAATAAAGAAGGGGAATGAAAAGCTTAAAAAGAAAAGATTACAGTAATCAAGGTAGCTAATGGCCATGACAGGCATGGTGGAGAAAGAGAAGATATAAAGAGAAAGCTGTGAGAAAACTAAGCTGGAAAATTAGTATGTAGGAAAGAGAAAAGCATTAAAATAGACTTGGAAAGCACAATCCTGGCACCGGAAAGAAAAGCAGAGCTGCCTGCCATGATAGTTTCAGGATGGGGAAAGAAAGCATTTGAGGGAAAAAAGACTACCTGCACCCAAGTACTGCTCCATCTGACACTACTTCCAGCATGAGAACCAAGTAGTCTTTTCTGAACACGAGATAACTATACATTATTTAAGTGAAAACTGGAGCAGATTGTCTTTTATTCTGGTTACTGTTAAATATATGAAAAGGCCAGTAAAAAGTAAAGAGCATCTTTCTCAGAGTAATTGCCACAATAGACAACAGCAATGCTAGACATTTTTGCTATAGCTATTAAGGCAGGTGGGGTAATGATCACTTTTATCGTTCTTTAGTCATCTAAAAAAAAAACAACCCCAAAACCACAGAGAGGCATCAGTCTCGAATTCACATTATGATACCTGCATAAGTTAGCTAAGGGTCTGACATACAGAATTACAGCAGAAATTCTGATTTAGTGGAAAGACATGTTGACACACACTACAGTGGTCCATAATTTGGCTTTAAGCAATTATGTCTTAAGTTGTACTGCAAGACAGCTCAGCCAAATAAAGCCCAGGTGTTTTAAATGAAGTCGGACTGGTATTTTCCACATCTAGTGCTGGTTCCTGATGTTAGTGATGACACTTATCCTGCCACACAAGGCTGTTGGGGAAGCCTGGTGACAGCAGCAGTTAAATACATCTATTTGAGTGAAAAAAAGGTATAATGTATAGCTTTGGTGAATTCTTCACTGGTTACATTTATTGGGGAACTGTGTTATAATTGAGTCTGATTGAAACCTTCCATATCTCATGACGTTTTCCCAGTAATATGCATACTGAATATTTAGGCTCAAAATTTGTTCATTAGTGTATTTCAATGCATTAAATGTCTCATTCATCCTTGCTCTAAACCCAACTTGTTTTATGACACTGAGAAAGTAGCTTCTTGGAGATGACTGCCCTCTCTAGGTCATCCACAGGTCATCTGAGCTTGATGGAGAGCGAGTGGTGTATCGCAGTCTGTGCCAGACCATGTGAACAAAATGGTCTCCTTGGGCCTTAAATATCATACGGATTCAAGCCACTTTTACTGCTGAAATATTTAAAAACTAAGAAAAGTGGATGCTATGTACCTGACAGGAACTGCTATGGTACCTGCAGAGGCAGTTAGCCTTTGCTTTTCATCACTTTGCAAGAACAATAACCATGACTGTCAGACTAGACAGATTTTGTTTCTCTCACAAAAAGAGCCAACAAAGTCAAACAGACATATCTGTAGATGAAGGAAAACAACAGGCTATTTGACAGGAAACAAAATAATTGTGTGATTTTAGACCTTTTTACTACTATAACTAATATCAATTTTTGAATATAGAATAACCACTGCAAGGTAGATCTAAAGTGGATGCTGCCAAAGGTTATGCAAATGTAGAAAATTATAATTCTATCTCAATGTCATTACATGTGTCTACTTAGATGCACATTTTCTGCTATGTTTAAGTTAAACAAAACACTAAATGACTGTGTAGTATGACATCTCATTAATATGTTTCCATTCACATCTGTGCCTTTAGTATTAAAAAAATAGGCTGTTCTAGTGATAAGAGATTAAGTCCTTTAATTGGAAACAAATGACAAATCACTGTTAACCCCATATGATGCTTTCTAAAACTTCCATCAAATATTCCCCTTAAAACATTATTAAGCAGAAGTTCAGCAGATCTACTTCCTAGAAAGTGCTATTTAACTAAACTCAGGCAGGATGTTAATACTGATGCTGAATTACAGGTTGCCAATGCATTTCCTGCAAGGGGATTGACAGGGGATCATTTTGTTATGGGGCCACCTCCAGCGTGTTGTGACAACCAGTCATTACACCTCTGAGCATAGCACTCAGCTGTAGGTTTCTACAGGATGCAAATAGCTCCAAATGGGTTCAATTTAGAGATAGGAGATAATGTATCATTCAACTCTTTAAGGTAGAAGCTTTTAATTTTCGAGGAAAAAAAAAAAAAAGAGGAGTTATGTTTCAGTCTCTGGAAATAAAGATCTACTTAACAAAGCATGCCAGAAAAAAAATGAGAAGTAATATATAAAAACAGAAAGCTTAACTTGCTTTCTCTACTTGTCTCAGAGACACAAAGGCTGTGTTAGCCACCGACTTGATTTATTTAGAATGCTGTGCAATTGTTCATTTAAAACCTGTGCTTTGCAACTAGTGACAAATACTAGGGAGTAAGATTTCATATTTACATAGCAACCCTTTCACCACGAGTAATCCCAACAGATTTGCAAGATACCCATCAGTAAGATCAAAATAGAGAACAATAATTAATAGTTACAACTAATTCATAACATAGGCAGTGCAGTTACAAAAAAAAGGAGTTTAAAAAAATAACAACAGGGACATAAAAATGTTCAGCTTGTTTAAAAATAGCCATTTTTATGAAATATGAGAAAAAATTTGCTACTTCAAACCACAAACATATTCCCAGGTATTGCAAACTTAACACATTTTGAAAAGAAGTGCTGAAGATGTAGTAAACAAAGACAAAATTTCAGGTATGGAATAAGCAACAGGTTCAAAACATTTTGATTGTAATTTCTGATTTCTGACATTTTGTTCTTGCCAGTAAGCTACAAACACATACTTTAAACAGTGTTATATTTTCACAAAGTCCACTTCTTCAGGAAATTTTCAATAGCTAATAAGTCAAGAGGCCTTAAATATCTATGGTTAACAGATTACTCTCTCTCTCCCCCCCTTCTCTATGTACATGTACATACATACGTACCCAACTACCTGTGTCTGTGATACTTTTAAGTATCTTATATGTAACAACAGGGGGTTGTTTTGTCTTGTATATTTGGGTTTGTTTAATGAAATATGGGTACCTAAACAAAGACGCTTCAGTGGCAAATGAATACTGTTCTCCACAACTATCTATTCTCACAGCTTTTAACAAGCACCACATAAAACATCAAGAGTTTGTGTGTTTATTTAGGGTTTTTTTGAGCTGGTTTGTTTTTTATTTTCTGAACATCCACTGTGATTTAACAAAAATGGAAGTTATCATCTGATAAATCCAAGCAGAAAATGTTTGTGCCCTGAAAAACACTGGCCAAAAATGCAAATTTGGTTTCACTTTTACAATCTTACTGTAAATACAGTCCAAAAGGGAGCTACTTGTCTACTACATGATATATTATAGAGTTGGAGATCTGGTATCAAGTGTATTTCTTTGTCTTCAAAGTAAAGGAAGGAATATCCAAATCAAAAGCCAAAACAAATTAAAGGTACTTTGTAACTGACATTTTAATTATCTAGTTTGGATATTATTCATTTTATTTATTCTTCTAAATGCAAACAATTCTGGACCACTGTATAAATATTATCTCCATTGGAAGTCTTCAGTACCTCTAATAAAAACGTACAATTTCTTGGCTACCAAATCCAATTAAACTTATTCTAAACATACTGCACTCATTGTAACAATGTATTTCTGAATACACAAAAGACTTTGGAAAGAGGGGACAGTTTAAAACAGGCCACTGAAAAGATGTAATTAGAGCTGTGTGGGCTTGGCAAAACTGGCTCAGCAAACAAGCTTGAGGTTACTATTGCCAAAGCACTCTAGGCTTACTGAGGTTTCATTATGGCAAGGAGAGCTTAATTCTGGTAAGTATCAGATACAAGAAGATGTAATCAAATATAAAATAATAACAACAGAAAAGCCAAATGGGAAAGAAGAAACTGATCCCTACTCAACGAAAGAGTTAAAATACAACCAGCATATTAACTGGCTGTGTTACATACAAGTGATTTCAGTTGTGCAGGGTTGTTTAGAAAGAGGAAAACGGGCAGATGAATTAATAGGATTATCATGAGCAATTTATTTTCTGCAAACACTGTCAGGGCCCTTGTTTGCACTTGGACTTCACCCACAAACATACAGGGAGTTTTGTATCTTCTGATCACCACCCAGATGTGTTTGATGAATGCTGTGCACACACAAACACACACTTACGACTTGCTTACATGGCAGCTATTAGTTATTCGGGGTTGTTTCATCTTCAAGGAGGAAATGAACCTTTCTAAAAGGGAGCATGTAAACAACTCATCCAGCTTTGATTATCCTTGGATGAGGGAGAGACCACAGAATATATTTGAAGTGTTTCAAAAGATTTAGAGCTTCAGAGGGAAGCATGCAACTCCTGGAGCTCAGGCACAGCAGGCAAGGACCTTCCTGTCCTCCACTAAGCATAGAGCTTTTTGCAGGAATATTCCCACCCATGTACAAGCAACATCCTGCACATTGAGTAACATCATTGGAAGCTGACTTGTCCCTGTAAAATCTGACTTTCAGCAGTTATCCTTTAGAATAACATTAGAAGTGCCCCAGTGGATCCTATACATCTGGTGAAAATACACAGATGTGCAAACCAGAATCCTTGTCTCTCTTTTGGTCCACTTGGCAAAATCAATCCTACCCCAAATGGAATACAAGGTGCCATAATTGGATCTCCCTCTCCAGGTACACAGCTGTCCTATTTTCTCACTCCTACTCATGTCCTGAGCAAAATGTGCCGTGTTAGGAAAGCAGGTCTACACAATACCACTACTCTTCATTCTTTGCAGCAGACCTTGTCCTGCTCTAACTGAGATGGAGAAGGACCAACCATGATAGTACCCTCTGCCGCTTATAAAAGGAACATTTTCCAGCATCTGACAGAGCATAAAAACAGCTGTAATAGCTGTTGCAACACCACCCCACACCCCTAGCCCCTACCCCGTCCATCTTGACATTACTACCAGGAGCTCTGAAATACTGCATCCAGGAAATAACTCATGAATACACCAACCTATGTCACATATCCAATTCTTCATTAAATGAAACTAAATTTCATCTCTCAAAGAACAGACTTTTTCCACATCAACTACTGGCAAGAAAGAACCAAAATTCTCCAATTCAGTTTGCTAAAATTAGGCTTAAACCCCTATATTCTTAATGGAAGACATGAGCTGGAAAGGTGTACTGCGCTTGCACACCTGCTCATTTTGATGGGTGCTGTGTGCAGCTCACCAGGGTGCCAGGGTGGGGCACCATATCACTTCAGTTCAAAGGCCTAAATATAGGCCCGGGAACCTAAATTTAGATTTGAGGCCTTAAATTTTGCCCTAGACTTCATCTGGAAATGAAATACTTAAGCCGGTTATTAAACTGCATCCATGGTCAGATGAAATAATAAAAAAAAAAAAAAAAAGAGAAAATTAAGGTAAAGTCCTGTAAGGTGCTATTATATTACTCCTCATTACAGAAATCAGTGTGCTTTTAGCAGTTTCTTTGATGCACTCTGTATTTCTGCACTGCTGGAGGAATTCTTGGGCAGCAACTGGTGCAATGGCATGACTAGTGCCAGCCAACAGTCTTGCCATGCCACAGCAGAAATTCAGCCATGGCATCCCACAGACTCACTGGATGGAAAATTGACGGGATAAAAAACACACAGATATCCATTCTCCCAAATATCACAGGGGGGAAACAAGGCTGAGGCCATCCAGCACCACCAGCCCTGCACCATGGCTTGATTTGCCAGAAACCAGGTCCCATATGCATGTTCCTGAGGGGCAGAAGAATTACTTTCAATCCTTCACAGCCCACAAGATATTTTGTCATTACAGACATGTCAGAAAGGCACTGTGTAATCACAGTAATCACTGTAGACAGCTGTAATAATAATAGTAATAAGAATATTTAGATATTTTCATCTTCAAAGCACTTTTAAAACATCTGCTAACAGGTTGCCCCAGCCGCTGTTTAAAGAAGACAATAATTATAACCCTGCTCACACTCAGGGGTGGTAGAGATTTCTGTGGGGATTAACAATGCCATTCTCATCACAGACAAGCCGTGTTGCTACCATGGTGAAAACCAAGGTGCAATGAAAACAGGGGGTTCACCCCATTGTTCCAAGTAGCTGCATGGGAACCGACATTTCGGTGCTCTCAGGTCTCTCTCCTCCTCCCACTGGGAAACGCTACACTTGGTAAAGAGGCATAATTTGGGGGGTAAGGGGGTTGTCGAGGGGACAGTGGAAAATTCAAGAATCTGTGTTTTGGGATTTCTAATGCTTCTTCAAATCTGAGTTAGGATTTGCAGTACCCAAGGATTTTATTTCCCATGCACTCTCACCTAGGAGCCAAGTGGGATATCAAGGGGACAGAAAAATCTTCACTACCAGCCATAACCTCTTTACCTCTGGGCCTGAAACACCTCCTGCTTCTTGTGAGAAGTCTGCAAATTAGAGTCATGACCTGCCTTTGAACATACTTCCACCAAGTTTACTACTGTTTCATACAACTCCAGTCTTCCCTTTAAATTTAATTAGTAGTTTAGGTTTTGCATACCAAAAAACCCAGCCATGTATTTTTAGGGAAAACCATACCAGTGTTCAAAATCTCGACAATCTCTTTATCTGCAAGGAGTGCAAGGATGTCTTCAAAACATGCTGTGCTAATGTGAGGTTAGCAAAATTGGCTGTGGGTGCATACAGCAATGAACTAAGTTACCTTGTGTATATATAGGTTGGTTTTAGTTCTAATTATTATTTCTTTGGATCTGAATCTCAAATCAATTGAAACCAGATGAACTGCCTCCCTAGAAGACAAGTCTCAAACAGGTAGATTGCCTGCAACCATCACCTTCCCTGGCCCTGACTTGGCTCCATCATCTCCCATAATAGTTATATTCCCATTCTGGCAGTCAAAATAACCTGTTTTTTTAATTAATTATTTGTTAAATATTAACGAATAAAATTGTGCAATTAACCCAGGTTCTGGAGAGACTTTTCTTTTGTAGAAGGTTGCAGCCCAAAGCTACAGCCTGATAAGAACCTGAAATCCCAGTGAGAAAACACTGTTTAACCCCTAGTTCAACTTCTAATAAAAGGAAACATAAAAATGCAGCTATAATTCAAGATATCGTATGGAAGTCTGTTCAAAGTTTTTTCAAAAATATAAATTACAAGAGATTATTGATTTTTAAAAAGCTTACTTCAACAATCAGCTTTCTATCTCATTCTATTTCACTCTAGCCTTTATTCATTTCCTTATGTAAAAGAATTTAACCAAAGGAAACTAGCATTTTAATTCAATTTCTCCTATAAAATATATAATTTTATTTTGTCATAATGGCTGCTTTTATTTTCAGAGTCAGATTTTATTTAAATTTCAGTCCATTAGGAACAAAACTTGCCATTTTCTGATAAACAAAATCAGCAGGGAAGCCTCTTCAAACTAGGAATGTATTTTCTATCAACCTTTGTTCTAGCTGGTCTAAATGACAGGTATATTCCACTTTTTCTGCCTTTAGTTTTAAAGATTCTATGGGGAGAAGGGCGAATAAAGAGAGTGACATTTTTAACAACAAAACCAGCAATCAGAAAAGCAGCCCCATGACAGGCATATGGAAGAAATGGGGGGGAGGAGGGGAAATATAATCCATCGCTTTGGACCACCAAAGAGGACTAATATGAGTCATTAACAGAGAACCGTTAATTTTCCTCCCTATGAAGTACTCAAGCCTTTGAGATTCAGTCATTTAACTGTTTCTTGTTAGGCTGGAAAACAGATGCCAAGGAATAAATTTAGGAAAAGAAAAAAAAAAAAAAAGGCAAACCCCCCAAAATTAATGTCAAAGTAGAGTTTGTTAAAAAAATAAAAATTCTTGCTTAAAGCTGCACTTGTGAAAATAACGTCCTTTGGTGTCATGTTCTGTTTTAGTCAGACCAGCATTGCCAGTCAGCTTTCTACCTTACATACTGAAATTTAGATCTGTGGCCCAATCTGACAACTGGTATTCTCTGAGAACTACCTTTCAGCTTTGTGCTTTGCTTGGAAGGAGGTGGCAGCCTCAAGCTGGCAGCCTCAAGCATGAGGGTAAAGACAGCAGCTGCAGTAAGTGCGTGTAAACCTAACCTCACCAATGAGCTGGGCAGAGATTTGGATTTAATGTTAAAATATTTATTTGGTCCGTGGGGTCCCCATTAGAGAATGAGGCCATATTGCCACTTCTGAGGATTGTAAAAGATTATTTTCTTAATTCTCAACTTTTCACAGATCCCACAACATGGCACATAGGTGAGAACAGCAAGCACTGTACAGCTGTAAGTTTCACCATTCCTTGTAATGCCCAGCCTGGAGAGGGAAAATGTTACAGAGACATCTTTGCTGAAGAGCAAAGGCACAACACCACAGAGAGAATGGCTCTCCCAAGGATGCTCTGCATCAGGGTACAGCATCCCACTTCCATAGGGACAAGCCGTTTCAGAGCAATGACTCAACTGATTCTGGACAGTTGCACAGCAAGGACTGAATAGAGCAACTGTCCATGACTCTTTTCAGCAGCACTTCCCACTGCTACTCAATGACTGCAGTTTTAAAAAATGTTATTCCACATGTAGGGGAAGCAAATACAGAAGAGGTGCTTTGAGCAAATCTAAGAAATTGGGTGATGAAAGCAAGATCTTCTCTCTGCAAACCTGAGCAGTTACGGGCAGCAGCATCCAATGATTTGGAAATAGAAAACTGCCTCAGGAGCTAAGGAGAACAACAGAGAGTGGATATTTCAGTACATCTAGCTCTAAAATATTTCCTGACCTCCAAGCAGCACTCCTCTTAGGCAGTATTAACCATCAAAATTATAGATTGAACCTGTGGGATATAAGCCAGTTTCTTTCAGGTTTTATGCAACCAATATAACTCCTCTGTCATTACTCCATGCTTTCATTATGGTAAAGGAGAAAGGCATCCTGATATACCCAGACTGTACTCAGCACCTGGAGTATAACTTCCCAGAATCCAAGCCCCTTAGTCAGAGAGGGAGGGAGGCAGCCCAGCAGCCCAGCATCCAACTGTGTGGGGCTTTTTTTGGTCACTGCTAGAATATTTCTGCAATCTTGTTTCTAGAATTGGCCTTTCTGGTTAAAAGAGTTTCAGATTCTTCTGATCTTTTTTTTGTATTTTACTAATTCTGACCTGAGGATTCACAGGGTATTCCAAAAAGGGTAGGAAAACTAAGGAGTTATTTCAGCCCTAAGAGACTTAAAGGATTATTTCCTTGTAAAATACAAATCACAGTTTTCCTGTAATGTTTCCCCTACTTAAAACACATGTTAATCCATAATTTCCTTTGCCAGATGCAGTGTAATCCTCCTCCTGCAGACACCACAGCACAGCTGTTGTTGAGAAAACAGGAGCAAGAGAAGTTCATCCATTCAAAAGTGGTAAAAGCCAACTTCACCAACCAACTTCTTGGGTTACCCTGGAAGGCAGTCATGCAGCCCTAATATAGAAAAACACAACTTCCTGAATTCAGAGTTCACTCTGCTTTAGAAAACAGCTAAATTTCTCCATTCCCTGATTTCAGACAAACTCCTTCCTTAAAGTGTGAGACAAAGGGCCATTACTACTTCAGCCACTGAAGCCAAGTCCAACAAAATCTACATCAATATATAGATGGGGGGTTCCATGAACATGTCACAATCCACTTGTTTAGCAGCTACTTTTTGTCACTTGTTAATGACTTGTCATGCAAAGAGGCTATGCTATTAATCTTATGCAGGTTCAGTAAATTAGTTTGTAAACAACATCTTAAAACTTTTTAAGTAGGTAAGCAAACTCAAGGCATTTAGGAACAAATCTATCATGCCCCATTAAAAAAAAAAAAAGAAACAAAAGAAAAGGGGGGATCTGGATGGACAGAGAAATGACTGGTAAACCACACAAATATATTGTGGTCTATTTTCATTAAGCCTCTGTATATATACTCTGCATTAGTTTCTCAAAAGAATTATTCCACTGTGGTGCATTGAGTTTTACTCCCAGATATGACTGAAGGAATAATTAATTACCTTTCTCAGTAGTCCTACCTACAATAGTACTGTTAGTAGTACCATTAGTCTGGTAATGATATTCAGAGTGGAACAAATTTGAGGGGTTTGGGCTACTAAGAAAGTGAACATCCCAAGCTGTTTCGCTGCACCTCAGCCTTCCTTTTGCTGCACTGAAGGGACAACAAAAGCCAGCTCTTTAGCCCAGCAGCAGGACATGCTTGGAGGGGAAACCTGGCTCCAGCCTGGGCCAGCCCTGGCATTCTCAGGGAGAGAAAATACAGGGTGAGGATCTTAGCAAGACATGCTATGCCTTCTGCTGGCTGGGGCCAGATGAGTTTCCCCTGTTTCACTTGTAAGGGGAAATACTTTTTACAATGAGGGTGGTGAGGCACTGAAACAGGTTATCCAGAGAAGTTGTGGACATCCTGGAAATGCTCAAGGTGGGACAGGGATTTGAGCAACCTGGTCAGGTGGAAGGTGTCCTTCCCCATGGCAGAGGGATTAGAACTAGATCATCATAAAGGTCCCTTCCAAACCAAACTACTCTGTGATTCTGTAAGAGCAGTTTCTAAGCAAGGAGTTAATGCAATCAGCACCAGCCTGTTGTTGGAGATTTAGAAAAAATCATCAGTTTCACAACCACATGTGGTAAAAAGAAACATACATATTTCCCACAAAGATGCAATACCTTGTATATTTTATATGCATAAACATATGGTCTTCTTTTCTAAAGACACATTACAGAAAAAAACATAAAGAATAAAAGACCCATCTCCTGACTTTCCTTTTACACATACAGTGAAAAGTTTTTTTCTTCATTTTATAGTTCTTTGAGCATTTCCTCTGTGTCTTTCTTTCTTTCCTATTTGATCAGTGTAGGGAGAAGTGTAAAGATCTCCACAGCAAACAGCCTATCCAGCTCCTTCGTTTATCCTCTGCTGAAGTCAGAGGGAAATTTTCTGAGCAGCTGAAGCATGCAGCAGTTTACCTATTGGTGCTCTGGTCTGCCCTTGAGACCAACACAGCTGAGAAATTCTGTACTGCAAAGTATTTTAAAGTCATCCAGGTATTTCATATCCACTCAGTTAAGGAATTAATCAAGCAGCAGCATGAATCAGGCAACAAGTGCCAAGTGCCCATCCGATCTCTCCAAATACAGCACCCCCGAGGCTGCAGAAAGAAACTCCAGAAGAAGTTTGTTTTAGTCAGAGTCTTTGCAGATGGTTTCTGATGGACTCCCTAAAGCCTCAGTTGCTCCACACACACCAGCCTGGGGAGAGGCCCAGGGGTGAAAATGAGCTTCAGATTTTAAAGCATGCAATTATTTGAGTAATACAGAAGGACTGCAAGAAAGACACTGGAGCAGCAGGCACGAGGCCCTGCAGGGAGCAAGACCTCAACATCTCCCTTTCACCCTAAACGTGGGTCTGACATGCATGACCACACCCCACACCTACAGATCTGGGGCAAAATCAGGGAGTTCTTACAAAAACTTTCTAGGCTTTGTACATCAACAGCTGATGGTTACAGGCAACAAATCCTGTAGTTCTGTGGATACAGTCTATGCAGTTATCCAGGAGATCCTGGTGATATCTATATTCCCACTCAATTGTATATTCACTCTCCATATTCCCACTCCATAATGTACATTCAAGCAATACGTACTGGAAAATAGTTGTCTTGAGTAATTAAAGTGTAAGCAGTAATGCTAAGACACTGTGTTGTCTAAGGCATGAAATTCTACAGTTCTCCTAAGATTAATGTCCTGCTCCTGTAACTTGGTTGTTCTTGGCTTAAGTATTCAACATAATGCTACTCATTACAGAGAGCAGTGACATCTCTATCCAAGGGGGAAATATGGTTCAAGTCAGCTTTAGTGTTTAAATATTAGTAGTAAATTCAAATTCAATTTCACATGATCAGTGTATGTGACACTAACTACATCAAGGTAGACTTGGGGATTTCTCAACTCTATATTGAAGAGAATTACATGACTGAAAACTAATTAGGAAAGCACATAAAGTGAATTTATTTAGTATTCTCTTGTATGTAGTTAACTTAAAGTAATGTATCAAATTTCCTACAGAAAAATGTGGCTACATAACACAGAACAAAATGCATCAGAAATCAGATCAAGCATATTATCTTTTTTTTTAACTGAAAATGTTTAAGCTGTAATGAAAAAATTATAATAGTAGGGATTTTTTTCCTCTGAAGGAGTGCTTTGGTACCATGTCTCACAGAAGAAACAGCTGCAGTGTAAGTAAGAGCAGTCAAATGTTATTTGTCTCTCCTGACCAAATGGCACCTGAGTTTTGCTTCCCAAAGCTCCTGAGTGCACTTCTGTGACAGCAGTGTCCAGTGCACAGCCAGAGCAAAGTCCAGCAGCCACTGCACAAGCAGGAGTGCTGTGATGGCATCCTGCACAGAGCAGGATCATTGCCATAACAGTATTCAAAACGAAAGTGTGCTTCATGCTGAAAATTGTTCTATAAAAATCTTCTCTCTCACAGACACCTCTCCTCCTATCTATATAATGTTTTAAGATGGACCCAGAGCCCCCCACTTCTCCCCTCCATGGCACTGCCTTGCAATGCTACCCTGTTGCAGTTGGGCTCTCCGTCTTCTCCTTCTTCCTCCAGTCCCTCTGCAGCAGGCAGGTTACCTGCCAGTGTGTCAAAGAGGAGCGCTGCATCCTGAATGCATGGTGCTAGTGACAAAATTCTACCTACAAATGCATAGTAAATGTTTTATAATGCTTTTGCTGTGTGTTATAAATGATAAATAGATGACAATAGATGACAATAGATGTCTTATAAAATATTTATATCCTATTGTTATTGTTGGGCTACAGCCTTGAACAAAGCATTAAAGCAAATGCAAGTTAAGTGCTGGTGATGACATATATTGACAAAGCCATTTATGATAAATGGACAAACCTTTGAGGGTCAACAACACTTAGAAAAGTTTTATATAGGTGTTTTTGTCTGTAATGTTTTTGGTCCATTACTACCACCCAAATGAAGTAGCTGCATTTTGACCAATAACAAAATATTTTAATAACTGGGAATAAGCAAATAAACCCATCTATCCTGAAGGCAAGAGGACTGAAATAAGAGGGTAATATGCCTACAATGGCAAAGGGATTCATCCCATTCACTAACTGCATTACTGTCCTGAAGAGCAGAACAGAGGACCACATAATGTCCAAAAAGATTTAGCACTGCAAGAGGGTAGTTACTTTATCTTCAGCCTGGGTTTATGGTTGCTCTTTCTAAGGTAAAGCAATCTTAGGAACCTTAGGTTCCTAGGTTAGGTTAGGTTCCTAGGTTAGGTTAGGTTATAGGTAGTCCTTAGGTTCCAACCTTAGGTTTTGCACCCTACTAGAAATTATATCTACAATTGGAACTCCATTGAACTTTGATTATTAATGCATTTCAGTGGCATTTGTGGTTAAAGACTACCTGCTATATACAAGAACATGGGAAATGGAATATTGCACTCTCTTTTCTTGTGGGAGAACTCCAAAATACAGCCATTGACCCCTGGACCAAGGAAATGTTCCAAATTTTTGTTCTGCATATGTATTCAACAACAATGTTTAGGTTCATATGTTGATTAAGTCAGATGAACTAGATGAGGTCAGCACCTGTCTGCAAATCTGCTTTAAATCAAGTAAGCAAAAATCCAAACTTATCTCCTCATATTGTAACCATAGCTAGGAGCCTAAGAGGAAATGTCAGCAAAGCTGATTGGAAGCGTGCTCAGGGAGTGCCCATTTCTCTGCCCGACTAGGAGGGCAGCTGGGTGATTAGCTTGGCTGTACAAGTCTGTGTTGCAAATACCAGAAGTCAGATAAGGCAAATCCTATCCTGGGGATAATCTATTTTTGCTTGCTCTAGGAAGACTAAAGTGATGAGTAAACAGATTTTTGAGGACACAATTTTAAGCTGTGCTGAATGTGGTGGTGGGGAGACCAGCCTCTTGCATCAGGAGATGAATTTGCCCACAGCTGGAAAGTCAAAGTCTGCTCCCTGCCAGCCCAGGAGAATGCTGCAGGGCCTTTGTGTCCCAGGAGCTGGGTTTCCTTACTGAAGTGGCACTTGGCTTGAAAGACATAATTCTGAAGTTACAAAATAAATTAGAATAACTTTCCAATTTCTTACATGTACTTTTGGTAAATGCAATGCTGCTAATTGCTCAGGATTTTCCAAAATGGAACACTGTCAGTCTTAGACACCCACACTTTTTGTACAAGAGGCAGCAATACAAATATTATATTCAATAAAAACAACAAAACCTAAATTTAAATAGAAAACAGTGGTCAAAAATAGATGGTGAATGGAATGGGGAACTTTAAAAAAAAACAACAAACAACAAACCCTACACAAACCCCTATTTTAAATAAAATAATTTAACAAAGGTCATCTCAACATCTAAGTGCTTATCTGGTAACTCAAATATGTGTGTGTTACATAAACAAAAAATAATGGATCTTATTTTCTTTCTAGTACTGTACATTAATTTTTTTTTCTCTCTCTCACAAACTATTTTTTCTGGGATTAATATGTGTACAATAATCATTGCCTATTATTTTTCCTTAAGATCCAAAAATGGATAAGTTGTTGTTTTTTACGTTTATGGTCTGTGTCATATATATGAAGGTACAAAAGATATTTTCTGCCATGAACTTCTCTGTTTTCCATTTTAAACAAAGTTGTCAAATCCTAAAATTATGGGCTTCTATAGTCTTTAGAACACGGGTCTCAGCCATTAGCAATGGTTTCCTATACAAAGTGCAAGAGAGGGGAAAGCAGGAGAAAAAGGACTAGTGTGCTGCACTCTTCCAGCTTTGCTGCAAAGATCCTTTTGACTTCTGCAAAACCAGTTTACATTAAAAGCAATTGTTTCAAAATGGCTTTAGAGATATAATTTGATTGCTGCCTGACTCATTGAGTTTGCCGGTAGAATCATAGAATAGTTAGGGGTGGAAAGGACCTTTAGATCATCTAGTTCCAAGCCCCCTGCCATGGGCAGGGACTCCTCCCACTAGATCAAGTTGCTCAAGGTCCCATCCAGCCTGGCCTTGAACGCTTCCAGGGATGAGGCATTCACAACTTCCTTGGATAACCTGTGCCAAGTGCCATTGTCACAGTAAAAGCAATGGGTTTAAAGATAAAAGACTATCCCTAGTTTCAAATTATTCCATCCCTGTCCCACATAACTATAGGATAGAATGGGGTATGATATTGGACCCTACATATTCAGAGCAAAAGCTAGTAAATACACTCACAGAAATAACTCCAAATATCAGCACTCATTTCAAATTATTGTAATTGATTGTTTGTGGCTTATATATTTACTTGGCTCAAACATTGCTCATTTGTACATAATTTTTCATCCATTAATTCTTCCTCTGTCTTAACTCTTGAGATAAGAAACAAAAGGCTGGTTTGACCTGGAAAACATGGTCTGTATAAAAACTCTAATAATTGAGATGGTTGAACCTAAAGGGAAGAATAAGCAGTGGTAAATTTGCACATAGATGGTTGGTAGCAGCAAAGACATTTTGTTTGTCCACTTCAAAAATAATAACTAGTAACAGGCTTGAACTGCTGAGAAGGAGATTTTGATTAGGTATTAGCAGAAAGAGCCTATAGAGACTGTGAAAACTCCATCACCGAAGATATGAAGAGTAATTTAGACAAGTATCTGCCATGAACGATTTAGGTATTGTTGATCCTGCCTCCTAGCTCTATTTCCTATAATATCTAAGCTCTTCCCTCTCTACTTGTATTGTTAATTCATACTTTGTTTTTACCATGACTAAAGTGAGAATAGTTTTGTATTTTTAAACCTGTACACAAAAAAAATATTCCTGTTCTTCATACTGTTTTCTTAACACTTCAGCATCAAGGAAATAATTAAGTATTTTTAAAAAAGTACAGTCTCCAGTAAAGCATATATATTTCATTTAGCAAATAACACCCATGTTAAAATAAACATTTTTCAATGAGACATACAAATGACAAATTAAAACTGAATAAAACCTGAATGGAATGAGTAAATAACACATGCCAGAAGCACTAAAACACAAAATGAAACTGGCATCAGACAATCTTTTTCAGATTTTTCAGATGATGCAGGGGGGTCTGTGGCGATGTGGAAATCTTGCTAAGGTCCTAATTTAAACTAAAGATTAAAATGAAGATGCAAAGATATAGATGAAGTGGTTTTGTTCAAAGGACAAACTATTAATTTCCGTGAAGAGTGCACATGAATTTATCTACATGATACTGCATTTATCAGAGATGGGTAAACCAGTCTTGGAAGTGAGAGACAAATGAAAGTGCAATGCAAATCAAAAACTACATATGAAATTTTCCTGAATTTTGAAATAGTTTGAATTACATTCTTGGGGCATTTCCAGAAATAGAAGTGCCCAATTCTCAAGTACAGCAAAGAAAGCAAATATTCCTACTGCAGCAAAATCAAAAATAGTCACAGAGCTTTCAAAAGCTCCTATCATCATTTCTTTAACCTTGTCCCTCTTGCCTGTGTGAATTCTCAGTCTGTGCTCCTCCATTCTACCCAAAGTGTTGGCATAAAATAAAATTAATGGCACTTTAATCATTCAGTCCTAGCCACACAGACCTCCTTCAGCTGGAACTACTTCAAATCAAGCTCTCCATCCTTCCTTTCTAGGCTTTTCAAAGCCTGTCTCACATTGAGATTTTTTTCTGCTTGACAAACATGTTCCATTTTGCATTTAGAGCTGAATATTTTCTCCTTCCTCATTTTTTTCCACCAATGTAAAAATAATAATCATTTTTAGAATTGTTTTTTTTCTATACACACCATTATATTTAGATTTCCATTGTTATTTCTATGTACTCTATAATCTACCTTCTTTGTACCTACCTCATCCTTCCTCAAATTAGCTTGCTACTGCAAATACTCCAATGTATTGGAACATAAACAATAAATCAACAAAATGTATTTCTCCTAATTTTTGAAACAGTCTACAACAGAAGTTACACATCAGAAGTGACTTGAAAAATTAGAATAGAAGGGATACATCAGAAAAATGCCTTATGTTTCCATTTTAGTTCCTCTTCCTACTAATATTCCCACTGCAGAATTTGCTCCAGGAACTGCTTGTTGGAGGCTACTATACACAGTATTTAAAATTATACAGTTTAAGCTGAAGTTTAGAAAAAGTTAAGAAGATTTGATTTCTAATCACCTAATACAAAAATCCCAATGTTTCATAATGACATCATACATAATAAGGTAAAATGGGATGCCATGTATCTGTTTCACACTATTCCCCTTTGTCTTATTAATCAGAACATATATCTGTATCACACTTTTTCTACTCTACAGTTAATTCATGTAGCCCTTTTTGTAATTCTTGATTCATCTTGACTTCAGGTTTTCACTACCTATCAGCTCATCAACATATTCAGCATAAAATTGGTTTTCCTTGTTTAAATAAATGTATTTCTTTAGCCTTATTGCCCTTATTTGCCTGTTTTAAGTGTGTGATTGGGTCATAACTAATTCCAAGAACCCACAAGAAATTTCAGTTGTGGCGTAATGATATTTCAATCATATATACTGAAGACACAGATTTTTTTTTTACTTTCTTCCCATTTTGCTCAAAATTCTTGTGGATCATAATGTTTGTCGTGAACAAAATTTACTTCATGTTTATGTACAGAACTTATTACATCATTGCCAGTATTACTTTACTTCAACCTCTCATAATAATGACTACTACAGCTGACCATGTGAGCGCATTATTTATCCTAAACATTTCTAGGAATAAAAAGACCCTGATTCCAGTCCAGCCCAGCCAGTGGTCTGTGCTGGCCATGCAGACATTTTCCTTATTGCTACCATCAGAACCCTGTTTATACCCAAACCCCTTACAGCATCTGTAGAGACTCACATCATTTCTAGTAGATGGTGGCTGACTGTTAACATGCAAAAATATCCCGTATGAGGTTTCTAAACAAAACTGCTGTACCAGTCTGAAAAATAGACTTATTTTTCATAAGTCTGTTTCTGTTGAATGTATACCCATCTCACCCCCTCAGCCATGAATAGGAATATTCCTCCCAGCATAAACTCTTCAGGGTACAAACTGTGCCTGCATCTATATTTGAAATTACCTAGCACATTGCAGCATTCCCCAAAACAAAATAATAATATGCAGACTGCAGAATGTGCTTCTCCAGCATAAAGCATCTGGTTTCACAGTTCATTAGAAGTTTCTTTTTCTCTTATGGCTTTGTGGATAACTTTATACATGCTATTTAGAGCCAACAGTAAATTGGCATTTCCAACGTCACAGTTTGAACACTTTTCAAAAACTACGGCAGACATACGTTGTGTTGGCTTTGTCAACTTATGTCCCACTCTCCTTGTTCTCCTGATAGTTTCCTGCATGCAAGAAACTGATGTTTTCAGTAAACTTAAATGGTTGCTTTTCAGTCCACATTTTTAACCACTTCTTTTATGTTCTCCATTACAGGCTGTTCAGGTTCCTGTATTGGGCAACACTACTTATACATGAGTGAGCTATGCATTTCTGGAGTTTCATGAGTTCAGGACTGCTTTGTCACCTTTATTTAGGGATAAATGATGTAGGGAATCCCTAACCTTAGGGATAGATCTGATTTATCCCTTAGTTCTTAGGTATGCTATGTTTTGTCTAGTCTTGATGCTTTTAGCAAAAGGTCTCCCTGATTGTTAATCAAGTTTTATGAATCCTTTGTTAGCAGCTCTCTCTGTCACTCTGCAAACACAACCACCACCTTGCAAATGCAGACAACAGGGCTCATCAGTTTTTTTGGTGCTGATCACAGGGGTGATATGTTGTCTCCCAGTTACCCAGTCACTCATTTAATACAACATTAATTAACTGTAGTGGGGATTAATTCCAGACTGGAATTTACATTCACTGTAAACCTCAAGCTTGCCACACCACCTCCCACCCCACAACCTCCTATTTGACTCTGGTAGAGCTAGAATTGGTCTGAATTCTTCAAACAAATTCAAAACAGCCTCTGCAAGTGTGTGGGTTTTCAACAAGGCTTTAACACAAACCAGCTTGAAGCAAAAAAAAACCACGCGGCAGGTTGCCAGGGAGCCTGGTCTATTCAGGCAGATGAGGAGATTCTGAGGACCTAGATCACCTTGGCATTAGTGCCAAGTCCCTGAGCATTCCAAATCTGAAGCTCCAGAGCAGTGGCCATGCTGCTGCCCTAGCCCTGAGCTTCTTGTCACTCTGGAAAATGGAGATGGGTAAATTCTTGCTCCATAAGAAGGCTTCGGAACATGATTTTGGCTTGGTTTCATAGCACTATTGCCTTCCCCAGTAGTTTCTTGGTGTGCAATGATGGAGCACAAAGTCAGCTTTGAAGCTCTATCTGATCATAAGGCTCTTTCTTCCAAAAATATCTAATTTACTATATAAATAACTATTCCCTTTATTTAACACTCCCCTAATTCTTCCATGATCTGCAAGCTTTAAGAGGAAAGGGTTTTTTTTCCAGGTCATTATTCACATAGTGAAAACGCATTACGCCATGACTAGATCCTTATGAGGTGTTGCTGAAAACATCCCAATTACTTTTCGCAATGAGTTTACCAGTTTTAAATCTGTTTAATATGGGGTACACTAATTTTTTATTGTATCAAAATGCCATGCTGTACTAAGTCAAGTATATGATTTTAAGTATATTATGACAGCTCAGTAAGCTTTATCAGTCTCTTTAGCTCAGATCTTTGCTCCCAGAGCCTGAAATCCTAGAGCTAGTTGCCTGCCAAACTTTTACATGTATCTGCAATTTTTACCATGATCAGTGCCAAGACTCATCGTTAGCTGAAAACAGTTCACACTGTGTCTTATATACAAATCAAATGAGGGGCAATTAAATAAAATAAGTTAAGCTTTATTAGAATTCAGATGTGGGGTGTACTGCCGGTTTGCCTTTTTTATATTTTTCTTTTTCATTGTGCTTTTATTATTTGGTGTTTTTTAAATAAAACTGTCCTCACAGAAACTATTCCCTCTTGGAAAAATACCCTTTTTCAAGAAGATAATTTAAACTCCTTTCTTATGACAAACCCACTCTCAGTTTCAAAGGAGTCCACCTTGAAAACTGGTATCATCAAGTTTATGACTATTTCTAACATAGTCAAGGAGCAGGAAGATCCCTTGTAAACAGATCTTTAAATGCAATTAGGTATCTAAAGATAAGATTTCTCTCTCCTAGGACTCTCTAACAGGTTTAGGTTTTTTATTTCTTTCAACAAATCTCTAACTAGCAGTAAAAAAAGCCTTTTTCTTGTGATTTTCTGGTTTGTCTATCACCAAATCATGGCAGCTCACAATAAAGGCCAGGGGAGGAACAAGCTGGGAACCTCAAACCAGGTATATTTTCTAAACCACATCTTACTGGGTTTTTTCCTGCCTTGTATTATTAATTACATATTAAACCTGCCCTTATTTATCCAAGAGCCCAGGATCACATGATGCTTTAACACCACTGGAGATGCTGTATCCTTAAAGTCTGACCATTTGACAGCAGGTGGTGGTGACCATCTACAGAAAAAAATGGCTTTATGGCAGGGTCAGAAAATTTATATGGAATGAGCAGTTAAAATTTTCATTTTTCTATGTATTTAAATCCCTTTGGTTTAATTAATGATTTCTAGCTTCCAGGGTTTGAGAGCTGCACATTAGTTTTGGTGGTGGTGTGTTTGTGGAAGTGCAAAAGCACAGGAACATTACAGGGACACTCATCTCCAATAATGGGACACTCATCTCCAATAATTCCATTTATGCATATTTATATATATTAAAAAATACATGTATGTGTATGTGCAAATATAACTTCTCTCTATACTAGTTTCCATTGTTGTTCAATTTTTGCCCCATTTTTCTACAAGTATATTTTGCTCAACTAAGGAAAAAAATCATATGATTTAACTAAAGAAGTTCAAAAGTTTCAACTACAGTCCGTATGTCTGGATGTACTGCACTAATACTAATACATGTTTCCAACAGGCAATCAGTGTTCCCATTCACTCCAGGTTCAGTATTTCCATGGTTCTGTCCATCCTGCACAATACTCGTGTGTGGTTTGTGGTACAGTCAATTCTAGTGCCTCTACTTGCTCAACCAAGGATATATTATACTTGTAGCAATTAGATTTGACTGTAAATCAGCAGAATGGAGATTTCTCCCAATCCCATTTACAATATTCTTGAAGAAAATAGGTATGCTTTCCAATCTTATTCTCCCTTACGCTCCATTATTATATAAAATGGGCCCCAGAAGCTATGCATAACTATAAAATGATTATGATTTATCTGGGTATTTTGTTCCTTTAATATATTATGCCAATTGTCCTAATTCAACTAAGTAATTCTGCTAATTTAACTTTGGGGTTAATCTTGCTTTAAGAACACTTTTTGCTGAAGACCACACTCAGTGGATGCATTTTCTCATTTCCAGACCTGCATGTAACCTTTAAAAAAAAAAAACACAAAAAATCAACAAAAGTTTCTAGCATATCATGTGATCAATAGATACAAGTACTTTCATTTTTTAAATTAGTCTAAGGCTATTTTCCTTTTACTGTTGTATAAACAGGGAATTGAAGGGTAAAATAGTTAAAACTTAATGCTATAGTGCTAATGTGGCTTTTAAATCACGTCAGCAGCAATCACTGCATTATAATTAACAATTTATTGAACCAGCAATAAAATGAACATCACATTACTTCTTAAAGCAGCAGAATAAAATGGCTAATAAATAGCATAAGCCAGACAAATTGCAGAGTAATAGAAATTTTCTTAAGATTTATAGTGTGCAGAAAGATGGATGTGCTATTAGTAGGAGCTCCAATACTTGACAAAATTCTTTTGCAAAGACATAGTTACTATGCATGTCAGAGTTCACAAGTCTAAGTGGTTTATCCAAATTTCAACTCACTGCTATTACAGTGGAAAATACTCATTACAAGGTTTTGTAACTGCAAGCAATGTGTACATTTGCCAACATTCAAACTGCTACTGCCAAAAAGATACTAAAATATTTTCTAAACTGTCAAATAACAAGTCTGTTAGCTTAATCTGAGTCTATTTTATACTTCACAGGCAGTAAAAACTCCTGGGCCCTATCCTGATGTCTCCACTCAGGCAAAACTTTCCTTAACTTCAGTACTTAAAAGTTACCAGGAGTTTCTGCCTATGAGAATGGCTGGCTTGGGCCTGACTTTACAAGGAAAATTCATTAGGGAAGAAACAGATATTCAGTGAAGCTGGAAGCTCAGCTAAATACCTCATCTCTATCAGGGCTGAGGTTACTGACAACACAACCGTGTTGCGTTTTTAATGTTCCTGCTGTTAAGTTGTGTTGTGATTCGTCATGTCAAAGTGTCTTTCTTATGTTCTCATTTCAACATAACAGATGCAGTTTTACATGACATGTCACAACATGGAGCATCAACTGGAAAGAGTCTAAGAGAGCTCTTTCTATTTCTTTTTTTCAAAAAAAAAAAAAGCGAGAAAGAAAAGAGAGGGAGATTAAAAACCTTGCTATGCAGATTTTGTGAGCAGACAGTATATTTAATCACTCTAAGGAAAGGACCTTCAGTCTTTAGCTTTAAATTGAAATATATCGGAAGCTAACTCATGTTCAAATTTCATATGTATTCTACATACAAATTTTAACATGAAATCCGGAGTTAATCTCTGCAGTAATTAGCTGCTAAAAAAATCGAGGCTGATAAGAACATGCAGGTATTTAATAATGCATTACTCTCTGAACCTTGAAGATAAATTACAATTAACTTGCTGGTTAAAGGTGTTGATTACATTATGAGATTACTGTTTTACCATTTTCAAATAAAGCAGTTCTAATGATGGTGCATTTCGACAGAAATGAAAATGGGGTGAATTTGAACACACGCCATGAACACAAACCCACTCACATGTGAGGAAATTACTGGCTACAATCATTCTATAGTCATGGTGCCCATATATGCTGGATACACTAAAACAATTCTAAAAGACCATCACAGCTGTCTGACTGAATGGGTAAGCGCCAGTCTAGCTGCACTGAAGTCATTATTTACACTGAGACTTGGGAGTTTGGTCTCCACACATCAAAGCAGGATTTTACTAAGCCTCCGTTCAACAGAGCCTTGAATAGAAGAAGGTATTTTTGCCTCTATTAATAAAATCCTCTAACAGGAGGCTCTAAAGAAACACTAGCAATTGCCTCTTTGAGACTTGTAAACTTTTCTCTTTCACCCATCCTTGCTAAGCATCTGCAACACCCATTTTCACAGCTTATCCTACATTTTTGGAGGTGGTTGAAGCACATCCATTGAGCAGCAGCAACCACAACTCTCACCTGAATATCCAAAAAACCCCAAATTAATCTGAAAATGCCAAAGATGTAGATGGAGCCTCAAGTACCCACAGGACTAATGCTCATTAAAGTGATACCAAACATGCTAGGGTTTAGTTCATTTGACAAAATGCCCCAGTGCGTGATTCATCATGTCAACATTCTTAATTTCTGCAGAGTAGTGGGGTACAGTTCTTAATTAAAAGGGGAAGAATGTATTGCCAGCCCGAATGGAAAGTTCTCATATTGCAGGGTGCTTCATTCACCCTGAAAATCAGAGAAGGTACAGAGAGGAATAAACCACTCTAGCAGTAGACAGGAATAAACCGGAGCCACAGGGATGGTTTTTGCCCTAACATTAGTTCAGCTGTGATTCATTGCTGGCAGCAGCTTTTTTAATTTGCCCAAAGATACAAATTCTTCTGTATCAGCTAAAAGAGCTACCAAAGCATTCAATAATCTATTGAACATTAAAAAAAAAAAAAAAACTACTTGATTAAGAAAGTATTTAAGTTGTATGCCCTTCCCTCATTGCTATTTAAAGGATTCGTAATCGAGCCACATTTCACAAAACAATGAAATTGGGAATAATAACGGCACAACAAATTAAACGTATTTCAAAAGTAAGTCTGATCTCCTAATATTTTGAGGGTAACTGTTATTTACTACTATTTAACTACTGAAAAACTTGTGCAAGTCTTCTATTCCATGTTCAAATCACCCTCTCTAGTAATGATGGTTTTGAATAAGACTCTAAACTTTGGATGATTGTCCAAGTTGAAAGAACACGGTTAAGCAGCTGTGGTTGCTTACCACAAAAATAAATACTATCATTTAGTGTGAAGGGAGAAACATACGAAGTATTTGAAAAAAATTAAAAATAAACAAATGCATTGTACAAAAATTAAAAATTGCATAATTCCATCATCTGAAATCAGTATCTACGTTTCACATCATGCTGAAAGTTAGTACATGAAAGACCAAAGTTATTTTTTGCTGTATAGGTCATAAAAGAAACCAATATAAAAAAAAACAAAACAAAACAACGTATCTGGTGCAATTTTGCTATAGATAGACACCTTCAGGTCAATAGTGTGAGATGGACAGTCACTTATTAGAGTCATCGCTCATTATCACATCAAAGAGATTTCTCTGAAATTCTGGTGATACCTACACCCAGCTTTACCAAACATAGCAAAAAATCAAGATATCTCAACACAGGAAATGCATATCAGCATGGAAATTAATTAATTCCTTAATTCATCCAAACCACATCAAGTTCTGCACTATGCTCAGCTTGGTTCTGGTTTCAGTGAACTCCTCACAGCAGCTCAGCTTTCCCCAACCCTAAAAAAAATTTTAGAGTTTTTGGATTTGGAGGAGTATCATTTGTATATGTGTAAATGCACAGACACACACATTTCTTTTTTGGACACATAGGTAGATAAAGAAAAACTGTTAGTACATGAAGTGTAAATACTAAATGAGACAGATAGCTGCATAGTTTCATCTCTGATCTACATACGTTCTCATCACTATTACAGCTCTTTCACTGGCTATGCTGCCGACACCCAGCTAAATCCATGAGAAGTGCCCAGTTTGTGCTGGGGTGGGATATGCTTAATTAAAAAGGAAGTAAAGTTTTGCTATTACTATGTATATCTTCCATAAATATGTGCAGATATCTGCAGTATTACACATTAAATCTAAAGAGCATTGTCAGGTTCTTATTTTAACAGGTCTAAGTTGCAGGTGAGAAGGAACAGGACTGTAGTGAACTGATTCATAAAAAAGAAGCCACCTCTGTTTACCTCTGAAATTACAGCTAAGATTGTGGTGTGCTTCTGAGCTTGTATAGCAAGGAGCAAAGCAAAGGACATCAGGGAAACTCCTTTTTTTATCATCTCTACAAGCATGAAAGTGAACTATGGGTTCTGCATCCATAGAAGTGATACAAATAAGACAAGGGGACAAAAGTTGCTGCAAGATGACAGGCGGATGTAAGTATTCTACATGAAATATTGATGCTCCTGTATCATTTTATTGCATTCTATACATATAGATCATAAAGTATGGAGATTGTTCAAATTAAGCAATTCTGTTAATCAAAGCGTTCGGAATAAATGCATTCATCTTGAGCATATATGCTCTGTTTCTTTGAAATGTGGATCAGCCAAAGATGCTGAGCTGCCCGTGTTGGAATGAAGTGGGGTAGAGCCTAGAATCATAGAAACATAGAATGGTTTGGGTTGGAAGGGGCCTTAAAGCTCATCTAGTTCCAACCCCACCACCACAAGGTAGGGAAAACTTCCACCCGATCAGGTTGCTCAAGGCCTCGTCCAACCAGGCCTTGAACACTGCCAGGGATGGGGCAGCCACAGCTTCTCTGGGCAACCTGTGCCAGTGCCTAACCATCCTCACAGGGAAGAACTTCTTCCTAATACCTAATCTGAATCCACTCTCAGTTTAAAGCCATTCCCACTGTCCTCTCACTACATGAAGTTACAGCTTGTTTACCAGGGAAGTGAGAAAACATGCACATAAAGGAAACAGGCAGGGATCAAGGGTGAGAATTAGATCCTCTTTCTTCATTCTGAGTATTTAAAATATATTTAAGCCACATTTCCAGGTTTTGGTTGGAACCTTGCTCTTTTACATTACTCATAATGAAATACATGTTCATTGGATAGCTCTGAAATTAAGAGACACCAGATATCAGAAGACTTGCAGTGTCATCAAGAGAGGCCAACAATGTTTCACTAAACTTATTTCTTAAAAAGAAAAAGCAGCATCATTTGGATTAATGAAAAGACAGTAAATAAAAGCTTCAGTGGTGCATGAAAACACCAGTACAATCTCCCTGTATCTTTGCAGACTGTGCAAAATATATATATTTAGAATTTTTTAGCAAAATATATAGATAACTGAATCTGACTTCCTTTCAAGCTCTCCATTACTACATGAAGAATATGCATGACATATTTCTGTCAGCAAGCTAGAAAGCAACGTGAACGAAAGTATGCTCTGGAATACCCCAAGCCTGTTAATGGGACAGATTCCATCTTCAGAAGATGGCATTATACATACATAGACACTTTTATAAACAATGGGAATATGGATCACCTTCTTTGGGTTCTTCATTTTGTTTTTTTATTCCTCGAATATATTCTATGTGAAACAAAACGCTGCTTAACACATTGCTGCAGATATTGGAGGCATGAAAAGGTACAGTAAAGCCCTATATTTTAGATCATAGCTAGGAAGACAAAAGAAATGAAGCAAATTGAGAGTAAAGAGCTACATTATTTTTTTTTACCCAGAAAAAGTCAAAGGCTCTACCAAAGCTGCATATTTTGTGAAACAAAGTCAGAGACTAACATTGCTAAATTCAGCATGGAAGTGTTTAATTTCCCATAATTTAGCTTTCTGTTTGAAACAGACCACTGTGCCATGACAAGTACATACTAAAGGGGAATATGGAGGACATTTTATGACAAAAATGCTGTTTGGTAAAGTCTATGAAGTCTAAGTTTCCTGCTGATCTTACTCCAGACAATAACTGGGGGGAGGAAGAGGAACCAGGAAAAATGTTTATTAAAAATGACATTTGAGTTAAGAAAGCAAATTTTTTATAAGATATGAGTTCACCGAGGCTTTGAAAGAGGGTTTTTTTTAAGATGATCAAGTGATTGTCTTAGTAAGAAGCTTCATTAAATCTTTCTAAATCTGCAGAAATCATTTTAAAAACTTAACTAGTACTCACACACTTCTGCAGCTTAGACAAGTTAGCTATTTCTGAGATTAGCAAATTTTCCTTATGCTGCCATCTTGTGCCACACAATCCAAGCATACCCTAACAGAAAAAAGAAAAAGTGGGGGGAAAAGGGTGAAGGAAGTAAAAAACCAAACAAGCCACCACCTGTATATCTTTGGCCCACACAGCTGTAAAAATACCCTTCAAAATATAAGCAGGGCATACAGGGTAGAAAAAGTTTTGGCAGTGCCTACAGATAGGTTGGAACAACAGAGTCTTATGAAACAAGTCAGTGTTATAGAAAAGGGGAAGTTCATCTAAAATAGCATCACACTTTTGTTGCTATCTTGCAATATTTTCATCTTTAAATGCTTTTATTGCTAATAAAATTCAGTCTGACTCAACTATTGAGAACAGCAGTCCACCATGAGGAATCAGCAGGAGATGCTCCATCTGAAATCAGGCGAGTTCAGTTCCCAAGCAAAGTTCAGCACAGCTCTGCTGTTACTTAACTGCTTTTCTTTCTTTAAATTTCATCATTTACCCACAGCCAAGTAGATTCAAAAGTTATTTCAATTATGTGTTTCCCTTTACACTCACCTTGGCTTTCCAACTCCTAACATATTCGTTATGCCAACATTACTATTGTAGCATAAAATTCTTCACCCACCATCATGTTTTAAGAAGTCATATCTGTTCTGTCACTTCTGCCTTATTTATTTTTCTAAGAAGAAACTATTCAACTTTAACTACTGAAAAAAAAAATCACTAAATTCACCTAATGTATTTAAATAGTGGTTGTGGTAACAGTTAACAAATAGAGCTGTTTACTTATTTTGAATAACTTTCATATTTAATGGGTAATTTTCCTGACCAAGGCCCCCAAGGCTTTTCATGAGGACTAGTGCTCCATTAGTTTGGGTTCTGTAGAAATACAACATAAAATACAGGGGAGCGATGTGTACGGCTGGATGTGAGACAGTAAACTACACTGAGGCATCAGTAGTATACATGTGACAGACTTAACCTTTATTAAGTTTCCCTAGCCATTTCTGAAAGCTAGGAAAAGTACCGCTTTAAGGAAGGACGTGAAGGAAAATATTGAAATGCGATTGTGAAAGTTAAGGAATGCTCCTTCCAAGCATGATAGGACACACAGAGTGCTAGTTAATTTATTATGCACAGAAACACCACCAGGCTTTGTGTTCTTATGCTGTAGAACAATAAAAACCAAGCTGTCCTGTTTTGAGGAAAGTAACAGCAACATGACAAGAGTGCTACAATATAGCATTAATGATCAGTCTGACTAGTTGTGTAATGCAAGTAATAGTAAAGACGGCTCCACAGCATTATTGCCTCTTCTTCCTTCTACCTGTCTCTTAAAATACTACCCTTCTATTATCCTGTCCTGGCAGAAATTATATAAAATCTATATCTCTTATGATTTTTTTTTTTTTTTTTAGCTAAACTGCAAGAATCATCCTTTTTCCCGCTTAAGTCCCCCCTGTAAAGAACAGGTACATGCATGCTTTCCACCTCACATAACTTCTTCACTCCAAAACCCCTAAAACTCTCCCAAATCCCCCATGCTGAGAACCTAGACCAGATGATTTTTGAAAGCCTGCAAGGGTAGACAACCTCTGAGAAGAGCCTCCATGCACCTGATGTCATCATCCAGGTGGGGGACAACGCCTACAGAATTGCACAGGCCTTGGCATCAGCCGTATGGAACACCACTGGTAAATCGTCAGATGCTGGTTACACCTTGAGCAGTCATGTGCTATGATTTTTGCTCAGCAATTCAGCCAGTTTCACACCCACCTGGCAGGCAGTCCATGCACCCAGGCTAGATTTAATGCACTTGTTTCCCATCTCTAGGTTGCCTGAAAGCTGCCCTCTGGGTTTTGGAGTAGTTCATAATAATTGTGCAAAGTACGAAGCACATACGTAGCCCATACAAGCTTCCACAACTCTTCCCCGTGTTCCTGATTAATGCCAGGAAATAAAGATAATTTTTCTAGGAATGCGCATACTTGCGTATCATGTTTATGTCTATCAGGAGATACTCTTTATGAAAAATTAAGAAAATGCTGCTACAAGATTCCCTCATTTCCAAGTGAAATTTTGAAAAAGTGCACAAACTGGACACAGCACTACAAAGTTTTCCCAGAGACATTGATACTACCAAGAAACCAGAAGGACAATATTCTTCCCTCTATTTGTAGTATTGCCTATAATCTCTCACCTTCATAGTACAGACCTTTAGTATAGAATAAAGCTAAAGCAAAGGAGTTAAGAAATAAAAGTCTTTCATAGATGGTACAGATGCCTTCAGAACTACCCTTCCTGAAACAGATTTTAGGCCACAGCTTCTGCACTTGCTTGAAAAGGCAGAAAGACAGAAATAGCTTGATATTTACTAACATTAACTAGTTTATTGGGGCTATAAATAATTTGCATTGGTTCTGGGACCCTGTTGTTGTACAATAACATCAGACTGCTAAACCTAATCCATAGTTCACATCCGAGAAACATAAGGCAAGATGTCTTGGTCTAGCCAAGTATGAAAATAACATCACTGGGGAAAGATACCCAAACCGATAGGACCTCAAATCATGTTCCTGATTTCCTACCATACACGTATGACACTAAAAAAAAAAAAAAAAAAAAGAAAAGCCTTGGATTGGTGATATTATTATTTATATTAATTTAAACTACTGAACAACACTTCTAGTGTCAAAAGTATAAAATGTGGTGTTTACTTCTCACAGGATTTCACAGGAGGTTATACTCAAAAAGTGACTTCCAAAGCATGATGAGTTTTCATTCAGGCAACTTCAGTTCATATCACTACATCAGGAAAGCATTATGCACAGTGAAATGAACTACAACAAACATAAGGAATTTGGCAAAATTATCCACAGTACCTAAGAACAGATTTTGTAAATGACAAAAGGAATGGCAAACCATACCCACTCAGCTTTGCAGGTGCAGAACATCCTTAAGATTCCATGAAAGAAAGAAAAAAAAAAAGAAGAAAAAATGATAATAAAAAAAATTAGGACAATGTTTTCCTCATTTATGACCTCAATTATATGTGCTTCTGTGAGTACAAGAAAGAGGACATATCATTAAATGCAACTTGCACAGCAAACTAATCCTATACCTTGATGGAAACAAAACACCATGGGTATTGTGGCTAACTTGTAAGCAATAGCACAAATGCTTCTCTGGCAGGGCTAGGTTAGCTCAGCAGATGAAACCATTACTGCTTCCAGGTGGTAGTAGTGGGGGTGATGTCTTCTCAGTGCTCAAATAAAGGATGACAAGAAAAAAAAAACATGGCATAAATAATAAAGAGACGTGGGATCAGAAAGACATTATGTTTCAGATTTGTTTTAATGATATTTCACAATATTTCACAGTAAGGCCAGATGTTGCTCTCCCGTGTCAAAGAAGGCCAGTTGCTATATCTCAGATTCAGTATTTTCATCTATTTTAGTCATCTGTCTGCATTACTATCTGTCTACTTGGTACTGAGCTTACTTTCTTTTAAAGAAAGAAAGCATCAGCTCTTGGAGATGGACAATTCTTGCAACATTTTCACACTTACAGACATTACAAAGGTCAGCAAGCTGGGAGCTACCAGGTAAACTATTCCTTTGCACGTTCAGTGTTCCCATACTAGGGATGGGTTCATGGAAAGGAAGCAAGAAGTAAATATGTGATCCTCAAAGGCAGAGATAAGTGATTGTCTTCTGGTGGCCTTCATCCCACTACAGAGAAACAGAGGAGCTTTATTTCCTTTAAGAGGTGTAGAAAACTGGGAGCAAGAAGTCATTCAGCTGTAACCCAGAAGCGCAGGGGGCTTCCAGGTGACCTAAAACAGTTCAAATAAATAACTTTTCACATGGAACCAGAAGATTGATATAATGCTAAGAAGTCACAATTCCTTCAGATGGACAGAGCTATGGAGCACGAGCAGCATGAAGATTTAGGGATAATTGTGGGATCTTCAGAGCTCCAGCAAAACCTACACACCCAGCAGTTCTGGGGAGTACACCAGGTGAGCTATGAAGATAAATGTACTGAGTCAGCTGTCACTAAATAAAGATGGGACTCCTGTGATTACTGATCTAAGTGGACATTGGACTGGAAAATACAGCACTTTGTGTCCAGACGCAGCTGTGGCACAGTCCAGAAAGTCTTCAGTGTCTGCACTGCAGGCACCTTCTCCAGCTCCTTTTACAGAGCTGCAGCATCTGACAAGGCCATCCATCCTGCAATGCATTTGGGAAAAAAACTTAGACTTCAGGAGGGTATCTGTGAGCATTTTAATTCTGTTAAGATCAAAATAATGATAATAGTCAAAACAAGGATAATAGTCACAAAAAAATTCCCCCTCCCAAAAGAGTCCTAGAAATCCTAATTTACTGACTGGTAGCTAGTTTCACTAAACAGAAATATAGTAATTTAATAATCTTACCATAGCAGTTTTCAGTAAGGAAAATTAACTAATTCATTATCACTTATAATTTGCTGAGGCATAGCTGCCATATTTGTAAAATCAGCAGGTTCAGAAAAAAGCAAGTTTTTAATGAATGTTCTTTTTTTTCCTTTCTAGATACATAAATGATACAATTACTTAGCTCCCTCTAGTGCCAATTTCTAAAATAAATTTCCCACTAATGACTGTATTCACCAATGTAATCATAGGAGCAAATTAAAAATTCACTTGGCAATAATTAACTAGTGAACTCTCAAAGGATTTAGTAAATTGCCATGAACTGAAGCAGAATTCAACTAGTGTCACAATTACAGAGAAAGGTCAAATGTAGGCTCTTTGAAATAACAAAAATATGACATCAATGTTCAGACACTCTGTATTTTGAACAATTGAGGCACACATGCCAATAAAGAAGAGCAGTCAAGGAGCAGCTATAGCAAGTGCAGTAGCTCTATCATTCCTCTGACATTTTCAATGCTATTATTAAAGTTGTATCTGTGGGTTTTTTTCATTTGCAGTCTTCATTTTTAAGGATTGATAATTTTGCTTTCTAAAGATACTCCAGGCTGAAATAGGGCACACACCTAGACTTTTTTTTTAAGCAGTAAAAAAAAATCTTTTTTTTTGGTTTGTTCTGGATTTTGAAAATGGGTAAAAAATAGTATCATATACAGTTGCCTTGTTCATAGATTCTTCCCTTGGTATATTCTTTTGGCCATAGAAGGTGCTGAGCTAGACCAAACTTTGAAATAATCCCATAGAAGTACTCTAAATTAATTAGTAATAATAATAATAGTCACTAGTAGAACTAATAACACACAAGCATTCAGTGCATGCAGAGGAATGCTTCTGCTCATCCAGATGTTGGAGGAAAGAGAACCACAGGGGCAGGAAGGGTCCTTAGCTGGTATCACTGGTATGGTTCCTATGAGTTACACTGTGAATAAAAATAACCATAAACACAGCCATATGAAACATTTTGTTTGTTAGGATATTTGGGGCTTTCTTATAATTGTGGTGTGGATGGTCTTCGCCCCATTTCTAGGTTCCTTTGCTATCTTCATATAACCCACTTCAAGAAGAAATAAATATTCTCTGCAGAACATATGTTCTAATTACTTTTTGCTTGGGGTTTCAATATTGTAGCCATTCTGCAAACACAGGTCTGTACACTAGTCCATGCTTAACTTGGAAGAGATGGCACAGCCTACCAGGAACTAGGTGTCGATACTACAATATGAGTTTTCATATAACCATTCTATGATTCTATGGTTCTATGAATATATATTGAGATAAAACCAAGGACTGAGGTGGGTTGAGCTTCCACCAGCATGAGTTTGGCAAGCCCCATTGTTCAGTTACCAGATTAAACATCAGTCTGGGTCAGGCAGTTAATTTATGGTTACAGAATCATCTCAAAAGCATCTCATTTCCAGGAAATTCATCTCTCTCTTTTGAGTTACAAAGAATATAAACCCAGCAGTTCTTTACAAGGCCTGATAAACACTATATGCAGTGGCAATGCAAAAAAAAAAAAGGTTTTCCAATATAAATACAACATTTTTCTTTTACTTCCCATTTTTCTTAATCCCACCTTGGATTCACTTATTAAATACCTACTCCACATACCACAGCAATGACAGTAACCAACTGATAGGACAACTAGCTTTCTGCAAACACCAGCCTTAGGGCTTTCTGTAGAAACTGAACTAAACATTTATATTAAAAAAAAACAAAACAAGCAACTAAGCTCTTGTTAAGTATGTGAAGGAAAGGGTAGTCGACCACCTCTCTGTGATCTGAGTCAGACTTCAGTCACCCCTTCTACAGGGAAGCTGAGTCTCAATTCCAGGTTGAAGTGGCCTAACGTCAACTTCCAATACTGTCTGCAAAGTAAAAAGAAAAACAAGAAACAGAACCTCCAAAGAGCAGCTAGTATCTTTCTATTCCGAAGCAGCTCAGAAGGCACACAGGTCACCTCCAAACCATCAGTGACATGAAGGCTGACCTCCTTAAACCTCACATCGTCAGGCTCATTTTCAAACAAAACTGTATTTGTAGTCATCGTGTGAACTCTTGTCAGCAAGTTCATGCTCCTCCTGGAAGTGCAGACACTAGAAATAAAAGAGCAGCCCTGCAGCCCTCTTAACATCACTTGCTGTCTCTGGGTGATAGCCCATTTTGTAATTCAGGGATTCCAGTAAGTTTCTCCTGAGGGCTCATGTGAACCAGCTGGTTGGTGAGGTTTCTGGGAGGCCCCAAGGTCCCTGTGTCAAAGAGTCCGGGCAATGTCCCAGACTGCCTGATTTCCTTGCAGGCATATTTTCTTCATTTTGGCTTTACTGAAAAATGTTTGAAACACCCTGTCCGCAGCAGCTCATGGAGTTCCTCACCTGCTTCTTTTAAGAATCTTGAATGGAAGTCAGCTGGTAATATGGAAATAGTCAGTTTAAGCATATGTTGTCTCACAGAGAGGGAATTTTCACATTTCATCCATGCCTGTCTTTTTTTTTTTCCTCTCCTCCTATTTCTGTTAATTAAATGGGTAATAGCAATTGATTTTAATATTCCAGTTAAACAGTCTATCCCACAAAATGTCAGTAGTTCTATCAATACCACTAAACAGCATCTCCACCTCCACTGTTGTGGTCTTTTCAGTAAGAAGAGACCTAAATACAGAGACACCTAAATTAGCTGTATGACATTAGTTACAGTCTACATTGAGATTTTCTAGCTCAACCATAAGCATCCATATTGTTTCTGATCCTTAAAAAAAAAAAACCAAAAAAAAACTAAGAAGGGCTTAAATAAATATCACTGCTGTTAAAGAACATATCTTTATTACCTGTAGAGCAAAAGAAGAATCTGAGAGATAGACATTCAAAGCAACACGCAACCAGTTTTTTGATGCAGGCCCTCAACCCTAAACCAGATTGCTTGCTTTGTGCAAAGAGCTAACAAAAAATGCTCAAAATTATGTCAGATAAAGTGAGGAGTACATTTATTAGCATTCTGCAAATAGACATGGCCACGTATTTTAAAGCAATATTTTAAAAGCAAGTATTTTAGAAGGAAATATTTTAAAAGCAATTGAAAAGAATGAAGTCTAATAATAATTATATATTTTTAAAGCCATGTGAAAGAATAGATCATATCAGATTAGATTAGATTAGAAGAGAATAGAATAATGTATAATGCATGACAAAATAAAATAAAATCAATTCAGGATAAAATTTTAGATAAATATTATGTTCTTAAAAAACACATAAATATTTTTTCAATCTTCAGAGAAAGATCTCTCATAAAACTGGTCCCAGTTGATCTATAACTTATACAAAAAATTTAGATTTTCCACTTTGGCACCAAAATGTAGGCTTCTATATCTATTTTCATTATCAAATTATCTAGTTGGGATTTCAGAAATGTCAAGAACCCCACCTGCAGCTGGTATCATTGAACAGTATCTCAGAAATCAAATAATTTTTAAATGCACACAGTGACTAGTCAGTACTTTCTGATACAATTATTTTCTATACAAAACTGTATTTAAATGAAGATTAAGAATGAGCAGATGATATTGTTTTCCTTTATATTTTTTCTCATTCAAAAATCCTTTTAAACAAAAAATTTATAAAATTATTTTTTATTTACTTTTGTGTTAGTTTTTCAATTTAGATAAACAGTATTTTAATGGCAGCTGAAATTTTCTACTCAGATAATTAAAACCAAGCAACTTACGTTCAATAAGATTTTTCTAACCTGTTTAGATTTTATGGCAAGTTTTTCTGAATACAACTGCATTTGTCCAACTTTCATCAAACAAAATGGAACCATTTAACTCCAGATTCTCAGTTTTGAAGGGTGCATGCTTTATGCAGACTCAGCATGTGTTTTTGCATATGGGTGCAACAGGACTAAGGAGGTTTTTAATGTTACAAAAAATATTTTGCTGGTAGCGCTGCTAAAAATAATTTTAAACTCATACTGTGCCCACTACTTTTGCCACCTTTCTCTTTTTTTGACACTTTTAATTAATCTTTTATCTTTTCCTTTTTTGTATCCTTACTGCTTCCCCTCTAGCCAGCACCGTTATTCGTTACCTAAAACCTTCGCATATTTTCTTTTGACTATTATTTCAATTTTATTTTATATTTCTATTTCCTAGTATTTTAAATGTTTTAATGCACACTTTCCTATTTGTTTCTCAAGCTTTCTTTTTTTTCTTTTGCATTTATTCCCTTTGTCATATACTTTGGTGCTCAGGTTAAGTTTAACTTGTCTCTTGCTGTCTTCTTGGGGAAGAAAGCAAGGAAGAAATGAAGGCAGCTTGTGTTTTAGGAGGAGAGTTGTAAATCATAACGAGGGCAACATTAGAAGTTTCAGTTGTCTTGCACTGCTTCCAGATTTTTCCAGAGTGATTATTGAAGGCACTGCAAGAATTTTGGAAGGGTGAGTGGGGCTGGGACGGGGAATTTACATATGACTTTTGTGATTTTATTAAACTACTCCACTGGCTTTTGATGAAAGAATTCCTCTAATATTCCCTTTTCCAAATTGTTCCAAGCAACAGCAGTGGAGTGATCAGGTCTGTTTCCCCATAAGCCTATATTCACCTCCCAAGATTTTTCTGAGCAAACCATGTCGGCTTTAAACAACAAAGTTATTTCTCATACATATACTTAGTCTTATCTGAAACTGTTTAATTTATACTTTCTTTGTAATCTAAAATGCAGAATAGCCTGTGCTACTGACTTTATTCACATATTTCAATAACTCCTTTCTGTGGACCATGTTTCCATATAAAATAAAAAAATAATAATTAAAAGAAACCCAACAAAACCCCACAGAAAACTCCAGTGGCATTCAGTAATAAATTACTGATAAAGCCTACATGGCACATGCAGAACACAGTAGTGTTCTCCATGAGCTAAACTGATGAACTGTTGAACACAATTCTATTAAAAAGAAAGGTACATTATAGATAAATTGTACAGCAGTAATTTCTAAAATGCATGATACTTCTTCCAATGCCACCACAGGACCTGCTGCTAAGTATAAACATGATTAGCCACAAAGTTACCCACTACAGAATTATTATCAGTATATATTTGCACAATGAAGAACTAATGGGAATTATGCAGATTGTATTTCCTTTCCTGCTGAAGGCAACCAAGCTTTACCATCAATAGCAAAACGAAAACAGAACTCAGCTGTGGAAGAACAACACAGGTTTTATTTTATTTCCAATCGTGTATTGTTGATTATTTCAAGACTTTAAGACACATGTTTCTTTTTTACATAATTATATGACAAGCAGTCCAGTATCATTTTTAAAGGCATACAAAAATTTTCGTGCATTTTAATGGCTTTAAATACATAATTCTACTGTTGTATATAGAAACCGGTAAACACACATCAAAGTGTTTTTTAAGAATTATAACATAATCAGTAGGTAGTGCAAATCAGTAGTGATTGGCTTCCTTAATCTGACTGGAAGTGCTACTTTAAATGCTCTGCCTCCAGAGCACTTAAGGAGGGTGAAAGCTGGTTCCCAATCCCACTCCTCTGGTTGGTGCACATCTCTGGGTTGGCCAGGCTTCCTAGTGGCATGCTGGGATCTTCACCTGCCATCGCCCCTGCAGACCAAAATTCAAGGCCAGGCAGGGTCTCCTGCTAGAGTCACCAGCACAAAGGGGCCTCTGAGGCTGCACAACCTCAGGGGCCTCTCTTGTTCAAATAAATAAAGAGCTGTTGATTTAATAGACCTCTGTACTTTGTTCAACTTGAATATATCACCTTAAATACATCACCTTAAAAATGAACAGTTAGGAGCACTATAAAATTAATAGTTGGTAATCTACAGGCAGAAACAAAAACTGGACTACCTAGAAAAGCATTTTTGTGTGATTTTTTTTCAGGCAGCTTCTTCAGGCACAGGAAAGTGGTTGAAGGATTTAATTTGCTGTGCTTTGATTTCTTGTTTCTTTAAACTTTTGCCAAAGATGATGGGAATGCCAGATGCACATTATTTTGGTAAAATTTAAAATCCAAATAAATATAAGTAACGTTTGCTTGGTCTTGGTATTTCCTCCCACTCCTCCCCCTATGGAAAAAGCATTTAGTAGAAGTTTAAGTATTTCTAGTCTGTCATAAGAGCAGCCACAATGAGACTTCAGTAAATCTCTCTTTAAAAATCCCTTACAGAGAGATTGCAAGCTGAAACATTTTTATGGACATGACGAGATGTGTAATGAGTGGTTTTCTTTTGTGCTGTAAGTGATGCTTTTAAAAAAAAAAATCAAACAAGAAACCAACAAACCCAAAAATATTTACTTGAGTACCAGTATTTAATGTTTCAGCTTGGAAAAACAAATAGGAATGAGAAAAAACCCAAAACAAAACAACTCAGACTTAAACTCTCAGATGATCAGCTTCATTGCATAGGTCCTATACAGTTCACTCAAATCAACTACTCAAAATAACTTTTGCATTCTACTTTGTAACAATAGTCTGAAGTTTTACATTCATTGTATGGGAAAAATGAGGTTATTTAAATACAGCCTTAATGAAAACTGACCAGCATACCTTCAAATGATTTTTCTGTGAAGCATAAAGTAATTTACAAAATCATAATTAGTGCATTGGTTCATTGTATTTGCATGTTCAAGTTCCTTAAATACATGGAATATTCTCCAATACAGCCTGAAGTATTCAAGGTTTTATATCACTAGCAATTTCTTTACATATGCTGAAAATATGGACTGCTTACTGGAAAAGAAATCAAATGCATATTTGATTAATTGATGTAGTCACATATTAAAAACTTTTGCTTCTTATCCCATTAAAAGTAACACTAATGAGCAATGGCTATGACCTTCAAGTAGAAAGCCACATGTGCTTCAACCCCTCAATATTTACCACCCAAATTTAATCTTTATAATGGACACCTTAAAAGGAATCTGATAGAAAATACTAAGAGCTGCTCCAAAACTAAAACACTTAAGGAAGATTTTGATTAATGCCTTGTGATTAATCAATTGATTAATATAGTTTTCAATACAGATGTTAGGACACTGTCTACTTTAATCAACCATCCTGAAAATGGTGAAGACAAATGATCTATTTTTTTGTCGATTGAAAAAAGAAAGCCTATTTTAGCTGTTACGTAAATTATAAGACAAGCCTTCCACATGATGCACAGATTTTTCCTTTTATAAAAACCTTACGCACTGGAACTGTTAATTAGCTAAGTGTCATCCTTCTGGGCAGGAACTTGGTATAAACCTAAAAAAAAGTCACACATTCAGCCAAATGAGTGCACTTTTAAAAAGAAATTGTTTTAGAATTGCACTATAATCCATATTTAAAGTCCCTCACCCTGATATTTTTTTTATTCTGATACTGTTTCTAATTTGTGATTATGCTTTCTACCATACTAAAACTGAAATCTTTATTCCAGTCAAAAATAATCACCCCGTAATTACTGTGACAAAGTGCCCAAGCTGTATCATTGTGGCCATTTCGACTAATGATATTGTATTAGAATGCCTAGCAATAGACTTCAAATGGAAAATATAATTATGTGCATTAGTTTGTCTAAGCATTTATAAGATCACATATCCATCAGTTATCAGGTCTCATAAAAAAAGCCATATATCACTGTCACTGCTAGTTTTGTTATTGGAAATGTGGGCTGTTATGAACTCAGCTTAAGATGTGTGTCTTAAATTTCACTTATTTTGTTGTCCAGTAAATCCATGTAAGCTGAAACCTTATAAAATTAGCAGAACTTTCAGCTGATGCCACAGGAACAATTTTTTTGACTGTCTCACCAAACATAAACTAAATGGTTTAGGTACTATTTAAAGCTGAAGGCCTTAATCCTGAAGATATTTTTCACTTTGCACACTAGACTGTTCACTGTGCATAATGTTAAGTGGTTCCATATACTTTTGCTGAACATCTCTATGTTCTCCTGTTTTGCAAAGCTAAGGCAACATCAGAGCAACCTCTTCACATTTCAAGCAAACTGAGTATCCAACACAGCTTCATCTTGTAAAAAGCTCTTCAGTAGCAACTGCCTTAATTTCTTTCATGCTCTTTCTCTATATACTTTGCTTTTCTTTGGAAAACCTAAACTGACAATTTTGCATTCCAAAAGTAAATGCCTCTTTGATTTATGATGCCCAATATCCAAAAGCTCTGATGCAACAGCTACCAAAACCCCAAAATAAAACTAGTAAAGTCAAAAGAAGAAAGGTGTGTCTGTCAGTTACTGTCACTTTCTTTGTATTTTAAATAAAGCCAGAGGAGAAGCAATCCTTTTGCTGTTGAGACATCACAGTGATAGCAATAGCACCTGATAATGCCTGGCTATCATTTACGTTGGAGGCCCTCTTGGGCATAGTTATCACAAAACGATATGTTTTGATTCTCAGAGAAGAAAGCAGCAGGGTCAGCAGAACTGCTGCCTCGGAATTCCGGTGAGTAGACTTTGGCCTGTTTAGAAGAGTGGTTGACAGAGTCCCTAGGGAGGTAATCCTGAAACTCAAAGGACTCCAGAAAGGCCAGGCATTCTTCAAGAAGAAAATGGAGCAAGAGCAGGCTGTCCTCATGTATGGAAAGACCAGCCTGGCTGAACAGAGCGATTTGGCTGGAACTCAGGAAGAAAATGAGAGTTTATGACCTTTGGAAGAAGGGGCAGGCAACTCAGGAGGACTACAAGGATCTTGTGAGGCCATGCAAAGACAAAATTAGAGGGGCCAAAGCTCAACTAGAACCTAACATTTCTACTGCCACAAAAGACAATAAATATGTTTCTATAAATATGTTAGCAACAAAAGGAGCGCTAAGGACAAGCTCTATCCCTTACTGAATGTGAGGGAAACATAGCAACAGAGTATGAGGAAAAGGTTGAGGTATTTATTGTCTTCTTTGCCTCAGTCCTTAATAGTAAGAGAAGTTGTTCTCTGAGTACCCTAAGTACCCGGTCTCCTAAGCTGGAAGACAGGGATGGGGAGAACAGAATGAACACCACGTAGACACACACAAGTCAATGGGGCAGGTTCAGATACACCCAAGGGTACTGAGGGAGCTGACGGAACTACTCAACGAACCGCTTTCCATTATGTATCAGCAGTCCTGGAGAACATGGGAGGTCTCAGTTGACTGGAAGTTAGCAAATGCGATGCTAATTTGAGAGGGGCCAGAAGGAGGATTTGGGGAATTACAGGCCTGTCAACCTGACCTTGGCAATTCTGTGTTCAGTTTTGGACTTCTCACTACACAACAGTGAGGTGAGTGACACTGAGGTGCTGGAGTGGGTACAGACAAGATCAGTGAAGCTGATGAAGGGTCTAGAGACCAAGCAGGTCTGTAGATCTGAGGAAAGGAACTGAGATTGCTCAGCCTGGGGAAAAGGAGGCTTCATTCTAGAGAACTTCTTGCTCTCTACAATTACCTGAAAGGAGGTTGTAGCACAGTAGGAGTCTGTTTCTTCTCCCAGGTAACAAGTGATAGGGCAAGAGGAAATGGCCTCAAGTTGCACCAAAGGAGGTTTAGACTGGATATTAGGAAAAATTCCTTCACCAAAACAGTCATCAAGCATTGGAAAACGCTGCTTAGGGAAGTGGTGGAGTCACCATCCCTAGAGGCAATTAAAAGATACACAGATGTGGCACCTGGGGGCATGGTTTAAAAGTGGACTTTGCCATGCTCGGTTAACAGTTGGATTTGATGAGCTTAAAGGTCTTTTCCAACCTAAAGGATTCTATGATTTTATGTCAAGGAGGATACATCTCCCAACATCTGATGCCATATTAGTCCACAAGGGTAAGTTATTACATCAGCTATTATTACATAACCTTGATGAGTTACTCTCAGAAAATATAACTAACATTTTTCTTCCACTTTTTGGGTCATCTGAGATGCATATCTGTGGTTTCAACACCACACAAATAATAATGCTTACTGCATTTTGATGCCAGTATAAATTTAAGCCATCCAAACAAGATTGTATATTTGAACTGACAAAGAATAAATTATTTGCATCTGGCATAACTGATTGTTGTGTCAAAGCCCTGGCATATAATTCTTAATCTTATAGATGCCTGTTTACTTGTGCGTAAGATAACTCTTCTGAGTCTCTTCCCAGAACAATTATCAAGTTATTGCTATGGGCTAGCCTGGAACTTCCAGGGAAGCTGCATATAAATACAGCCATCCCAGAGCAGTCTGAAAGGGATATTTTGAATTACAGATCACTGCTCTGCTTTTTCCTCAATGCCCTAAGTAAAATGGGAATCAGAGCATGCTGGTCAGGCACAGAGCCGCAGGTATGCCTTTTGCTTCCACGTGCTTCTCAGCACAAGTACCCCTAAGTATCATGTAATCAGAGGAGAAATGTTACTCACCCTCCTCCATGGCTGAAAAGGTTCTGTGATAATCTAGGTTATGTAATGCAATATATTTCTTTAATGAAAACTGTCTTTCAATGGCCAAGGGTTTTTTATTATGGTGGGTTTTAATTAATATTGATTTTACATGTTTATAAAGGAAATACACCAGCTCAGACCTGGAAAATATTTAAGATATGTTGTTCTTCTAGGAGAATTTTCATTGATTTTTATTAATCCTGTAGTTTGCAATGACTGGGTTTTATCTGTTGTTATCTATTTCATATTAGGATGCTAAAATAATCTATTGCATTTGATATTCAAATATGTACCAGAATACATGTGAACTACAGATCCTCAAAGGAACCTTTCTTTTGCATCTACCTGTTTTACACCAATAAAGGGCTGGGGCCCTATTTTGAAAGATCAATAGGCTGTGAAATTTCTGCCTCCTTATTAGCAGAATTAATTTTAAAGTGGCAATCTACATCTAGAAAATTTGTTTCATATTGAGAAGCCCAGATGTTTTTGGTCTCTCTGACATTCCCACCATCAGAATAAATTGTATTTCCAGATAATGTAATAGATAAGAGATATGAATAAATCTCACACAGTTCAGTTGATAAAATTAACATGCTGATGATATTTTAATGTTTCCATATAATCAAGGGGGCATGGATCATGCCACCACCAGTTCCAGTGTAATTCTGTCCTTTAATCTTTTCTCAAGAAAAAAAAAGGGAGCATTAGAGAGAATTATACAGCAAACAGTATGTGCACGTCTTAAAGCAAGTTGTTTGTGATATGGTTGAATAGCTTTGCCCAAAGGTATTGCAGCAAAGCAACTAATATACTGGAGAGTTGGGGTCAGAACCAGTATTTCAGCAGTGCGTCACTTACTTACCTATTGTAGCTTCTGGTGGCGAAACTCCACTGACTTGGAGAATAGTATTAGCATATCGTAAACATATCATCCATATGACCTTACACAGAGGACATAAAATAACAGTTGTCTTACACATAGGAAAACTGACTTTCAACCTAGGGCAGTCAGAATTTGGCCCAAAATGCAGATATGTGTTTTGTGGAGCAGGATGCAGGTATAAGGCAACTTAAAATTAAACTACATTTGGTGGCCAATGACAAACTAAAGACAAAGACACCAAAGGCAAAGGAGACACGGAGTGGGGGGTGGGGGGAGGAGAAATATCATAAAAGTATTGAGCCTAAGAAGTATTCCTGTTTGGCAGAAATTATTGATATGTGGTGGAATTTACCAAGCAGCCTCAAATGAAAAATGAAATTGACATGCTTTAAAGACCCAATTCCCACTACATTTTGATACTTCTTGGATATCTAACTGACTTACATGGCTTTAGACTTCTGGCTTTATTCTTCAAGGTAAGAAACATCAGAATGCATCCCCTTCAGATATTTGCAAGAGAAACGTTAATCAGCTCCAGGACTAAATGGTACACTTTGAGATTGATAATGCTTAATCTATATTGCTCTTTCTTCACCTGTGATTTTTTTTAAAGTACAGAGAACCCATTGTTTTTAAAGCTAAAAATGGACACAATTAACTATGAATATCATTATATTCTGTTGATGAAAAAGGAGCAGGTGATCCTGTACTACAGTGAAGATCAACATCATGAATGCAATATTCAGAAAGGAACAACCTTAAGTTCCCATGGAGAATCCTCATCTTGCTTTCTAAAGGCATTTTTATGCAATATTCTAATATACGTTTGAATTTTCACGTGGAAAGAATATCACCATCCTGTTTATCATAACTTTTATAAAGAATCTTAACATTCCTTTAAAACTGACAATTAGCTGATGATATTGTGAGGACTAAAAATTCACACACAAATAATCTGAAGAGGTGAAGTTAATGATGATCAGTTGCCAACTATGTACACAACCCCCACATTGGGTGATGCTGACAGAAGAAAGAAGCAAGCTCAAATAGCCAGAGCTTCCTCTGGAAACTAATCTGGAAGTCTTATCAAGATTCAACACATTCCCTGGGGAACATGCAGAACTCAAACCTTTCAAGAGCTGGAATTGTTTTCTAGTTTCTGCCCTAGTCATGAGGATTTGATCCTGTTCAGAGATAAGGAGCCGTTACCACAGCTCATCAGCTTTCTGCTTAGGAAAACAGCTCTCTAGCATCTTACCTCAAATATCCCCCGGCATTTTGCATGTGTGTGGCCCTCTACCATGGTGGAAGAGGTGAACTTCAGGCAGAAACATTTCTCCTTGAGCCAAAATATTACTTCAGGATAGAACCCTGTTTCACCTAACTCTATTTCAACCAAGCAATAATTTTGACATGGGATTGACTTTTAAAGCTGTCAACTGCATTGACCTGGAGAAATCATGGACAGAAAGTTCATGCAGGTCTGCTCTTTCTGTTGTCATGAGAGAGACCACCAAATGATGCTCCTCCTGGCAGATGTAGGCCTTTTACATGTAAAGAATATAAAATGTCAGATTTCATTTCATGAAAAAAATATGTCTATTCCCTATTATAGCAAATACTTTGAAGAAGAGGCAATATTGTCTTTACCTAAATGCACACATACACATATACATTGAAAAAAAATATATCTCTTACCAGAATGTAAATACCCAGAGGTCTTTCATTATTACTGGGGAAAACAACTGGCAGCTTAGTCTAAAATGTACCACAGAAAAAAACAGTGATTAGCAAGTAACAAACAAAAAAATAATGTTGTGTGTATACATAACAAATATTTTTATAGATGGGCACTGACAGGAATTGTTAGAAGATTCCTCTACAAGTAGAACTCGAAACAAATTAAATACTTCTGCTATATGAAAAGAGAGAAGCTTTAAGTGAAACCCTTTTTCCTATTACCCTGAAAGGACCCATGCCATATGCTAGAGACACAAAGGAATAAGAGATACATACACTTTTACAGAGCACATCCTGCATCTTTTCAATTCACTCACATATGAAGAATGCAATACATTCATATAATATGTGTACTGTGAGCACCTGTACACAGCTTCCTTTGGCATAGTTAAAAATAACTATCTTACATGAGGAAGTTATTTTAATTAAGAGCATTGTTTAAAACTATTTTTGTAAAATAACAAAAAAGAGACCATTCCAACTGAAAAATATAGAAATTTTATTCCAAAGTAATCCCTGTATCTTTACAAGTACCCTGTGAGTTAGGCAAAATCCTTCTAAGCGGGAAGGGAAAGGCAGAGCTGCACAGAAATGATAATACTGAAGACAGGCAACTCAGTCTGTCCAATAAAAGACCCAGAGACAATCCACACAGTAATTGTTTCAAACCATCTCAAAGTAATTCCATATAAGGAAAATGGGAACGCTGAAAGTGCTATTCCAGGTGTAGGAGGATGAGAAAGAGGAGGCACAGGTTTGGATATAGGTTTATATTTTACACATTTTTAAAAAATATTTCTGTTTTCTTACTGGTGACCAGTGCACTTGCATGGTCCCATCCTCCCACCTAGCATTTCCTAACCTTGGAGGGATGGACCAAAATCAAACCATTCTGTCAGAGCATGGTACATTGGAACCGTGTACACAGTGCTACCAAACACATGCATAAGGTGCTGCAGAAACAGACAGCTCAACCTTTGCTTCATAAGTCATCTCTTTCAAAGTGATCTAAGAACACTCTTTGAGCAGCACAGCACATTTTAGACACTACAGAACCACTCTGAGCTGTCAGCATATTTCCAACAGATTGATGACTTTGAAGACCTCCAGTGTAGAGGGTAATGTTAAGAATCTGCAGTTACTCAGCTAAAGTTGAGATGAGGGATGCCTTCTCTCCAGTCTTGGTTATTGAATCTGAAAACCCTCATAGGTTTTGCTGTCAAGAGTTGTTGCTTAAAACAGACTATTATAAGAATGAGTTAAAAAGAAATGACTGGGAAAAGTTTAAAGGAAAACCAAGATGTATCTTCATCTTTTTCAGGTTAACACAGTGACAAAAAAATAGTTTTGCAGTAAAGTAAAAGAATAATCATTGTGTTAGATTCTTGTCCTTAGAATAGCTTTTTTTTTTTACAGCCAAAACCTCATTAATGTAGAAGTAAGCTCAAGGCCAACACATTTTATTATACAAAAGTTTACTATAAGCAGAGGCTTACCATGACCTGAAAGCAATTTACATATTTTATTTCCCTAATTTTTATTCTATTTCAAAAGGAATAGCTTTCAATACCAGATAAAAATACTAAAGATAGAAAGTAAACTGTAAATAAATGCCAAGATATAGAAACATTAGAAACCAAGGCAGTAAAAAGCATTTTGATTTTTTAACTTGTTACATTTGAAAGGTAAAGAACTATACCTATCACTGTAATTCTTTCTCATTTTCTTCATAAACCCATTTATATTACTGAAGTAAGATATTATGCTAATCATCTGACTTCCCATTTCCTCACATTCCTTCACTTACCCACCTACATCTCCATGAACTAATCACCCTGTAAATCTGGCCTTCAGTGTTCAAGGTATTTTCATGTAAGTTGCATTCTGTGCAACGTCTGCAAAAGTTCAATGAGTATAAAATAGAAAAAATGTGAATTGGAACATACGAAAAATACTGGAATAGCTAACAAATTTAATGCTTATGTGGTGATGCTTTCTGTACATCTGGAAGTTTGGGAGAAATGCATTTCAAAAAATTAATATAATACTGAATATGTGTATCCCTCTAGAGGGTAGTTTCATTGCACTAGAAAACTACATATTCATTAAACATAAATAACAAGTACATTTTTTATTAGACATCAGGAAGGTAGCCAAAATAGTCTAGTATAGCTGGAATAGAACACTTTACACTAAAAGGAATAGGTTCAAAATTGCTTTTTTTATTGATTTTTCATCTGTGCCCTAAAATTGAGGGTTGTCATATCATTCTGACACTGCTTCCTAGGAGGTCCATGGGAAAATCAGGACTTCATGAATCTTCTTGAGAAGTAAGTGCTTAAAATTCTCCTCCAGAGGCATTTGCTTTGCAAAAGAAGGCTTTCTTTTCTTCCAATCTCCTGAAGATATTTTATTTCTTCACCCTTAATCAAGCTTCCAGGATCTTTTATGAAATCACCAGAAGGATTTTGGATAGTTCTATCAGGAGCATTAATTAGCTGCAAAATGGGCTCATAAATTCATGGAAATGATATATCACTCTGACATCCCTCCTTCTGTCTCTAACCGTATCTGGAGGACAGCCCATCCCTGCCTGCAGCCAGCCGTCAGGCATGCTCCTGGTAGACAACTGATGTGGACAGTATCTCAAGACACTTTTGCTTACCCAAGAGCTCCTACCTCTTCAGTGAAACATTGGTGTAAAACTTTACATATAAACCAAAAAGCAAAGCCGCTCACAAGGGTTTTTCACTGATCTTCATATGACAATGCAATATTTAATGAATCAATCAATGTAAAGTCTCTAGGCAGGAAGATTCTAAACTTACTGTTGTAAGTAGGCACTTAATTTTGATTTACTGAGGTGGTTATTGCTTATTAATCATATAACATTATGAAAGCAGAGTACATGTATGTCAGTTATACGTTAATTAGTTAGTATAGTAAGAGATACTAAATAGCACTAGAAGATGCTTACACATCCCTTGAATAAGTTTAATTACCAGGAAAGAAGTTCAGGAGCACATTATTCTGTATGGGTAATCATTCACATGAAAAAACAAATTGTAACAAACAGTAAGGTCTTCAGACAAAAAAATGGCTTCTGGAATTCACATAAGGAATACTGTAGGATAAAACTACACAGAAAAAAATTCAAGTATGTTTTAGAAGTTTGTGGGTTTGGGTTTGGTTTTTTGGGGGAGCGGGGTTTGGTTGTTTTGTTTTTTTTGTTGTTTTTTTTTTATTTTTTGTCAGTAAACTCATTAGGTATGTATAGGAGAAACAGAAGTTAGCTTTTTTCAGAATTATCTATATTTTATAACTGTGACTTAAGAACAGTTTAGTTATGAAGCTGGACATCCCATCCCACATTTCTAATTCCCAACACTCTTAGAGGTTTACTGTATTTTCACTTTCTGTTCAAATGCTTTTGTAAGATGTTCATTGGATGAAGCTCACAAGCACAAAAAAAAACAGGGTTTAACCTGTCTCTTCCTACGCTGGCCATTCCACACTGCTTCTGCTGCAGAGAAACAGTCTGAGACTCATGGATATATTCCCAGTGATGAGAAGGTGCACTTTCTTGCTGTAGCCACATTACTTTGCCTCACTTTGTCCACCACTTTGGTTTATGTTCCCCTTCCAATATGAGCTAAAAGAAACTTTCTCAATTTGGTAATTGCTTTGCAAATGGCCTTTGGAAATCTGATCTATGTATGGATATTATTTCTTAGAAGGTAATCATGTAGTTTCACTTACACATCATGTTTAAAGTATTTGCTGCAGCTGAATGTTAATCCCAGGAACTAATTTCTATGATTTTCCTGGTGATATCCTAATGCAACCACATAACTCTGTAAAAGGGCAGACATGCTACCCAGTCAGTGCTAGCCCTCCTTTTACATCTCCTCCCCAGCTAGCCCATTGTTCAGTGAGAAAGTCAGCATCTCTCAATTCACATACATCCTGGAGAATGTAAAAAAAAAAGTAATAGTGTCATATGGTGACAAATACAGTTCAAAGTACCGTTATCACTTGTTCTCATGGTAATAATTAATCTCATCATTATAATAATGAGGAACTACATTCAGAAAATGCTGATTGAAAAACTCCAATATAAAAAATACAAGTCATACACTGCCCTATCAACCTGATTCTTACATTTGCTGTTGATTAGCACACAGTCTAACAAATAATTTTTATACCTCAATCCAAACTTTTGTAGTGTTCTTATGTTTCACTTCATGATTTCTTAAAATGTTCCATTCTAGCATGAAGTGCTAGGATTGCACTTTTGTTCATTAATTTGTGATGGATCTTTAATCAGAAACTTTTCCTGATTCTTCTCCTCTCCCAGTGATGTGATGACAAAGAAAGAGAAAGAAATTGAGAGATATATAAACAAAAAGTGAGCGAGAAAGAGTAAGGACGAGAGGAAAGGAGAGGAAAAGAGAGGAAAGGAAAGCAGAAGAGTGGAAAGGAGAGCAGAAGAGAGAAGACCAGAGAAGAGAGGAGAGGAATAGGGAAGAGGAGGGGAGGGAATAGGGAAGAGGAGGGGATGAGAGGGGAAGGGAGGGGAGGAGAGAGGAGAGAAGGGGAGGCGAGGCGAGGCGAGGCGAGGCGAGGCGAGGCGAGGCGAGGCGAGGCGAGGCGAGGCGAGGCGAGGCGAGGCGAGGCGAGGCGAGGCGAGGCGAGGCGAGGCGAGGCGAGGCGAGGCGAGGCGAGGCGAGGCGAGGCGAGGCGAGGCGAGGCGAGGCGAGGCGAGGCGAGGCGAGGCGAGGCGAGGCGAGGCGAGGCGAGGCGAGGCGAGGCGAGGCGAGGCGAGGCGAGGCGAGGCGAGGCGAGGCGAGGCGAGGCGAGGCGAGGCGAGGCGAGGCGAGGCGAGGCGAGGCGAGGCGAGGCGAGGCGGAGAGGAGAGGAGAAAAATAAAAATTTTCTCTGGATTGCCATAAACCTTCTACAGAGACATAGTTTTAGGAAGTGAATAGGTGTAATGACATGGACTGGCCCCTTATTTCCAGCCCTGTCCCTTTCCACCAGGCAGAAGTTTAGACCCTGCCTGTAGCTGCCAAGCATCCCTCGGTCCCCCGTCCCTGAAAACATCCCTTGCAGCCTCCCCTGTGTCAGACCGGAACCATGCATGGCTCACAGACACACTGGGGTGGGACACTGGCTGCAAGGCTTCAAGATGAAGTTGCCAAGCACATTTTGATGCTTAGATGCCTCCATAATCTCTGTGTGTCTTCCAGGTTCAGCTGTGCAGAGGGCTGCAAAGGCAATTACAAACACTTCAGCTCTTTGTTGCACTTTTGAAATGCAACTGTCTTATTTCAACTTTTCATACATCTTTTTTTTCTGTATGAACAGTCTGAACCTAATAAATAACCCAAGCCTATCTCACAGAGGCTACTCTTCAACAACAGTGATAAGGCAAATCTGAGCTACATTAAATAAGCATTACAATATTACAGGCCTAAAATATTTCTCCAGTTTTAAGCTCACAATTAGACTGGTAAACATAAAATGAGGTGCCTGATATCACAGGACATTATACATCACTGAGAATATGGTCCTATTTATATTTGGCCATGTGTACACACAAAAATCCATGTAACACTATACAGTGCTATTTTTAAAATCCTGTACACCAAGAATGTTTCTGAAATAGGTGCTGCACATACCATAAATTTATATTCTACAGCAATATATATATATGGAATGACCCGATACTGGTTGAAATTAAAGGGTTTCACAGTAAATAAAGGTGGATCAGTTGATCAGAGTGGCTTCTTCTGGCATTTTATCTGTTCTGAATACATGAATTCACTCACAACATGGCTGTATACATATACATAATCATTATGTGACAAATTAAAAAGGGGCACATAATAAGCTTAAGTCATCATAAATCATATAATAAACCCCTGAATGAGAAAATTTAATAAACTATATGTTTCCAAAACAACTTCATACCCTCCCATTAAATCCATTTTCCCCTAGGGCTTGTGCTAATATTCTCAATTCCTAAGTACGCATTATTTATTAAAAGAAAAGAAAAAAAAAAGGCACAAATCACCCTGCCAAGATATGTCTCTCCCTTTCACTTTTTGGTTTAGCATTTTCCCTTCTGTGGCCAGAATTCAGCCACTTGTCCACGGATGGATAATGGTTTCCTGCACAATGAAAACTTTCTTCCTTTTAAAAATGTTTCTGAGCTGTATCAGCAAGAAAAAATTGAATGGGTGAATAGGATAATCACAGGGAAAGACCTCCTTGTAGAGTGTTAGCATACCTTCTTAAGGCCAATAGCTTTGATATTTGATTCCTGCAGCCTATATGAACACCTTATGCACTGGATCTTCAGCCAGTGAAACAGGCTGTTTGCTTTGGCACAGTGGAAACTCCACTCCAGCCTAAAAGCATCTCCTACAATAACTGATGCATATATTGCAAAAAGAAGTTTCTTTTTCTGCAAATAATTGTGTTGCAGCAAGCTCTGCTTTTGCTAGAAAATGTTTTTCCAGATCGCAGTTTTCTAGTACATGTTTTCTAGCAAATTTTCCTGAAGAAAGAAAATGAATGTTTCTCTAATATAGCAAATACACTGGGATTTAGACTATCTTCTTCACAGCTCTCCAATGTGACTTTGGACAAATTGCTTTTAATGCTGTATTGCCTAGGTGTCAGATCTGATCTTATTTAATGATTTTGATAATTAATTTGACAGAGAAGGCGGGTATACCAATTACATTTTTTTCATGACATGATTTTGGGAGGCATTACCAACCCAAAGGAATATTAGACTACAGGTAAATTAAATGATCTGGGGACTTCAATGACAGAAGTAGGATAACATTTACTAGTACAAAACTGCAAGTTCAGGAATTTAGGGGTGAATAATCAGTACTGTTTTCTGACAACTTGAACTTATTCCATGGAAATGAAAGAGCAGACAATATGCTGACTTTAACCACAGATACAATGCACCCATGAACACAAATGGTAGGCATATCTTGCAATAGGGAAATAATAACATTCTCATTAGAAACTGGAAAATATTCATACTGTTGTACAAGCCCGGTGTAGCACCATATTGGGATTACCAAGCATTTCAGGTTGTTCACACACAGGAGGAAAACTCATCAAAATGTGGAAAAGGGATACTCAGGCAAAAGCCCAACCTCTCTCTTAAGTGATGAGAATGAAACAAAGATATCTATTTAGCCCAGTAAAAAGGATGAAGGCTGGGGTTAAGACGTTTAAGTCATTAGACAATGTTGGTGCAAATATGAACAGGCATTCACTAGCTACAAATAGACTATTAGAAGGATATGTCTAAATGATATCTTCAGACAGGAGAGAAGCTCTCTCATGGTAGTAGTGGAGGCCAAAAAAAATAATAAAAATTACTTGACTTTAAATTAGACTGGTCACTTTATGAACCCAGTTCCACAGTATGCTTACCTGGAGAAGCTGGGGACATCCTTAGACTCTTGTAAATCTCAAGCAGAAACAAAAGATGTGACTGCATAAATTGACTGTATTGGTTTTATTCACACTTGTTTGAATGGGATTTGTTACACAGGAGAGATGTCTACATTCCATATGAATCCTCATAAAGCACTATTAGAGTACTTCACATCTCTATAAATATATACATCATAGATGCTACATACATGCATCTATATAAGTCACAGATATGCACATGTTCACTATCTAAATATAGACTTCAAAATGAGGTGCAAATGTATCTTTGGAATTTATAACATTATCACATTAAAAAATATGAATGTGTGTAAAAGAGCCTGCTTCTCTGTTTCCACTAATTCTGAATACAAGTTAAAGCATCCCTCCATTTTGCTATGCAGCGAAACAGACTAGAGGAACCAGGATGTTAAACTAATTTTTCTTACACTAAAATCTTCCATCTTTTGCAACTAACTCATCTGATTTCCATGATCATAAAGAACTGTATAATATTAAATTATAACAGCAATCAAAGGCATGGGGAGCAAGAGGATTCTCGATTGCAGCCCATGCATCACTCAATATCACCACAGAAGAAGAGATTGAAAAGCACATCAATTCCTTCCAGTGCCCATTGTCTTTTTCAGTTCCTAATGATGCTGAAGTGTCTCCATGATTAAAATTTAAAGGTTTCCCAGTAACCAAGTAATTTGCCCAATACTCCTTATCTAGCACTCACTATGAAGACTCTGATTTTAATAAACCATTAATCAAGCTCCAGCCAAGTTTACTACTGATACTTTCAATTACAGAGGAACTAACTTCATTCTTATCAGTGTGCCAGTGAGATACCACTTCCTTGATTAGCCACAGACCCTAAAAGAAGATGGATAACAGGACTGGGTTTGATGCACTTTACTGAAGGAACTATTTGTTGTGAGTTAGGAATTAGTAAACAGAATTGGATCTCTCTGCTGCAGGATAAACTTCAGCCAAATTTTAAGCCATATGTAACCTATTATAATAAAAACATTAACTGATTTCAAGTTTTACAGTGTAATAATAATGTGATTTGATTAAATGCAAATTAATGCAATGGGGAATCTAACAGGCAAGTTCTAAATATCAGCATATTTCACAACACAAACATTTATACAAATGCACATGATGCGTGCTTAATTTAAGCTTATGAATAGATCCACAGTCTTCAATAGGACATCTCATGCTCTAAGTGATGCACGTGCATAAGTGATTGCAGGATCAGTTATCAGAAAATGATCCCCGGTACAATTTATAAGAATTCCAACAGATTGCAAATAGCTATGATTTGTCACACAACATCTGGTCTCTTTTCTCTGCAATCAAATGGACAAATGGAAATAACAATACAGACTGTGAAATCACAGCTTGTAAAAAACAATTAGAGAGAAAGGAACCCATACCTTACCCTGCCAGAGTGATGGAATTTGCACAGGACAGTCTGGCTCAGCTAAGAAAGAGTCAGCATTTGTTTGAGCTTGAGTGTGATTTCCACAAAACAAAGATTTAATTCTGAAGTTATTTCCCCAGCTACAGCCAACATTTCAGGAAAGCCCCCGGCAAAACAGAACTGTTAGCACTCCCACAAGCCCCAAAAGCTTTACCTGTTCTGTGGGACCAGCCCACATTAGCAGCAGTGCACTAGCATCATGTCAAGATGGGTGAACAGAAGTGGCCAGACAAAATTGTAAGGTTTTATTTAAATACATCAGTAAGATCATTCCCATGCACTTGGTTCTGAATGCAACCGAGCACTAGGTACCGATTTTTTTTTTTTTAATTTAATTAGAGCACATTACAGAACTTCCAGTTGCACTGAAAAATTGCAAGAAATGTCTCAAATGTGCAATCAAAGGGACAGGTAGCAATTAACTTGGCTGTCATGCCACGGTCATATCTTAAAAGCAGCCTGAGAGTTACATTTTAGAATATGCATCACAAAGCTCAGATTTATACAATACAATTTAAACCAAAATTACATATAATTTTTTTGATGAAAAAAAGCACAAGATCATATACCCTACAATATCAGTAAATGAGAAAATATTTCAATTGCAGTATTATTAAAACACTGCGGATGGTACTGAGCCCAGGTAAGCTTGATTATCTGCCTTATCTAACTAAAGTTTGGTACTTAAGAAAAGGGCAATGATACAATTTTTTGAAAATCAGAGTTTACTGTCATTTAAATCTAGCTTTCATGTATGAGTTGGCATTCTCAACATTACTTAAGTACAAGTTTTAGCTCAATACGCATGTTGTGAGTTACCTGAAGACAAACCCCAGCATTTTTAAGTCAAAGCTTCAGTGTATATGTGGATGTCTGTTTTACTAAGAGGAGAGACATTTGGGTAAGACAAAAGACTTCCTTTAGAACAATGTCCAAAGAAACTAAAGATTCGGGTGCTTTTTCAGACAACAAGCAAATCTGCTTTAGAGTGCCCGACCTCACTACAGAACCTCCTCTCAAACAAAACCCATTGCAGCTTTGCAAACAGTGAACACAAGACAACATTTAGGCAAGAAACATAACTTTTTTGCTTTTCATCCAAAACAAAGTTCCCAAATTTCTACTGCTTACTGTTCTTCTTGATTATTTTTTTCTTCAACAATAATCAACAGTCTGAAGTGAAATAGATGATGCAGCAGAAAAACAAAAAACAACAAAACGAACCAACAATGATTTTTTCTGAAGTTGTACTTTATCCCAAACATACTAATACCTTTTTGTAAGATTTACAATGTTAACCAATTCTTTTCTGTCAACTAGCAATTTTTTTGGCAGATCCCTTTTGCATGATTCATGAAGGACCAGTAAAAGGCTAATTGTTCAAATTAATTTGCGTAAATGACTAAGCAAGAGATAACAAAATTACATCTGCACTTGTTTGGCAAAGATTCAATACCAGCGGCCCTGTACTGCCAGCTGCTTCCAGACAACACTCTTGCAGAAATTAAAAGCTACAAATATTAATTAATACACTTTTTTGGTACGTTAATTTGCACTGAAAGGTTCCGGAGTACAAAACTGCTGAAGAAGATGAACCATGATAATTAGAATTAATGGGATGGATGCATGTTTTTTGCAGCTGAAGTTTTAAAAACCCATGAATGGAACTGGGAACTTGGAACTGACATTCTCATAAATCTCTATGATAATGCCGCTATTAGTATTAGAAGGATTAAGTACTGTGGCTCCAGTGTTATCCATCACATGACACACTGTATCCCATCTGTCACTGCAGCAGCTAAGACATGATAGCTGTCCTTGAGGAAGCCATATGAAAAGCTTTGGGAATTCAAGGAATTGTGGTGCTGCACGTCAGGCTACAAAATGAATAGCTCAAACCTCTGACTCTCAAACAGAAATAATGGCTGGTGCTCAATACTTGTCAGCTTAGTGCTTTAACAAATACTATGACTACAGTATCTGTGTTTAAGTTAAGTTAAGCAGTCTGAATTATAGATAAATCAGGCAGGGAAAAAGAACAGTCAAATGTCACAGATTTTTGTCTTTCACTTGTTTCTATCTTTGTAGGTTGGATGCCTCTTGAACTGTTTTTACTGATGTTCACCCCATTAATTTTGCATATTTTAGGCAAGTGAGCACTACTGGAGCGCTATACAGTGTGTTGAAATAACAATGAATTTTTACCTGAAATCACTGAGACCATTTACCTACTTCACAAGTAGGTACTTATACCTGTGCATTATCATGATGTAAACCCACTTCTACATGGAAATGGTACCATGAGAAAAGGAAATTTTAGATTCATTCTATCTTGAATTTTTGCCTGTTGAACTTTTAGTTTTTTAAATTAAAATTTGGTCTTAGAGCTGTACAGAATTTTGAAAAATTATTGCATTTTTACATTTAAAAAATACTTTACAAGGACACAGATGCAGAAAGACAATGGTACCTAAGCTACCAGTGAAGTTTTTGGTGCTAAGAAAAGTAATAGAAAAGGAACTTTCAAACTTTCAAGGATAAGAAATTCTTAAATAGCACTTTTACTTCTATTTTTAATGATACCTGTGTACACATGCAATGTAATTGGTATGGAAGACTGAACCAGAAGGCATGTCTAAGAAAGACCGGGCAGTAGACAGACAGTAGGGATTGTCCTGGGAAGGAGCAGCTTCCTCACCGTATTCATGCAAAAAGCCACACCATGGATTTCAAAGGAGGCAAGCCCCCCCCAAAAACACCAAGACTGCAGTAAACAACATATGCTAGAGAGTAGGCTGCAATGCTCCATCCAGAATGTATTTCTTCTGGGAAGTTTGGTAGGAAAAAAAAATCCAAATAATGCTTTCAAAATTTCTCAGAACATTACCTATCAAGAGTGATCATGAAAAGGACAAAGTGATCTTTATCCTTTTACTGGACAAACACAGTGGAATTCAACCCATTCAGCTAAAATTTTCACATAATAATAATAATTTATGTGGGGTTGTTAGTGAAGTTTATAAAATTGTACCAGCAAAGGCAGATAATCAGCAATAGAATTTCATCCCCATTTTCTAGCATAACAGTTTAATAGGCTACACATTATTACTCCTTTACTCTGAACTACTGGCTTGCTTTCCTCTTCTACAATGTGACAAGTCTTCTTCCATTTGGCTTCTATTCATCTGCATGAGCTAAAAAGAAATTTGCCATCTCCCATCTCTGATGTCATCATGAAACAAAATAAGAAGTTTTTCTTGACCCTGATCCTCGGCATCTGAGTTGTTAACATTGTGCAGTCAGACTGCTCAGAATCAAACAGCACACAAAGTCAACGCAAATTGTTCCATCTCTGGGCACCAGATCAAACCAAAAGCACAACAGCAACAGTTGGTGCTGAGTACTCCTTTCTTGCTCCCCAAACACAGATTTTCAGACCCTCATCCAGCAGAAAAGCTTGAAAATCACAAGGTGTATGCATCTTGTAAATCATATCTGTACAATACTAATAAAAATACATTATAATTTATTAATTATTGTGAATTATAGAGTATGTAAATACTTTTTCTCCAGTGATGGTGTCAGATTTACAGTTCAAAATATTCATCCAGATGAGCAGCAACCACCGAGCCTAGAAATTAACCTTTTCCCTTTCTGCATCCCAAAGACACAAGGGTTTACTGCTACACAGAGATGTGAGGCAAAAGTGTTCTGTTGGCATACAGCTGCCACATGGAGTAAGCTATTCAAAGAGGTTTTGAGTCAAGTAAAACAGTGATTTAAGAGTAAATAGAGTAAGCTCGTGAACCATAGCACAACAGATAACATGAGAGAAGAAAATAGGAGCATAGCTAAACCAGAGCACAACACAGAATCAGTTCTTAATCACCTAAACTGTTAAATATAAAAGAAAATGTGGGGGGAGGGGGGAACTGTGAGGTCAGGGGACAGGGACGGATGACAACATAATCAACAATTTGTATTTATGTAGCAACTTCAATCCAGAAAATCTAGAGGACTTTATTAATGCTTCTGTGGGTTATGATCTCTAAAATCCCAGCAGATTAACCACTACCACTAAAGCTTGCAGAGAGGAAAAAGAAGCTTAAAGGGTCTTTTTTCCCAAGCAACAAGTAATAGAACAAGAGAAAACAGCCTCAAGCTTCACCAGGGGACGTTTAGACTATATTAAGAAAAATTTCTTCACCAAAAAGGTAGTCACCACTACTTCCCAGGGAAGTGGTAAAATCACTCTCCCTAGAAGCGTTCAAAAACTGTGCAGATGAGGCCCTTAGTGACATGGTTTAGTGGTGGACTTGGCAGTTCTAGGACAACAGTGGTACTTGATGATCTTAAAGATCTTTTCCAACCTGGTTGATTCTATGACTCCAGAGAGCACAGGGAAACCCACTGCTCCAGCTGGGCTCCAGTGCTGCCTGGGATGCTGGTTGCAGCATTCATCCAGGATGCTCTGGAATGGCACTCACCAGGCAGGAAGGACCTTGGCACAGTTTTTTTCATTCTCATTGCAGCATGTGCACTTGGAGAGACTGTCAATGCAATAAGTAGTTTGGTTCCAAGGGAATTTATCTAAAATATAATTAACACCTCTATGCTGTCTCATTAAAGCTAAGAATAATTGTGGTGGCTATTTGATACCAGTCCTTCTAAAGTGGATTTTGGTATCTTTCTCTGTCTTTAATCAGCATACTGGACCTGATGAAACTTTACAGGATAGGTATATGCTTTTGGCAGCAGTTTTGGATTTTTGATGATGCTGACTTTCCTCAACACAGCCACACCATAAAACAAATTCCTGGCCATTTCTGACACTAAAGTTCATACTGTGAGCATCTTGCATATGAGGACCTTAATTATTAATTAAATAAACTTCCTTTAGGCTGTAATAATAAACCAGCATTACTAAAAAGAGTATTTAGTTTTGCATTTATGGTCGTCTTCCGCAACCATTTTATTCCGTTGAGATAGTCCTTTCCTCTTCCATCTCCCCAGTCATACATCCCAGTACAAGGCATCAAACTTGCTACTATCAGTCTTAGTCTGCTTGATTCAGAAACTGGAAGTTTGTTAAAATGTCACAGAATGGCACTAAACTGTACATTCGCTACAGCAATACGAAAAGCAATGCAGATTTCAAATACAAGATAGTCTGCAACTCAGATAGTCCTCATCTTCTTCCAATAGCAGCCTTTACACTGAACTTCTCAGGAAAATTTAGGGAATCTTAGACATTTCCAGAGATCTAATGGCAAACCACAGGCAGCTGTCACCCAAAAACAGGGGAATTTGTGCCACAGAGCATGCAGGAAACAGGTTATTATGGTCACTATGCTGCATCAAAAGGAGTGTGACCAGCAGGTCGAAGGAGGTGATACTGCCCCTTGACTCTGCTCTTCTGAGACCTCACTTGGAGTATTGATTGTGTGCAGTTCTGGTGTCCTCAACATAAAAAGGACATGGAACTGTTGGAACAAGTCCAGAGGAGGGCCATGAGGATGATCAGGGGACTGGAGCACCTCCTGTATGAAGATAGGCTGAGAAAGTTGGGGCTGTTTAGCCTGGAGAAGAGAAAGCTGCGTGGAGACCTCATAGCAGCCTTCCAGTATCTGAAGGGGGCCTTAGGGATGATGGGGAGGGACCCTTCCTTAGGGACTGTAGTGACAGGACAAGGGGTAATGGGTCTTAAAGAGGGGAAGTTTAGATTGGATATAAGGAGGAAATTCTTTCCTGTCAGGGTGGTGAGGCACTGGAATGGGTCGCCCAGGGAAGTTGTGAATGCTCCATCCCTGGCAGTGTTCAAGGACAGGTTGGACGAGGCCTTGGGTGACAGGGTTTTAGTGTGAGGTGTCCCTGCCCAAGCAGGGGGGTTGGAACTTGATGATCTTAAGGTCCTTTCCAACCCTAACTATTCTATGATTCTAAGATTCTATAACTATGCTCACTTGCATTCAGTGCCCACAAATGCTACTGAGATTCTTTATGGGTGGACAAACCAATTCTGTGAAAGAGGTTAACAGCTGATGATCTCAGTTGATTTCTATGGACTTCCAGAACACAGGCACTAAGAACAGGACATTTTTAAAAGTCCAAATGCAGATGTAGAAATTTTGGATTGTGGCACTATTGGCTTGTAACTCTTGCAGACTGGCAAGGAAAAAACATCTGTTTCTAAGGTCTCTAAACTGGCCTTATCTGGGATATTCTTCCACACCTTTCTGTTTGGTCTGGTTGCCTGTGGAAACACACAGCAAAATACAGAATTAAATTCTTGATAACAAGCAAAAGATTCATCAAACATAAATAAATAACATTTTTAAAAGGTTAAATAAGCCACCCCATAATTACTATATCCTTGGCATCAACCTCATTTCCTAACAGTCTCTTGATGACACTCAGAAGTAGTTCCTGGTGGCAAAGGGGTGATGCTAACTCAAAAATAAATTCAGATGTGGAGAATTATAATTAAAGAGTAGAAAGCATCTTCAGAACCCATTTGTAGAATCCAATGGAAGGTCTTAGTTGTGCTTTCCTCTTAATTTAAGAGTTTGGCGTCTGTGAGAGCACTAAAGGAGAATGTGCATGTTTGTCTTAGGGCAATTTCCCCGTGGACATGGCGGGGAACCCTCCCAGGGCTGGTTTTCTTTACTCACATTCTTTTATTTCCCCCTTAGGAACTCCAATGAATTACAACACAAAAACCCGCAAACATACACCACAGTCATGTTTCCCTCACTTCCTGTTACATGGCAGTGCCTGTTTTCTGCTGGTTTACCGGGATTTTATGGAGAACCCTGGTAACTTTTCAATATACCCTGCTTGATATTGTCCGTGAGCCGCAGATTATAAATAGGAGCAGGTGCTACCTGCTGTATATAGCACACTGCTACACAAAGCATTTGCAAATACCCATACAAAGTCTGGGTTTTGCATGCAAGCAAAGGATAGAATTTTTAAAGTGATGAGATAATTAGTCTTTCATCACTTTTTAGTGCAAACATCTCTGTATCTAATATGTTGCTCCTAATTTCTTCACCAGTTATTCAAAGACAAACCCTACAACGTCAGTTGGCAATAAATGAACTTTGAGGGTAAATTGTTTTAGCTAGCACTACTTGCCCATCAGTACTTGCATCCTTTCCATAACCATAATTTGTATAGGGATTTCTTTTTGTGTGACCTTCTTTTCTGCATTTCACTGTAAATGTCCCTGTTGTGCTTTGCATATTTTGGTTGCTACTGTAATGGAAATAGGAGCAAAAAAAGTACCAGACCAGCAGCCATAGAAAATGGAAGTCCTCTGTTTCTACACAGAACAGATGTAATGTGTGTATCAGAAGGGCTGCCGTGATCTGAGCAGCATACACCATATCAGCACTGTTCTGCAGGACCATGCCAGAGGGTGGTGAGGAAGAAACGATTTATATTTGTGCATCAGACATCCTAATTCCCTCATGCACAATTTCAATAGAAAGAGACACCAAGAGCTTTAGAAATGTGTGGCTAATTATACATCTCATCAAATGCTCAACACTTATACTCACAGCGAGCACAAAGCACTTGTCTAGTCCGCCGCCACCTACCCCCTTCCTGGGTTGTCCTTTTTAACAGTCTCTTATGTAAAGAGAGTTGGCCACTTAAATATTTGAAGTCTGCCAGTTTAAAAGATTTATTCTAGAAATGCAGAATAGATGTTTTCTGTGCTCTTATCATTCAAGAAAGCCTTCACTTTTATTTTTTAATTAAAAAAATCCCTTTGGGCTATGAATGCCAAGTTTTAGCCCAAAGGGAATTTTTATTGCAGATATAAGCCCCTGGAAATCAGAGTATGCATACATATACTACAGAGCCTGATAAACCCTTGACTGTGACACGGCTACTGAGGGCTGCTATCACATCTGATGACAAAACTGACAGATTACTTCTGATGAGAATGTGGAACCCTTTTTGTTTTTAACTTGACCCTGAAGACATGTCATAACATTTGTAATATCTGCAATAAAGTGTCAACTAGACTGCTGTAAGACTGCTGGAGCTTGGAGTTAAGCTTTCAGTTTAGTGCTCCTACGGCTTTCAATTTAAAATAAAAAAGAAACTTAATTTCCTTTTGGACAGTCCAAACCTAGTATAACTACACTAATTTGTCTTGGCAAATATGAAGCAGTAGTGGGGAACACGACTACTGGAACAGAAATCCAGCGCAATAGACAAACCAGAATAAAATAGACCTATCAATCGTCTCTACATAAATCAGAGATTTACAGTTCAGCAGAAATAATGTTAAGAAGGGGCTGCAATAAAGTGAGTATCGATGAACACCTCAGTAGCAGGGTTTTTGACTTCAGTTAATGGCAGACTAAAATTTTACCCTAACATCGAAGCTGTACAAGGTTTATGAAATATTTTAAGACTATTTAAAGAGGGATAAAAATGTCAATAGTGTCTCCCATTCCCTGCAATCAGATGTGCTGCTTTGCAGCCCAGTCATTCAATTAGGGAAATGGATCCTCTTGGTTGCATGGTACCAACCCCATGCATTGTTTTGTCCTGCTCTTGAACCACATTAATCATGATGACCATAAAAAGCCTAATCTTGCCATTGATAGAAGCCCTACTCTTTGACTCAGGTACATCTAAAGATGGTCCAAGCTGACTGAAAGAGAGAAGACCCACTTCTCTGAAAAACTTGTCCCAAAATGAATAGCTTGATATAAAAGTAAGCACTAGGCACAAGTCTGTGAAAGACAATATTTTGCTGCCACTAACAAGGGCTGATTTCTTTGTCTAAGTGTACAATACAGTAAAACTAAACTTTATTTCCCAAGAGATGGAATACCTCATTTATTTGTGCAACTTCCTCAGACTTTATATTCTTGCGCGTTTCAGGACTTCAGTAGTTGCCTTCTTGTAATATTTCAGCTTTTAAGCTGTTTTCTTGCCTCACTGAACTCACATAAGATACATCTGAAAGCTTTAGTACAAATTTACTTCGAATAAAGTCTTCAATTCATTTTCATGGCACCAAAAAGACAGCTTTAATAACTGCAATGACAAATAAACTGGAAATCATTCCAGGCCTTTTCACTTAACTGACAAGTAGAACGCTCTCATAATGAGCCGCAGGTTTTACGTTTTCTCTTTGACCATAATAGCTTCATTTAAGAGCGTCAGACCCTGACACTTCATCATTTATCTACATTATTTCTCATCTTCTTTCAAATAAATTATGGAATACTAGACTGAGCACATAAAAACAAAGTGACTTGTTATCTGTAAACAGCAAGATAAATTGTCCAGAAGTTCCTCATTTAGTTCCTTTTAAATTTAAGGGCAAGTTATTGGTTGTACCTTTTTTTTTCTATCCCAATTTTTTGCATTTTTTTACAGCCATCTTGTTCTGTTGCCAGTGGCCTTTGTGCAGCCATCCAAAGCCTGATGATAGTGCAGGAGGCATAAAATAATTCCATTATCCCAAGGTTGGACAGGGTAGCACAGGAAAGAAAAGATATTGAAAAAAAATCAAATAAACAACTTACATGGATATTTCTCTCCATCTGTAAAATTCCTTGTACATAATACATCTTGTCATACTAGCAAATGTGATACATCCAAAGTAATGAACAGTGGGTCTATAACTGTCCTCACCTTTAGAAGGATAGCTCTGATACTTACCATCAGCAAAACCCCCCTTCCCCAGTGAAATACATTAATTCTTGTCTTAGAGTGATGTTGAACACTTGGAGCTCACATTTATTTTCTTTTAAAATCATATCGTCTGAAACACAATTAGCAACACTGCATTTGCATTTTAATTATTAGTGACAGATGAAATTAAGAAAGGTTCAGTTTAATAATACCATGCACTGCCACTGCACCTCCCCCGTGAAAAATTACTGTGTCTACCTGACATTCCAGGGTGTGGAGACACCCCCAGCCCCCAAGCCTAGTCCCGAACTGAAACAGTTATCATCATGCTTAACCCTGCCAAGAGAGGGACTCTTTGGAAGACCAGCTTTAGAGACGGGGAAATAGAGACCCAGCGTATCTGTAGTAGGATTCTAATCACTAAATGCAACACCTTCAATTTCAGCTACAGATTTGCAGCCCTATGTCTCAAGGCAAAGTAAAAACCAGAAAAGCAAGAAGCTGGTAGGAAGTCTTTTTGGAATTGTCTTTCCTTTCACTTTGAAGGATTTCTTTAAAAAGTGCACCAAAACTCTGATGTCAATGGATTCCCTATTCCACCAGGAGACGTCCTCATGTCTGGCTGATGGTGGAGTGCACTAGTCAATGAAGACTCCATCTAAAATTGACACCAAAGGTAGAGTTCAAGCCAAGCTGGCTCACTTGGGTGAGGTGTCTTTCTCAGTGATTTGAGTTTTCCAGGCTCTTTTCAGCTCATTGTTGTCTCAAGGATAGTGGATGCAAGAGACAGTCTCTCTTGGGATCATATAATCATACAATACCAAGTTGGAAGGGACATCAAGGATAATCCGGTCCAACCTTTCTAGGCAAAGTATAACTTAGACTAGATGGCTCAGCACCCTGTCCAGCCCAATCATAAAAGTGTCCGAAGTTGGGGAGTCCACAGTTTCCCTGGGGAGATTATTCCAATGGCTGATAGTTCACATTGTGAGAAATTTTCCTCTTGTGTCCAACTGGAATATTCCCAGGAGTAACTTGTACCCATTGTGTCTAATCTTTTCTGTGTGACTCCCCTTTCCTAAGGAGTAAACTGACAGCTAGGTTGAGACATGGGGACATTTCCTGGTATAGAGCCAACAGTGCCAAGCTTGGAGTGATGTTCAGGTTTGGTAGCAAAGCAGCCAGTGGAATCACAAGTTTTATTAATAGGCTGGTGAAGAATTCATGCATGAGTCACTTCAAGTCCACAGTGCAGAAAAGCATCTGCATATCTCTGCCACTCTCACCTTGGACTCATGGAAATCCACGATTCCTCATGCCCAACCCCACAGACATGATCAGCTCCACACAGGAAAGGTCGTGTCATTGGAGAAGGGATTCTCACAGTATTCCTCAGCTCAATTAAGGCCAGACCTTCACATGTTTGATTTTCCAGATAATTTTTCTTTCAAGCTCTTCCTCTCCCTCTCTTCTCCAAGCTCCTGGTGCTGGTACCGTGGGCACACAGCTATCTTGCAATTCAATTATGTTTGCAGTGCGGTGCAGTGCAAGCAACAATCAAATAAAGACAAAAAATAAGAGTTTAAGCTGAGGTACCCATCAGTTGCAATTCCATATACATAACATTTTAATTATATCTCATCTCCAGTGTAATAGTTAGAGATGTCATTTGATACAGCTTTTTTTTTTTAAATTAAATCTAACTAAATTAGCAAAAATAAAGTAGTAAAAGTTAATTGGGAATTATCTACTCCAAAATAACTCTTACTGGTAAATGCTTTGTGTGGTTATAAAAAGCTGATAAATATAATTGTATTTATGTAATGAGTATCATGTTTAATTTACTGTACTTGGTTGTTATACACTATTTTATGCAGGCCTCATAAGTGAGCTTCATATTATTGCTTGTATAGCTTTTAAAAAAAATCACAATCAGATGCAGCACACAGGAAATGTCCAACAGATTTTGAATAAGGTGGCGATTAGCAATTTGTCCAGAGAAATGTTCTGGATGATGTGCATCTGCGTGACCTAAAAATAAGTGTTTAGTAACACTCTGTACACTGATGGTTCATGCCTAAGTGGCTTGACACAACGCACTGGAGTCTGGCATATGTAGCCTATGGTTTAAGAACTGTGATGTTAATCTCTGAGCTCTCCGTCAGATGGGCAATTACCACCGAGTGCATGACAATGGAATAATGCTTGCTCCTGGCAGGGCTGTGCTCTGGAAAAGGGTGAGATTTCACTTTTGCACTTAATCTTCAGTTAATACAATTTTGGTCAGATGTTTTTACATTCCAGAAAGCAAAGACAACCCAGCCACTGACTTTGTGGGTTTCTCAGTTTGCCCTGGTTTAGGAACAGACTTCGGTCTATGCCACTTTTCTGTTGCTGTTGTTGAAATCTATGCACAGAAAAAGCCTTGGCATAACTCCCCTGGTAAAGATTTTTAAAACCAAGTGGCACTCTGTCCATCTCTACATACTCCATGGATGTTCATACCATTTACAATGCAGAAAATACCCCAAAAGAAGGTAAGATTTCTCTTTTACAAAGTTTCTCTTTCTCAGGGTTATTCTTAAGTGTATGTCATCAGGTGCAATAAAAAACAGCCAGGTGATTCCATAGTGTATAGCACTATAAACTGAGAAAAAATACACAAAGTACTGTGTTTTGTCCCAACAGGAATTTCACATGCAAATAACAGGACAAATTCTACCTCAGATATCTATGTTTGGCTAACTCTGAAGTTCATGATAGGAACTTCTTTGCTTTACAGCTTTGTTCAAAGTCATTATCCTTAAGTCACTGTCGAGGGACAGAATCAGGTATGTGTATTTGTATGCTCAGTCACAGAGTTTGCAAATAATTTCACAATTCAATATAAAGAAATTATACCCTAATTATATTATCAAATCTAAGTTATGATTTCTCCCTCTGCTTTGAGGAGTAACTACATTTATTTGTCCTATAAACTTAATACTTTTAGATCATTTTAGTGTTGAACTTTAATTTTGAAAACCTGTTAAGTACTGGAAACCCTCTGCATATGCAGAATATTAGGTTTGTGCATACACAGAACATTGGGGTTTATCCCACAAAAGTATTTAAAGGGATAGGCAGCTTTTTTAATCTAAGTCACCATTCATGAAAAAAGTGAAGAGTCTGGCTTAATTTGGACCTTTGTGTTTGGACGTTCTGGAAGGAGCAACCATCATTTAAAAAAAAACCAAACCAAAACAACATAACCAACCAATCAAAACCAGCCAAACAAACAAAAAATCCTGTAGACAGAGCAAGGCTTTTCTCTCCAGGAAACAAAACAGACAAAAAAAAAATTAAAACCAAACCAAAAACCAAAAAAAAGCAAAAATGCATCTGCAGCAAAAACCCTAAAAACCTATATGTCCCTATCCAAATGCTTCTAGGTTGTCAAAGACCAGTATAGAAAAATAAAATTCGTAGTAGATTTATCAGTTCTGCTATCGTGCCCCATGATGATAGTGGGGGGAAAAAAAAGTTAATTCTCTCTTATATTACCAAGAATTAAAAAAATCAAGGTTATACAAAATGCTAGTTTCTCTGAAAAAGTAATTCTGAAATCCAGGCCCTGATCACTGTTGAGAAAATCAGTGTCTTAGGATCATCCTTACAGCAAAAAAATAAAGAGGCTAATATGTGCTGGGTTTTATCACAATTTAAGATCATTACATGATTTGTCTCATTTCTAGCTAGAGATCTTTGAATATAGGGTGGTGGCAATACTATGAGGCCATGAAAATCCATTACTGCTGTGCAATATATGTAGTAGATTTAGTTTCTTCATTCTGATAGCAGCTATGCACACTGCTAAGGACCTGTTCACATCCTACCTTTCCCACCCCCCATCTTGTGCCAGAGGAGACCATATCTCCTGCTCTCCTCTTGGTCACCATTTACACTGCAGAAACTCATTATATCCTCTATCTGGAAAATTCTTTGATGGTATCCTTGATCCCATTAAAAAGCAAAACCAAAAAAACCTCTAAACATTCACAAAATTATAAAAATGTTGATATTGGATTTCTAGGTTTCCTTTTAAACCACTGCAGTTCACAGGACAGCTAGAAATCTGAGATTCTCATGAAATGACAACACTGGGGTCTGAAGACCAGCTCTCAAAATGAATATTGAAAATCCCAAAGAACATGTGGATTTTGAAGCTTTGGCAATGCTGCAAACAAAAACCCCTTCTTTGGAACAAACTGATTGGCAGACTGTTGGCTGCAATGACTTGTTGACTTTGGAATACCAGAAAAATCACCATATACTATTAATTAAAGAAGGGGCATTTTTTTCTCCAACTCCCCCATACCTACTCCAGCTTGGCCTGGTTTCTATTATTCTGTTGTGGATACATAGCTGCAAGATTTATTGTACCAGATCAAAAGTAAAGGCTATTAATGCCAGATTCCACAGGGATTTTTCATTAAGCCTTCTTAGTTTATTTATAAATTTTCATCCCAAGGCTTGTAAAAACGGCTTCTCCCTTCTCCTGCTTCCCTCCCCCCGCCCCCTTTTCTACCGACATTGTCATTTATATTGCTGGTATTTCCATAGAAGTCAATTAAGAATTACAATTTGTTTCATTATAACGGGAGCTAAATTGGGGCTGTGCCTCTACATGCAAGCTGTTCACAGATTTTACACTATTAGAGTGCCAAAAATTAATAAAACCTGCACCAATACCTAAAAATAACCCCAAGTTAAGCCATTTAGCTCCTGTGGACCACAAATGTGGGCATGCAGTTTGCCTGACATTTGTCTACCCACCCAAGGATATGGGGCAGAAACGAGACTTTGACAAGCACACACTTCCAAACGAGTGATATTGTAGGGACCAAACACATCCACCTGGCTTAGTTGTAGTCATACCAAGAAATCAGAAAGGTTGTTAAATGCTTCTTATTGTAGCAAGGAAAAGAAGTACTTGATTATTGGCTATCACCCTCTTTAGTGACATATTTAATATTTTAAAAAATTACTCCTGTTTTGGTAAACTTTCTGAACCTTTAGTTGCGAGCAAGGTACTTTTCAAGCATCTCCATGGCTTAATTTTATTCTGCCAACTTTCTTGCTCAAGGTTTGGACAAATATTTCACAGTGACTAGACACCTGGCCCTTGTCACTGCCATCCGTGGCACAACAGAGGGTTGCACTGAGATTTCTAACAGCACTAGAGGAAAGATACATAAAGCACTCTTAAGCTTCCTCTGCTCTCATCTTAGGTGACCTACTCAGATCACTTAAGTCATTTATAATATCTTACCTTCAACTATAAGACTCTTTAAACAGAAAGATACAAAGTCATGTAATCCTGCATAGATCATAATATCGTAATTATAATATACATAACTAAACTAAACCTCACAAGATTATTTTATAATCTCATTTGCACCAAATATTAATCTTTGCTATAACTTGGGTTCAGAAAGTAGCACGCTTATGTTTGCTTGACTTTCTGCATCAGCAGACTTGAGATATTTCATAGCATAAAATTACTATTTGATATGAACATGGAGGATAATAATTAACCACAAGCAAAAATTCAACAGACAAAAAGCACTTAGGAAAACAGAGAGGACAGTTCTTGCTCCAGACATTAAGTCCTCTCTTCCAGTTCAGTGCACCACCACAAGCTTGAAACATCACCCAGCTTCGAGGGTATCAGCAAAGGCCAGTGAACACAGCATAATCATCATGTGTACCATAATTACAGAAACATCTGTTCCAGATGTTTTTGATTCACTGTGCATCACCATTTTCCACAATAGCCTGCAAAAGTTTACATTTCTTACCTACAGTAGATTGATTATTCTTATTATTTCAAGTGAAATTAATGCTCATTAACAGTACTAGATGACAGCCATAAAGACTAAGAGCCATCATTTATTACCAGCCAAGTATTATTATAGCACAATCAGCAGTGCAGGTTTGTCTCAGTGCTGTACCAAAACACATACTCACCATATTATGGAAGCCCCCAGTGTGGGAAATTTTAACGGACATGATTGGGCCACCCACAGGAGCCCTGAAATGGGCACAGCAATACACAGCTTCACTCAAGATAGCTGAGGTACTGGTGTAGGTTCAGTCAATATTAAATAATGTGGAAGACACAGAAATTAACATATTGATTACCCAAGATCTAAAGTAAAACTATGGTTTAAGACAAAATGATGTCCTTAACAGGCCTTTAGAATCATTTGGAAACACATCATTTAGCAATAGAATACACCAACCCAATTCTCACATGAAAGAATACTGATCTTTTTCTTCTTGACATAGTCATAGGTGCCTTAGACACTGGAAAAAGGCAGTGAAAAATAAACCAATTAAGTCATGATGAGCTTGAGAAGGTATGCATGCATTAGCTTCTTTTTCCCTTTTTAAGCTGTCACATTTCTCCTACTTCTTGTGTTTTTAAACCGTAAAGGATCCCTGTGTTTCCCCGAGACAAAGGATGGGCTCTAAAACTCTGTCTTCTGAAGTGATGAGTTAAAGAACACTGCAGGAGTACTTGCCAAATCATACCACCATTATTAATTCAGGCATGTTGAAAGTGTTCATTTTAGCTATAATCATGTAATTCATCAAAATACTACTAGAGCATATCATTCTGAACTATTACACTGATATAGCACCTTATTGCACCTTCACCGAAAGCAGGAAATGTATTTTTTGATGCTTATCTACTGAAAAGCAATTCAGTTGGGGATTTTGGAAGCACTATCTTATGTTACAATAAAAAGGAAATATCAAACTTATTTTCTAGTACTTCTATGATGTTGTTATCATGTGTTTAGGTGATTATCTCCAATGATGAAGTTTAAAAATGGTAGAGTGCTGAAACAGTGTACTTATCCAGCACTGAAGGAAGGAAGGATTGGGTTATGAATATACAATATTATATGAAGATTAAATGTAGATTTTGATCTCTCTGCCCACTTTTAAAATAGCTTTAGAGGCCAAAATCTGTCTGCCAGAAGAACCTTTCGGAAAATGGTTCTCTCTAGTTCTTTCAATGACAAACAATACTTGTAAAAAAACTGAATCCTGTGATAAATCTCAGGATGTTAAAAGGAATAGCAGCTTCCTGGGCTCCAGCAGAAATGAAGATCCCCATCTCATCATCTTGCGCTGTGATTGCCCTCTCACTCTGCCTATCTGTCTCTTGCTTGGTGCACACTTTTGTGAGCAAGTTGAAATTACAGGAAAAAAAAAGAAAAGAAAAAGAAAAGAAAGAAATGTGGAATTAAATAAAGCCCCTCTAAGTACAAGATGTGTTGATTCTAGCTGAGGTGCCTTTGGCACAGATGGATGGTGCTGCAGCTGCGCAGACTGCTGAGTAACGCACCTATATAATTTCAAAAAAAAAACAAAAAAGTCTTTAATTATCCACATCAGGAAAGCTTCATTGTTACAAATAGAATACAAAAAGTTTTCCATTCTCACTCTCAGGCAAAATCAAAGAAAACAAGATTGATGTATGCTAAATGCATAAAGGGCTACATTTAGAAGATCTGGCAATGAGCTCTAGTACCCGTTTTTCTTTCTTCCCTTTCCCGTTCCACTAAGCCCTGGAGTGGGCAGCCTTCTATACAAATATAAAGGAGAATCTGGGGATTGGAAATGGGTGACAAAGTGCAACAGATAGATACACATGTGCCTAAACTTGCCATGCAAGGATGCCTTGCTGATCCCTTTCCCCCTATGCAAATTAAATGTCAGCCTCTCAAAGTCTGGCTAAAAATGTGAATGGGATTTATAAAACCATCTTTTTGTCTAGAGCAAAATACCCTAAGCAAAGGAATAAATGTAAATTGGAAGGCCATAAGCTGAAGACATATACTTCCACTGCACAATGAGGTGAAGGACCAGGATTTGGATGACAGTGGAAGAGGAGAAAGAAATCATTTCTGAATTGCCCCTGTCTATTCCACTAATACAATAAAGCTACAGTGCTCCATCCTCCTTCATCCACATGACTCCACATTGGCACAACAGATACATCAAAATTGACTCAATGCTTTTAGTTGAAAGTGAAAACAGAAAACACATGAGAAAAGAGGCTGTTACTGTAAAGGCTGGGGAATATAACCAAATTATGTACAGAGAGAATTCAGCAGTGTATCAGAAATTTACATTTTAGAGGCAGCTGGCAAATCAAAAAAATGTTGGAAACACTGTTCTAGTGGAAATCTCAATGTTTAAAGATAAATTTAAGTAGCCCAGAAATGGACTGAATGAAATGTACAGGAATAGAAATTTTAAAACTTAATCCACAATCTGGAGTGAATTGAAAGGCCATAAAAGGTGAGCAGCATAAGAAGAGATGCAACATAAAAAAACCCAAACCAACTATTTGATGCTCCATTATTTGATAGTTGTGGCACCATATGACTGGCTATTCCATGGTTCTGAAGAAAAAAATAAAGAAAATAATATTACAACTGGACATTTGATGGAAAATATATATTTGTTATAAATACAGCCCTCCTATTGGGACTTTGAATGTTACAAATTTTTCTGGATATTACATAATCTCCTAAACCTATAGTCAACTTTTATATTTTATACATCAAAACCCAAGCCCTTTTCCTCCAGAAAAAAATGAGTGTCAAGTAGGAGGCAGAGATTTAAACATTCTCCAAAGAAAATGATGCAATAGGCCACTAAGTCAGTACAAACTAATCAGCTCCTTCTGATAACATATAGATATGTACTTGACAGCAAGTCAAAATCACCAGCAGAGAATCTGGCCAGCAAATGAAATCACAGCTCTGCAGAGAGCACGTGTAACACCTGAGCTATAACAATATTCCTAAATTCTGGAAATCAGTACCATACTTACACATATAACACCTATTCTCCTACTGTTTTGGTTTGGTTTGGTTTTCTTTTTCAATATTGAAATTTGCTTCTACAATAAATGGACTAGTAGTTTAACTTCAAAGCAAGCAGAATATGGCATGCAGCTTATAGGGCTCATTTGCAGAACTCTGACAATAATCATATTTATTAAGGATGTTTACAAAGTAGCCCAGTATATATTAAAGCTGAACAAACAGTAAATTATTGTTGGAAGCAATGTTTTATGTTGAATATAATATATATTGCATATATATATATGTAAGCTAATAACATTTACTATTTTATTCAGTAATTATTTGATAGTAATTAGAAGCTAATAGCTGTCAGTTTATAGCTATTAAGTCTTTAGCACTACAACTTGACTTCTATATGATTCTTTTGTCTGTTTTCTTTATAACCGTCTCTGCAGCCACCTTCATGCAAACATAAACCCCTTCTTCTCCACTTCTTAAAGTGACCAAAAATCAGGGAAATTAGTTGGCCACAAAATAAAATACTTTCTCCCTAAAGGAAGCTCTTTCTACTACCTGCAGTAGTCAAGTGTGTGAGTAATATTAACAGATTTATTCAGGAAGAAATTATGAGAAACAGCAGACAACGTATTTTGCATATCACAGAGAGAAAACTAGTTTCTTTTGTCCCATTTTCCAGTAAAAAATGGATGCTATTCCATTGCTGGAGTGATCCCACACTATAAGGATGAAGCAATTTCACAGTATGTGTGTACAAAATGAGTTTTTTTTTCACGTGATTCCCTTTGAGCAAGTTGCTAAATGCTGTGCTGGATCCAAGATTTTTCATATTAAGTAGTTACTGTTGTCCATCTATACGTGTGTCAGCATTGCTAGTCTAATATATTACTTTCATAATAAAGAAATCTTACATGTCAAGTGTTAGAGCTCCTATGGAACAAGAAATAAAGCCAGGCCCAAGTTTAAATACATCATCAAGTAGAGCAGGCTGCTCACAAGCCTGTGTCATACAGTGTACATCTCCTTCAAGCTAAAGCAAGCCTTAAAATATGAATATTGGGTGCCAACTACCTTGCAGACATTTTTAGCTAGAAATTTTCATTCCATTCAAGAATGCTGACAAATTTCCTGACAAAAGCAGCACAAGCTGAAACTTCTACATTTTCCAAAACCAAAACATTGATATGCCAATATTAATCTACTGTCATCTGCTTTATTGAACTGTGCATGTCACCAGGATGTAGCAAAGCCCTGATGTGCTCTTCAAGCTTCTCAACACTTGTATCTAGGGGAAAAGCTGTATGAAAGAGATAGAGGAATCATTGAGGACAGTGGCTATGCTGAACCTTGTCCTCACCAGGAGGGAGCAGCTTTTGGGGAATATGAAGCTTGAGGGCAGCCTTGGTTGCAGTGGTGGAGTCTGAGGTCATTAGGGTGGCAAGGAGGGTGTGCATCAAGCTCAGTACCCTGGACTTGAGGAGAGAGGACTCTGGCCTCTTGAGGGATCTGTTGGTGGAGTAGCATTGAATAAGAGCCCTTAAAGGAAGAGGAGTCCATGCAGAGGGGCCCTGAGAGGCTCGAGAGGTGGGCCCATGAAGTTCAACAAGGCCAAGTACAAGGTCCTGCATCTGGGTCATGGCAATCCAAAGCACAAATACAGGGTGGGTGGAGAATGGATTGAGAGCAACCCTGAGGAGAAGGATTTGGATGTGTTGGCTGATGAAAAGCTCAACATGAGCCAGCAGCGTGCCCTTGGAGCCCAGAAAGCCAACCGCATGCTGGGCTGCATCAAAAAGAGAGTGAGCAGCAGGTCAAGGGAGGGGATTCTGCTCCTCTACTCTGCTTTTGTGAGATCCCCCTGGAGTACTGCATTCAATTCTGGAGCCCCCAACACAAGAAAGACATGGCCCTGCTCAAGTGAGTCTAGGGGAGGGCCACGAAAATACTCAGAGTGCTGAAGCACCTCTCCTGTGAAGACAAGCTGACAGAGTTGGGCTTGCTCAGCCTGGGGAGAGAAGGCTCCAGGGAGACCTTAGAGCAGCCCTCCATTACCTAAAGGGACCAACAAGAAATCTGAGGGACTTTTTAAAAGGGCATGTAGTCACAGGACAAGGGAGAATGGCATTAAGTTTAAAGAGGGTAGACTTAGATTAGATATTAGTGCTTACTAGATATTAGATTAGATATTAGTGCTCTTCACTATGTGGTTGGTGAGGCAGTGGCACAGGTTGTCCAAGGAAGTTGTGAACGTCTCATCCCTGGAACTGTTCAAGGCCAGGTTGGATGGGGCTTTGAGCAACTTGGTCTAGTGGAAAGTGTCTCTGCCCATGGCAGGGGTGTTGGAACTAGATGGTCTTTAAGGTCCCTCACAACCCAAACCATTCTAGGCTTCTATGAGAGTTGCCTTGTCAACCAGCAGAAAGAACTGGAAGAAAGCACCAGTGGTCAGAAATAGTCTAATAAGTTGTAGCAAGAGTGATCTCAAACCATTGCAGGTATACAGCAGCCTGCTAATAACCAAAGACATCAACAAGGGTGACAGGAATAACCGTGGCATTTAACTGCTCCTGAAGTTTTCCGCTGGCCAACGTTTTGCTATAAGTCACTTTTTTAAAGTGAGCTTATAACAGTTGTGCTTGGGCTTTGTTGCTTGGGTTTTTTGTTTTTTTTTTTTTAAATCATCATCTAAGCCCATAAGTAATATTTCTGAAAGAAGACTGTGTTAGATATAACAAAATAATGATGAAAATCTCATTTACTTAATAAAATTCCTTTGATTTTAAATCAAAACTGATCTCTTCCCATTTGAACTTTAACTACCTAATTTTGTCTCACATTTCAGATAACGCATAGTAAATGAAATTTGTCATCATAAATGTATTATTATTTAATCATATGAAAGTTTTGGTTTATCTTGAGAAAATATTTATAGTAGTTTTAATACACAGGATCCATTCTTGTCAGAAACGATGAAACAGATTTATCACTCTTTGACAAATTATATTGCAAAATGTCTTCTCCTGTCTGCTTTCAACAGAAATATTAACAACACACACAACTGGAACACCACCTGTGATTCTCATTTCTTTAGGTTAACATCATGGCACCCTCAAATCCCTTTCATGAAGACTATACAGTACTTCAAATATGAGTTACTTGTAGGATTAATTCTATGAATGACTGAAACCTGTAGCCCTTTAAATTAAACTAAGTAGTGTTTTATTAAAGTACCCAGCAAATCAATCTAAATCCAAGGATAATAAAGCCCTAATCAGGTGGTAGGAAAAATAATAGGTTGTCATGCATGAGGAAAAATAGGCAATCATGGAATGTTTTCTTTAATTAGGTTGTGTAAAGTGGAAGGACTGAGTAGGAACTGGCAAGACATTCATCATGAGCAAGGTGGGAAATTATTTAGATTACTGAGGAAGGAAAATTGAGTGTGAAATACTAAGATTTGACTGGACAGAAAATTAAAACTCTTTTTTTATTCATGTCACTTACTTTTGGCAACTTATTGGCAGGTATGGCTTTTCAAAGTATTATGAATCCAGATATTTCTACAGTGTAAAGAGCTCATACAACTCACTCTAACTTTAATTGCATTAGCAAATGCAGATTCTGACTCTGCCTCCCAGAGCGACAGAGTGGAAATTAATGTCAATAAAGTTTAACTGGGAAAATCATGGAGATTCAATTGCTAGTTTAAAATAAAGCGGTTACTTTTCCTATCCCAGGTAACTAGTACATTGCTGTGTATTGAAGCTGCTTTAAAAATCACAAACACTACAAGACAGATTATTTAGACAGTCAATGAATTTTCCAAAGTTAACGGAACTAACTTAGTGTGTTAGATAATTACGATTACAATTATTATTATTAAACTATTTATGAGACATCCAATGCTGAATCAGCTGTTAAGTATAAAAATACTGAAGGTACTAAGACAAACTTAGAAATGTTGTCAAAAATAAATAAAAAAGATCCTAGAGCCTTTTGGAAACATTTTAATTAAGGAAATTATAATGCAGTTAAATTTGGTCAGTATTTTTAATACTGATCCTGAAGTCTTAGGCAGCATACCATACACAGAGGACTCCTAAGTTCTTCCTAACCGTGATGACATTTCAGTATCAGACTGAGATTGTCTCTCTGTCCTCTCTTTCATTTCATTGAGATATTAAAATGATACATCAATGATTATTTTGGAATTCCATAATTATAAATGTTATCAAAACAGGTTTTATTCATTACTGACTAATGAAGATGAGAGATCTAGTCTCTTCTTTCATCATTATGCATGATGGGGGCTTCCATAGCATAAATGCTGAGAAAGTTCCTAAACATTTTTAATGCTAATCTTAACAATGAAAGTTGCCTCCTAATAAAAATCAATACTATATCAGAAATAATTTTAAATTTAAGATTACTTTAAAACCATCTTCTTCTAGGCAGAGTTTTGGTTTCATTAATATTACATGACTATCTAAGAGCTTTAAAAATTTTGCTCCACTGAAATCTCACTATTTTGTTGTAAAATCTGCAGCTGAGGGGTATACAGAAATAAATTACACTGTACAGATTTTCTTGGAGCGATGGATGCTGGAAGCCCTGAGGTCTTCAATAACAGGCAACTGAGATGTCTGCCCACTTTTGAGCCAGTAACTACAGAAAAACAGACATGGTAAGAGGGAGCCTCTCAGGCCCGCAGACAGAAAATCAGGGACTGCTACACAGTAATCAAATCCCAACCATTCCTGCAAGGGCACTAATGGTATTGTAGAATCATAGAATGTTTTGGACTGGAAAAGACCTTAAGATCATCTAGTTTCAACCCCCTTACCATGGGCAGGGACACCTCTCACTAGACCATGTTGCCCAAGGCCCTATCCAAACTGGACTTGAACACTGACAGGAATGAAGCATTCACAACTTCCTTGGGCAGCCTACAGAAATGGCAAATTCTGGTTCAAAAACTGTTTCAGCAGAAACCTTTTACCCATGTTTACTCTGGTAGATATTCTGTGCAGGAGAGCATATGGCCAGATTTGTATGGCCAGTTTGTATGGCCAGATTTGTATGGCCATTTGTGTAGCCAGTTATGGCCAGATTTGTATGCAAAGTTTCTTTGGAGAAAGTCTTCAGAAAAAAATAACTAAGTTTGAATTTAAAAGCTTGTATTGGCCCTTTCCAAATTAATGTTCTCTGGTTTTTGACAGGACAGTCACTCGCACCTTTGAAAAATTGTGCTGTTTTCTCTTCTGTGTTATTTTAAGAGTAAATGAAAAGCATTTTCACATCAGAAAAGTTCCACAAGGATTTTTTCCTTATTAACTGGCCTGATGGAATTCAAGGTTTTCTTCTGAGGCTGTCTGGCTGAGCAATGATGTGAGGGGCCTCCTGATTTAGCGGTTCAAAGCACCAAGCAGAAAGAGTTGCCACCTCCAGCCCACCACTCCCTACAGAACAAACCTACAAATCACTTGTCACCAACTTTGATCTACCTTGTTTCAGGTGGTTTCCTCTCTGTCTATTATTTCTGCTAAGAGACCCGTGAAAATTAAATACAGACCCCATCAATGCTTGAGTGACCTAGTGCTCCATCATACCAGCAGTGTAATAGCAATAAATCATTTCAACTTTAATCTATTGTTATTGATGAATGTACAATTATTTGTCATCTAATATGCTGAAAATGATGACCAAAGAAATAGATCAACTTTTTTTCTTCTTCCAAGTACGGCATTGATGGATTGTATCCCTAAGCTGTTATTACACTTATAATGTACTCTTCTGCTATGACAGCACAGCTAGTTTTTTAATCATTCCACAGTAATCAACTTAAGACAACATAGAAAGACTCATAACTCATGTTCTTTTCATTTTTGGCAGTGATGGGAAATGAAAATGTTTTTATTCTTTTGAAATAATTCTTACCTGACTAGGCTGAAGATTGTGTTAGAATTGTAAATAAATGGTTGTTTATTGAGATGGAACTGAAAAGTGACATATTAAAATGCCAATTTCAGAAGAAGAAATAACAATTCAGGTCTGAGTAGAGCTAGATTTGGTTAAAAAAAAAAAAAGAACAAAACCAAAAAAAAAAAAAAAACAAAACCTTTGTTTCTCTTTTACCTGGTTCAGTGCTAACTAAAATCTGTACTTGCTAGTTAAGTTATACAGCAAGGCTCCCATTGACATATTTAAGAGCAGAGTAAGTCTGTAAAGACAGACTGGCTTAGCAGAGTAATCTCAGGATATGTTTTCAAAAACTCCTTTTGAAAATCTTTGGGCTTAGGAGCCACTTTGCTCTTTCAGTAGCAACTCAGAAGTTAGATGACATAGAAATTGTGATAAACTTTGGTAGATTAACTGGAATTTGTAAAACTCTCTTGGAAGAAGAAAACATGTCACTTCTCAAGACATTGAAACCATCAGAAGACCAGATACTGCTTTCTAGAAGTTACCATGCTTCTGAAACATGCATGCAATGTAAGAGAAAATACTTCAAAAAAACATTTCTTGATCATATGTCTGGAAAAGTGTGGCATTTTGCAACACTACCAAAAATCACACACTAATAAAACTACTTTTTCTTGTCAAATGTTTACTCCAATCTGACAGATTTGATATGAAAAAGAAAAAAAAAAAATTGCAGGATTTGTTCAATTAAATGGGATTTGGATTTTAGAGCACATCCCCTATATTTTATTTTAAAATGCCTATGCTAAAAAAACATAGGCAACTCCTTGTCTTACAGTATTTACAAGACTAATGAGAGGTCTTTGAATTATTTTATTGCTCAGCAGCCTCAGACAGCCTTTGCACCACTCAATAGCCTGTGAACCACTCAATAGCCTGTGCAAAGCAGCTTTCTCTCACCTGTAATCTTACCTCTATCATTATTTATTCCTATCAATTTTTCTGCTCTTTTTCAACTGTTGCATTATTATAACCTTTGCTGGGAAAACCTGACCTCCTGTATTGCTTCTGCTGTGGCTCTGGGCCTCCTCTCACCTTGCTTGGGCACTGATGGCTGCTGGCCTGGGAGTCCCTCCTTGGGCTCATGGTGACACCTCTGCCCTCCCCATGTAGCAAGACATCTGCCAGGTTTATTTTGCCTCTGAGAATTCTTAATTGCAACCACTTCATCTTCTTTCTCTCTTGTTTCTAAATTATAAACTCCGTTACTTGCTCACTGCTCTTTCATCTATGTGTCTTCCCATTACTCTGATAGCTTCAGTTTTTGGGAAGTAATTTTAATTTTTGAACAGTGTTGCAGGCCAATGTCAAATACGAGGCTGGGGAAAAAAAAAAACAAACATTTTTCAAAGTGCAGTCACCATAAGTGAACTGGAGGTTTCGCCGGACTTTTGTGATTTTTAATGCAGGTAACATGTCTAGCTTTTCTTTCAAGCTACTAAACCATTCCTCCCTCATCTTGTCTTGGTGGGAAATCTACATGTTTACAACACAGAGGAGTTTAATTCTATAAAACAAGAGTTTGACAATGAAATTTGACATTGCTTTTGTTTTGAAATCCCTTTACTGTTATGGCCTGTTCTTGGCCATTTACGAACAAATGAAACAAGATCAGAATTTTGCTGGCAACCATTATGACCAACTATTTCCTCATTTACCAAGTTGTTTTTTTCATTGCCATTAACACAACATCAGTAAATGAAACAGAAAAAAACAGATAGGGCTAGATGTTAAGAAAAAGACAATCTGGTTATGAAGAAGCATCATAATACATCTTCAAGAAGCATATTTTCAAAGATTACTAAGAAATCAGAGAACTCAAAACGTACTTTTCTGCATCAGGGACCTAACCTGGTTCAAAAGTAACATCAAATCTATGAAAACCACACGCAACTTGCACATGCTGGAAACCGTTATCTCTAACCCAACTCAAAAACTGCGAATCTGCAGCAATGACAAGTGCATTCCCTGAAGCCCATGTACCTAGAGATGAGTATATAAAGGTGCCTGCTAGGCTGCTCCCATCTACAAATAAAGGGCCATTATTGAAGCAATCTGGGTTCATGGACCCTTCCCTCAAATGATTCCATTGATCTGGAACACCTAAGAAAAATATTTTCCACAAAATATATCCTTGGTGCTGCCAGATATAAGCAACATTGCCTGAAACAAGCAAAGAAAGCAATGGTGAGCTTCACTCACTGTTTTTTTTCCAGGCAGAAACCATCTCTCAGCTTGGACTCATGCAGGTTACCAGTACCTGGGTAGTTTTCTTTAAATACAGAAAACCCCTCTTCCAAGATAGGTAGCTCTGGTGCAGTGTAGGCCATGTCTTCAAGAAACATTTGGGGGAAAAATATTAAAAAAAAGTGGGTTAGTTTTTCTTGTTGCTGTTTATTTGAGCTGGTAGGAATGTGAGGAATTTTCAGGGAAGTTAAGTCATTGTCAGCCTCCCCCAGGATTAAGCTATGGCTCTTCCATCCCTGAGTAACTTGTAAATGAAACTGCCAGCAGCAATCCTGCAAAGAGACCAGGATCTCAGAGCTGCTCTCAACATGAGTGTTACTTTAAACAATCTTAATCTTTCTAACTGCTCAACTCAGATAGAAAAACTGATCAGCACACAACCTCCCCCACCCCACACCCCTGAAAAAAAAAGGAAAAAGGAAAGTGAAAATGCCACTGCAAGCAATGAGAGATGTAGATTACCAGCTTTAACAAGCCTCCACAAATCAAGGTCAGCTCCAGCATGGTTACTGATATATTCCACTTGATGATGGCTGTGCTCTTGTAAGGCTGAAATGGTCCCTATATGTCATACAGATTGGGTTTGGACTGCTGCTGATGGAGCAGCAGAGAAGCAAAGCAATCACCCTACAGACACACAAATACAGGGTATCTTGTTACACAGGAAAGTCAGGAGTTGAGTGTTTGTTTTCCATCCTAAAAGAGCTGTAAGTACCATAAAATTCCCCCAGAAAACCTGTTTTTAAATATCAACAGATCAAAAGTTGTTAAAATTAATAGTTTCATCCTGATCATAGCTATACAGTGTACAATACAGTATGCAATGTAATTTTTACAAATGTGAAAAGGGATTTAAAACAAACGTGGAAGTGTTCCCCTTAATACACTGCCTCCATTAGAAAGCTCGTGCACTGATTCCGAAGTACCCATTAATCACTCCCAAAGACAGCCGAGCGAAGGAGGAAGCACTGGGATAGCAGGGTTTTTTTCTGGTTCTGCAAAAGGTCGAGACCTTTTAAAATTATTTTATGGGAAAAGTACAGTAACGCTTCACATGCATGCATTGAGAAATGCAAGCAGTACATCAGAGCCCTTTAGTGACTTTGGTATTACACTGAGGGATGCGGGTACCAGTTCTCCCATAATGTGGTAGGATAACAATAAGAGATAAATTCATACCTGCTTAATAGCTGTTCAACATTCCTTTGTACACTGGAATTTAAAGACAGTCCTCTGATATAAAACATATCTTTCTAGAATGAAGAACGTTCTCTTTTACCTAAAAACCTTTGCCCACCTTTGCTTGAATTTGTCATCTCCCACTTGTTGCAAATGCCTGTAGCAATTTTCATTGCATCGCCTCTACTTATCATAGCAAAACATTTCCTTATCAATACACAGCACTGAAACAGCAGAGAGAAAACACTCAGTAACTCTTTACCAACAAGAATAACTGATTCTGGAAGATAAATTATTACATCTTGACCAGAAGCACACAATACTCAATTCCAGAAACCTGCTTTTTGTTACTAAATGTTGGGACACCATCAATAATGCCTTTTTTTCATGAGAAATGACTAAGAAATAAGTAACATAGAATGTTACACTTAACAACAAAAATATCCAACAAATAATTCCTGAAGTACTCTCTACTATGCACCAGACTGTATTTGCTGTATTTGCTTTTCCACAGAATTTGTTTAGGGAATAATGGATGTTTGCTAAGTTGCTTGGTGCTCCTTGCCTTCAGCCATCATTATCAGTTATCTTTAGGAGTAATATTTTTTCTTAAAATCATGACCCATTTGATATCTTAAAACCAGCAACATTAATTTTCATTTGTCACATAGTAGGGTATAAATTGACTAAATGTTAATAGCATTCTTCTTGAGTAATCAGTTCTACATGATTAGCCTAAAAATTGCCAAAATATTGTTTATTATTCATTTGTATCTGAAGAAAGAGAGAGCCACAATTCATGAGTTTGAGCAGGATTAATTTAGTTTCTGATCTGTATTAAAACTTGCCACAGTGATTCATAATCATTTTACTCAATATTTATCCTGACAAAACTATTTCATTACAAGAGCTGCTCATAGTATAATAATGCTGCCCAAAAGCATCACTGCTTTCTCATGCTTCCATCACAAAAAAAATAGACAGGTAGGTGTGTTTATTTATTTAGGGAACTGGTTTTATTTTTTTTTAAATATGCTACTTTTTTTTTTTTTTTCTTGCCACAGGAGCATATAGTCGATGGTCTTTACCACCATCTAGTGGATATAATTACTTATAGCAAGCTACAACAGTATCGAACAGAGACAAAAAAGTACTTAACCTATCTTATATATTGAATTTAGCCACCTTATGGGAAATATGGCATTAGTTATCACATTGTGTTTATTTCTGAGTATCGCAGGCTGTAACCATCACCTCATTAGAAATGGAGAAAACAGACTTCAAGGGAGATAGCGCATTAAAAAAAAACAACAATAAGAAGAAAAAAAAAACTCATAAATGAGACAGCATACAGGGCGTAATTAAGCTCACGGTTATTATTAGAACACATAAAGAATTTGGGGGTCAGGATACTATTTCAGATCTTAAAACATGAACAGCAATTAATCAGCAATTCCCACAAAAAAAAAAAATAAATAAATAAAAGGCTGAAATATAAATTCTTTCTCCTCTGAAGCACTGACTGAGTTGTTCAGAAGCTTACAGTTATATTATCGGTTGTTTAAGCAGCATAACAGCTACTACTTTACACATGCTTTTATGAGCCCTTGACACATGTCCCTGGGGAGCCCTGATGGATCCCATCACCAGCTCCTGTTATGTCATTGCCTGGTGCAGGAAGGGCCTTCATGGCCCTGAGTGGGGAACATTTGGCATCTACTGCACAAAGGTCTTCTCCCAAGGCGCTTGCAGAAAAAAAGAGCACTAAAATCACATGCAGAGGGAATTTAGAACGTGCATCGGTGATATTCTCCCTATAAAATAACTGTGTCACTTCTTCCTTCAAGCAGCAAAAATGTCTACAGCTAAAACACATTTTCAGGATTTTTATTTTCTGTTTTGATTGATTTTCATTTAGGGAAAAAAAAAGGAGGAATTACAAATTTCACCCCCAACATATCAAAATGTATTCCAACCCCAGAAGAAGGTTTTTCAACTAGACACTCCTGCCCACTACTTGGAGGTGGGAAAGAGGAGTTTTTTTTTCCACACTGGGCTTAGCGATGAGGATCCCGTTTGTGCTACAGGATCCTGATATGATTTTTGAGACAGGACTTTAAGATTATATTCCCTTGTCTGCATACTGAAGAGAATACCTTTATTATTCACAAGCATCAGGGTTTAAGGAGTCCAACACAGTGAGTGTCATGCACTGTAGAAAGACAGTGCAAGTGCAGATAAGAAAAGTAGAAAAAGCCTGACTTACTTCATCATACTTAAAAATTAAATAATAATTATATGGCAGGTATAGAAGGCTGTTTTTCTTTCTCCATGTGTAGCTGAATTGATTCCTGAGGCTCCCATGATACCACAAAATACAGAGCAATATTTTACACCTGCAGAACCAAATGGCCTGGCACTTCACAGACCTCTTACCCCAGGAAAGGGATGGGCAGCATAACCTGCACTCCCCTCTCACAACACCACCCCTTGCCTTTTGTGGTACCTGACAGGTCAAAACCTGCAAAACCAAATTAATTTAATATTTGCTTCCAGCCTTCTTCAGAGGTAGGTTTTACTGAGGAGGTTTGTTCTCTAAGCCCCATTGGTAACGCTTAGACACTTTGGATAAGCTTTACATGGGTAAAGTCACACTTTTCAAGAAAACCTGTTCCAAAATTTTTGCTTCTTCCAATCAAAAGTTATTGGTGCTACAAGCAAAATTTATTGACCTGATGTCAGAAGTAGTATCTGTACTTTCAGTACTGCCATGCTTCTCAACACGCTGACAGCAACTCCTACTGTTTCCCTGAAATCTGATTCAGATATTTGCTTCTTTGGAGCACATGATTTTATAAAGAAGCTTCCAGTATAATGTTGAGTTGTGTTGCCTTCAGTTACTGATGTGGTGTTTTTGCCTCAAGCACATAAACATATACAGCCAATTAACTGAGCCATTATTTTTAACTCTGTGTCACCATGTTCATTCCTCAGCCCTGGCCAGGTTACAAGCTCACCAAGCCTTTGCTCACCCACCTGGAAAGAAATGATGTTACTCATTGTGCATGCAATGCATTCAGTGACCTAGAAGAACCAGAGAAGTTGTGGCTGCCCCATTCCTGGCAGTGTCAAGACTAAGATGGGGCTTTGAGCAGCCTGGTCTAGTGGTAGGTGCCCCTGCCCATGGCAAAACAGGTTGGAACTAGATAAGGTTTAAGGTACCTTCCAACCCAACTATTCTGTGATTCAATGATCTCCATCTACCACTGCTGTATATTGTGGTATACACAGCTGCATGGAGGCACTATATGAATATGTAACTTCTTCAGTGTTCCCAAACGATTTTTTAGCATTGCTCCGTGGCAGTAGAATTTGCTTGCCTTCTCCCTCATTGCAAACAGTGCATTTTTAAGCAGCAAGCAGGAGTGTCACCATGTCCTGCAGCCACCTGTTGTTTTTCCCACCTTTCCCCACTCTGGGAAACTCTGGTCACCTAGTTTATAAAGCACTCAGATGCACAAATGAAATTTTGTGCACTTGTTAAGACACCAGAGGTTTTCTCTTAAAGTCTTCTGTTTCTTTTGCTGCTTTTTCAGTATCTGAAGGCAGCATCACAGGTATGATGCCCAGATCCCTGTCTCAGGCACAGGACCTACAGCTAGGGAGGGTACACCAGCATGCTCATCCCACTGTTGCCACATTTAGCCAGGCTTGCTCCTGCACTGCAGATTTAGTGGCATTTCTTCACCCAAAATACCTCTGTAAAGGAGCTAACTGCACCCAGCAAACCCTAATCTCACTTAGAACATGATGCTGAATTACCAGCAGTCTTCTTCCCAACTATTCAGGGTTTTATTTTAAGCTCTGGCCTTTACTAGGAGAAAAAAAAAAAAAAAAAAAGAAAAAGAAAGAAAAAAAAAAAAAAAGAAAAAAAAGAGGAAAACCCCCCTAAGCAGCTTCTCTCATTGATACCCAGTAGCAGGACCATGTCCTTCCTGGAGGGACCTCTGATTTTGCACATGATTAAATGGCAACTTCGGGTCAGAGTCATGCTCTTGGTGACTCAGTGATCTGATTCACTGGCTGACAGTCTCCACAGGGTAGAGTGCAATTTACTTGTGTGCACCAATTAGCAGTGCTAATTGGGGCACAAAATCTCCCTTTTTTTTTTTTTTTTTTTTTTTTGACTCAATCACCATTCTAAGGATTGCAAGTGGGGTTTTGGTAAATTTTCTTACCTACTTCATGTACCTGGGTTTGAAATTCTGCATTTTGCTGCACAATGGGCTTGAGGGAGAGTTTCTCAGGGCCTGGCAAGCCCCAGGTAATGCTCAGCTCTTCTGGGCCATCCATAATTCTTTATTGAATATGCTGGAGAATCCCAAACCTAATACATTAGCTCTGGTTCCAATTAGTTATTAAAGAATGTTAAATTTATGGGAAAAAAAGAAAAAAAATAGAAAAAAGAATAATCTGAAAGATTTCTAGTAATATCAAGTTTCATAAGTTTTTCTTGGAACAATACAGCAAAAGAAATATTTTTTATTAAAATGTGCAGGGAATTACTTAGGCTTATATGCAATTATTTCAGCTGTATGCCAGATACCACAGGTACTAAGTAAATGCTAGTAACTCTTAACATCATTATTCTGGTATTTGCATATAGAAATGGCACTTCAGATGCTTAACTGCCATTAGCATGCATTATTATTTGTTTTGCATCCACAGTTGTAAGTTAACTGTGTAAATATAGGCATGAAATCATTTGTACACTTTTGCACACAAAAAATTAGCTCTCTTAAGAGCAAGCAATACTGACTGGATCATTTCTGTGGCTGGTGCTCTAAACAGAATCCCAGACTTGAATATAAATATTTATCAATTCAAAGAGGATATGTAAAATAAACAGCCTAGAAAATGAGATGCTTTTTGCTTTTTTATTATGCCATTTGATAACACTGTAAAAGAATTACTGTACACTTCTCCAGCTAAAAACCTCTCCATTTCAGAAGTGCAAGCTGATTTTATTTTGATCTATTGTAATAATAAAAGAACAATTATCTCTTTCCTAGAAGCTTCAAACCTAAATTACCTCATGTGCTTAATTCAGGATACTGTGAAAAAACACAGTATTAAGAAAGGGCCATCTCACATTGCTCCAGTGAAGCACTGAAGGGTATAAAACCAACAAGACATTTGAAACTTGGATTTGTTATTTGTGACTGTTAATGAGGACCATAAGGGTGACTGAAACAGCACAAGGGAAAAGCACTTTATCTATATGGCAGCCTTGAAAAGACCCTGCACCAGACCCTCTGTCCTACTGAAAATAAGTGAAGAGATGGAGAAAAGGCTGAGAGTTGTTTGGGGTTTGGGGAGCCAAGCATTACCCAGTGCCAGGAGCTCTGCAGTGGGATGTGAAAGCACCATAGAGGAAGGTAAGAGGCCAGTGTGTCTGAGTTAAACAGAAAAGTATGTTTTAAAGGGGAGCCATCAATAAGTCATTCAAACAAAAGTGTGCTCTCATACTCCCCAGTACCCGAGGCTGACACTAAAGCACAATGTGCCAATACTAAGTCAGATAATTTTAAAAACCTCTATTACTTCATTATCCATTGGCTTTTTAATGTGAAAGAAAAAAAAAGACCAAAAGCCAAAAAAAAACCAACAAAACCAACACCCAAACAATATTGCTTTTTAATGGCTCTGTCATGAATTACAAGCAGGAAAGAGTTTTCTCCTAGTTTATCAGGACTTGTTTAGAGCATATATGTATAGAGTTAAACTTACCCATAACTTGTAAACTAATCAGGCTCACACATGTGCTAAACTGCCACAGAAACAAACTGTGAGCCAAAAAGAATACAGCCGAATAGTTTTTCACATCTCATGGCCCCACTTGCCAGGTGGCATCTCTGTAGTGCTGCTCCATGGTATGAGGTCCTGCCTGGAGATAAACTGCAGGAAACAAATTCTCTACTCTGTAAATTTTGCCTCCTATAAAAAGATTAAACCAGGTTGCATGCCCATGCCCCTGGCATCTTGGCTAAGCCAAAGTGTGTCTTTGAAATGGATTTATAAATAAGGGAAAGACTATAAATCTCTTTGAGCCAAAACAACGGTAGTTGTCAGAAGCTAAGCAGGATAATGGCTTTGGCCATTTTAATTACACATATAAATATAGCTAAATGCTTTTGAAGCTGCTAAACAACAGTTTAAAAAAAAATACAGTCAAAACCAAAAGCATTTGTATTTGTATAACTGCTTTGGTCCCAGCAAATATCTATAGCTTACTCTGAATCACTTACAGCCAAGAATGGAGACATGTGACACCGATGGTATCATTCTTTGTTACCCACACTTTTAACACTGGGAATTGTGTAATAAAGTTTATATTCAGTTGAATTATTCCCACATTTCTGCCTTGAAAATAGTTTCCTTTGTTCAGTGGCACATACATGTTGTTGCTGGAGCCCTTGTCTCACTTTTTGCAGGATAAAAGGGAATCTCAGCTCCAAAGCTTTTTCTCAGGACTTGTTTTCCATCTATCCTGGGGAGGTCCCTGTGGTTAGCATGGTCCAGAGACACATGCAAGTAACAAAGCAGCCAGCCAGCAGAAGTTTCTGTCGTGGGACACTAAAAACCTTTCTAATTTTATCTCCCAAAATTGAAAACAGACTTTCTGCCACTCTTTCCATACCTACTTTTCCATCCTTCTCCCTCCTTACCCATGGGTTTCCTTGTAGAGGCTGAAACCTTTAAAAATGTTCAAAACTGGATATTAACTTTGTAACCAGGTCTCATCTCAAGGTGACGTACAAGCCCAGATTCCAAAACGCCCTGAATCAAGCACCAATGTGTGTTTTTTATTCCCCCCTTCAGGCTCCTCTAAAATCTCAGCATTTTCATCATTATTTTGATGCTTCGCCACTTCCCAGCTGGTCCCTTCCCTTCACCTTCCCCTGGAAAGGTTTGGCAAAAACATCTCTCCAACAGGTTTTGAAATGACATCTCTTCTCCTGTTTGTGTTAGTCTCTTCCCTTTGTGTTTTCACATTTTTACAGTCATTACCTTGGCTCACTCACTCCCCAGAGATTCTCTTTCTCCCTGGGGCTCAAAAGTCAGCTACTTTGTATGCTGCCAATTTATCTGCATGCTTCTCATTTCAAAACAGAGACCACGTTAAATTTGATAAGACTACACAAATACTTAAATTTCAGCCCACACCTCATTCGATTGACACTGACCTTACTCTCCTTACAGGAAATTCAAGGAACTGAATTCAGACACAGTCACACTCTATGTCTAGGGTGGGGGAGAAAAATGTATATATACATACATATTTTGAACTAAATGTATGTTATAAGCAATACTTTCACTGAAACAAATTCTCAACCATTCCTTTTTTTTCTCCACAGTCAGATGAAAAGCTCAAAAGGGATGGAGGGTGATAAAAAGGAAACCCCAAAGAGGAAGGAACAGACAGGAATCGTATGCAGCAGAGAAGGAAAAACTTTGTAACACTAATTAATATGGAAATAATCTTCACCCACTCCACAGAAAGCGTGACATATGTTAAGGCCATTCCAACACAGAAAATCTTTTCTAAGCAGAATCCTTAAAGGAGGATAATTTAAATTAATAAGCACGAATACCCTAAGCTACCCAGGCTGCACAACAACGACCACAATTACAGGAGCAGGCCAAAGGAGAAGACAGACAATTGCTCAAAGTACAGTCTGACACAACAGCATCCTCTCAAGAAGGACAACAGAAAGGCTGCTCCTTGAAATTCCCATCTGTTGACACAAAGATGTAGATAGGAAACTGTAAAATCAGAAGTTCCTTGTCAGATATTACTCTCTTATAGTACATTCAAGAAGATCACAAAGGAGTCCTAGTGATTAAATGCTACCATTAGAGCAGGCTGGCAATAACAGCTCTCTCCTAGTTGACTTCCAGCCACCGTCACTGAGGGCACAGACAAACCCACTTGACTCGCATAAGTCAATCTATTCTACCGGTGATTCCAGCACAACGCCATTTTCTTCCTGGCAATGACAAACTCAGCCTGTCTTCATCACCAGGCTGAAAACAGAATTTCCTATGCAAGTCACACCTACAAAAATATATTCAACATGACAGAGGTAATCAGCGACAATACTGCAGAGACAGTTGAACAGCACTTCCATTGAGATCAGCCCTGGTTTGTAAAAACTCTGGGATGCAAATAATTCATCATCCCTTTATTAAATAATTAGATATTCACAGAGAACTACTGATTAGACTGTACTGATATCATGGTGCATATTTTCTCTCTTGACTTTGTCACCACGGTCACCATACGACCCAAAGCCAAGGAGGACAGAGGGAGACAGTATATGGGCATGTCTATATAGAGAAGCCTTTCATTAACCTTGCTGAATCCCCATAATTTCATGTGTCAGCAGCTAATCAACAACTCACTGACATCATCAAGGGATAAGGAGAAAAGATCTCCTGAGGGACCAATCACTTCTCACAGGAGAAAATCTGTACTTGTAGGAGGAGGTTGTGTATTTTGCAAATAAATAAAGACCTCTTACATTATAACAAAGCATATGTGTCTGCTGTTGGTGACAATGACTTATACTCAGTATAATGCAGATCATATTTAAAGGAGTCAGTCCTTGACAGTCCACTCATTTCAGGTTTTGTCCGGTTGTTGTACTTTGCCACTTAAAAAACATAATCAAAATCATTTTCTTACTAACTCCTAGTCCACAGTTTTATTGATGTGATTGGTTTCCTGGCCAGAAAAGGAAATGCAAGGGACACTGTGTCTTTTGTACAGAGTTGGATTTTAATCACTTGGTATTTACTTAATACTTTTATCCCAAAATATTTTGTAAATTTAATCAGCACAGCAGTTAATTCATTGTCAGCCTGTACAAAGCCTCCTCTTCAGAGGGATATAGATGCCTCTAACAGTGCACCATGGTACCAAAAGGACAGGGGAGATAGGGGTGGCTCATCCACATCAGCATGGGGTCTGCAGAGCACAGCTAAAGATGCTGGCAAAGGGCTCTGGGATTGTATACCTCAATTTCAAAGAGATGGCACGGGATCTTCAGGATCAATAGATGGTCAAACCTAGCCTATGTAATTCAAAAGGTTTCCCAAAGCAATGCATTTCTAAACGACCTTAAATGATCACATCCTTAAACAAAAAGGTACATGAAAATAGATATGGACAATAAATGTATCTAAATCCAAACCCAAGGGGCAAAAACAGTGTTTTCCAGGAGCCACCTTTACAATAGTTCCATGAGTAAGTTAATTTGCCATATGCAAACCCAGGTTTCCCAGGGTTCTGGGGTTACCATGGTATAGGAAATTCAGTAAATCTATATATAAATAGGCAATTCTTAGCATATGCAGAAGGCACATCTGGTCCACAGCCTTGTTATACAGTTTGTTCTACTTGGGATATAATAAAATTTCACACTTAAAAATATGTACTTTAAAGTACTAAATATCAAATATGTGTTCTTCATTCCCACCTACCCTGAAGTTACAAAAAAACTCTGTCGTTTTTTTTTTCCTTCCTTTTTTTTTTTTTCTGCTGTTATTGCTATCTTAGTGCTGTGAAGAAGATTCAGTCAACCTTCTAATTTTAATTTTCTTGAAGAATCCCTGGAAAGATATGTAAATTGTTTCTTTCAAGATACTGAGCGCTTTGTTTTGCCTTAAAATACATCACTAGAAGCCAAGTCTAGGATTCAATAACTTCTGAATGTCAGCACATCTCTGATTTATAAAATGCATGTTTTAGTCAGTGATATGCTAAGTGAGAAGCCCATTCCAAGTCCACAATAATGCCGGCATTAATTTTCATTTATAATTGTTTCCTCTTTAAACAGCCCCACAGAGAGAGACTCGCATCCCTTCATTACACATAACTTATCACGGCATTAAATTTCCCTAAACTGCACTCTAGTGCTGCCATACTGCTGACCCTTAAGTCTGTAAACAAATACATTTGTTCTCCATATATTTATGTTTTGTCTTCTAAATTGTGAGAAAATGAGCTTAGAATCTTCATATTATAATTGTATCATCAAAGCCTGTTGAGAATACGATAAAGTAACCAGAAGTTAAATTATCAATAAGAGTCATTTATTTTGCATTTTTATTTTAAAGAATACTTATGAGAATTGTGATAAATTAGCAGTGACAAACTACTTCTTGCAGGCTGATTTTGTGTGGAGAGTTTAATTAAACATTGCAGCTGTTTATCTCTATGGTGATTAAATTTTCATATGTAAATTACATGTATTAAGATCAAGATACTTATGTAAATGTCACTTGCCTTAATGTTTTGTGTTACTGTTATTAACATCTAACCATCAGCTTGTAATCTTCTTGTATTGCATTATGCTGGCATGCACTACATGACTAAAATAAGTAGATTTATATCTTAATAACAAACAATTTTTTTAAAAGAACATCTTACTATGTAATTGAGATGTAGATAAAAATAAATAAATAAATAAACTGTTGAGTGTGAACTGCTGTAAATCCGAGACCCTCATTGGTTAGAGCCATGTTCACTGTGTAGATGTAACACTAGGGGACATGGATTAGTGGTGAATTTGGAAGTGCTATGTTAACAGTTGGACTTGATGATCTTAAAGATCTTTTACAACCTAAATGATTTTATGAATGCCTTCCATCTGTCAGTAAACATCTACTAGAATAGAAATTAACTGGATAGAGATGTTTTTACATACAAGGTCCAAATGGAGACCACAGAGGCAACTGTGCTCCTTACACTGCTGGGGAGAACAGCACATTTTCATTGTACACATCCTGAGAGAAAACAAATTTTACCTGGATGTCAGGGATCTATACATCTACTTAGAGCAACTCTCCCATCTGTCTTATAGCAATTGAGGATATAATGTTTCATTTTGTGTTATCACTACCAAATAAAACCATATTGCGTCATCACTGTCAAACAAAACCGTTTTATAGTTTGATATGAACACTTCCTAAAAAAATACAAAAACATTTATATTTCTTGAAGGAAAAAAAGCTCAAGATCCACCCACACCTATTAGCACAACCAAAAGAAACCCCTAATAGACCAGAAATGTTTCTTTAGCAACAGCATTTTAAAGGTTGCATCTTATAGAAAGGCAACAGAAGAAAAGCACTGGGATTTGCTGTTTACTAGATTTTCCATATTTTTTTTCATACTTTTGCTTTACCCTTATAAGTACTATTCTTATTTGCTTTGATGATAAAAATTAGCAATAACTTGGAATGAAGAAATAGGAAGACCATCAATCTGATCTTAGTTATTAGAGAGAGGGAAGTTCTTAATATGAAAACTTACAACTCCAATGTAAGAAAGACTTTTCATTATGCCAGTCATGCTTATAGATTACTGAAAGGCAAACACTCATTGATAGCAGGAAATCAAATTCATCATCTGCAAAAAAACAAATTAAGAGGCCAAATTGGAGTAGGCAATACACAGAAAAGAGATAAAACCACTTAGGATTAACTTCTTTTGAGGAACCTATAGGTTGTATATCATGTCAGTGTTGACATTTGAGTGACGTGTAGGAAGAAAGGAAAAGATCACTGGGGGTGAGGCTTCATTTTCTTACATTGTCATCCAGGAGGCATGCTGTTATCAAACAAAAGTACATTATAAAAATGATCTACTAAAAAGCAATGAAACACTTTGAAGATGCTCCAAATAGATCTATGGATGCTCTGATGGGCAAATTGAAGATGAGCATTGTCTCACGACTTTGAATAAGTTCAGCAATACAATGTGCTTTGAAGAAAAAGAACTCAGCTAGCTTGGCAGCATAAGAAATTAGCAGTTATTTTAATGAGTACTATCCCTCAATGCTAATATCATCAAATGACAGTCTGACTTTGTACTTGTAGGGTGTCATATACACAGCGTCTTCAACAGCTGTAATCTGTAAATTCATTCTAAGTTTCCTTTTTATTTTAGAGTTTTAAATTACATCCCAGACACTCTTTTGGGATTAATTTAATTGAGTTGCAAAATTTTCTATTTCCAAATTACAATTATATATCTCCTTTAAATCTAGTCACACATTAAACTGTTAGAAAAGTGGTTGTTCCCTTTCCCAGCACCATATTTTAGGTTTTAACAGAGGGTACTTGTAATGGTCACATTGTCCTTAAGCCTTTGTCAGTGGTTTGGGCTTGGTTGCTCCTAGACATCTCAGATGTTCTGCTCTACCACTACCACATTATTTCATGAGTCCTACCTTCACTTATTAAACTGAAGAGGTGGGTATAACATTTTGGAGAGTACCTACTTTCCTTTAAGAAATGTGGTAAATTCAAGAGAGAAAACAGGTCTAGAAGGAATTGGTGCTGCAAGGTGTTTCACTCACCCATTTCCTTTTCCTCTGAGGTTCACGGCAAAAGTACCTTCACAAATTTCTTTTTCAAATTACAATAATTCAAATTCCAACAAGTTTCCCTTTTTTTTTTTTTCTCAATGAAATGAAATCAAGTCAAATTATATAAACCTCTGGGTTTGCAACTGTTCGTTCCCATGGAAAAGCTGCTGTTGTAGAAAAAAAAATCTTTCCAACTTCTATACATAGCTACATCTCCAATTAATTGGATATAGAGTTTTAGACATTGTAGCAGTTTGCTGTTTTTTTTTTAATCTACTATTTTTAAAACTGCTTCTCAGCAATGCCATACTAGTGACATCAGTTTTTCTCTCTTGCACTGAGCACACATCTTTGATGAGAAACTGCACCCGATGACACTTGACCATCTGAAATGGGATACCATTTTTGCAGCTGCAGAAGGACTTAATCCAGAAAACAAAACTGCTGACATGCTGCAGAGTGCCATCTCCAACATGAGAGAAGTATCACAGGCTACCAAAAGGAAAGATGAAGACCACAAGCTCATTCCTAAGAGCCATCTTCACTGGCAGCCCCTTACTTCAGTGGATTTCTTGGGCAATGTGGTGTCATTCAGCATATGTGAAGAATTCATCCTTGCATGAATAAATGGATTAGTTTTCTATTGCTAAGATGTTTGCAGCAGCTCAGGCTGGAGCGTCTCAGCTTATCACTATCACAACACCACGGGATAAAAAATGGAGTGTGAGACCGTAAAAAGACAGAGAAAAGAGGACCAGGATAATTGAAAAGGAGAAAGCTGGTACTTCTTCACACCAATCCCACTAATCATCAATAATAAGGGAGAAAGAGTGAAATACTGTTTATAAGGGTTTTGTAAATTACTACATTATCAGAAGGATTGCCTGAATCTCTCATGAGCTCTTAAACAAAGACCGATCATGATGAAGTTCACCAGAAGGCATTTTTCTTTAACAAGAAAACCTTGTGCTATTTAAGTTTAGTTTGCCATAAAACTTCCTATATTCACTGGCTGACTGTCTACTGAAAATAATAACCCTGAATGATGATCATAGAAGGGATATTTGGCAGCAAATCCACTACAATTACCAGAAGTTAATTAGAATTATTAAAATAACAAACACAAGGCCACCGATATTATACATCTACATTTCATAATGGAATCCAACAGTGCATCTGATTCATGAACTACATTACATTATTTTAAAGCTTTTTCTTTCTTACCGAATTAAATATTGATGGATTATCCTCTCCAAATCATTTGGTGGATTGAATTCTATTTATACAGGCCCTAAAAATTAAGTTATAGAGAAGAACTATAAAGAGCTTGTTGTCTCCCCGAACAGTAAAATAATTTACAATCTATTTTTGCTTGTTGTTTCCCTAGCCACAGTATTATGTTTGGAAAATAAAATTCCAAACTTTAAAGTAATGGGTCAGACAACTTCATCAAGCAAAGTTTCACCTCCTATTGCCAATTTAATACAAATTTATTTAAGGCTGCGCTTAAAGAAATTTCAAGTTCAAGTTGTCATCTTTGCACTCACATGAACCCTAGTAGTTTAAATATGCTGTATATACGCGCAATTTCTCACAGCTTTAATTTTCAAGAGCATTACAACACCTCTCTGCTCTCAGAAATGCTTGTCTGTGCCCCTCCTGCCTTCTTCCTTCACACTATGGTTATTTCAATCAGACAACTCAGAACAGATTTAACACGTGTTTATTTCACTTTTGCATGTGCACAGTATTGTAAAGAACCTTCCTTCCTTTTAAGATCTTAAACTGATTTATGTAGCACATAGTATCAGAAGAGAATTTTTAAGCTTTTATACTGGCAAATTTGAAGGGGAATTGATGACACATATAATGCTACCTTACACGAATGAGCATTGTCAAAGCCATTCACAGTCATATTTTCTGTTGTGGGGTTTTTTTTTGGGGGGGAGGGGTGTTTGTTTGGGGGGAGGTGTTTGTTTGTTTTGGTTTGTTGGGTTTTTTTTAAAAAAGCAACACCATTTCAGGCCACAATTCTCCTCAGTCATTTGGCAAAATGCAAACATCAGTTTAACCACCATAACTGAAAAGATATGGAGCTCCATGAGCTTCTCAGAGGGTTTCCTTTCAAGTCACAAGAAAATGTGAAATTCTTCTTTCCCTAACCAGCTATCTTAGCCATCAGCTTTCGGAATTATTCTATGCTGTATATATAAAAAGGCAATATATAAATAGTTTTAATATTTTAAGCAAAATAGCCCTAAAGGCAATTAGGAACATAAGCAAGAAAACAGACACTGCCTATTAGGATGAAGAAAATTACAAGCCAGGTAATGAACTTGCATCTACTCTCCTTTCTGTTAGTTATTATGGGTTTAAATGGCACCAGTTATTTAAGAAAAAAGGAATATAAAATTCAACTGAACCATCAAAAATGCTCAGAGGTCTTCAGGTTGTAAATTGGTTTTTTTTGAACTTCACAGGAGAGGAAGTGTGGAAGAGGTAAGAGATGCACCTCCACTATAATCCCTTAAAAATAGAGATTGTCACTTCCTATAAGAGTGATTTCTCTCCAGCTTATTTTCAGATCTTTCATTTTAAGTAGTTCCATGGTTATGAACCAAAATTTCCCATGTGATGCTGTACTGATGATAAACAAAAAAGGTAAATATTATTGTTTAAAAAAATCCATTTAACAGTAACTACAGCTGTAGATAAACTATCCTGGAGCAATTATGGTGTAGGGAAAAGCAATGAAACATAACCCAATCATGTCCAGATTTTAACTGTAAACTGTAACAATTCTCATCCAAAGACAGTCTGAGAAAATAGAATAGAATGGTTACAGAGCAGTCAGTCTCACTTCTGTGCCTGGCAAAATCTTGGAGCAGATTCTCCTGGAAGGCATGCTAAGGCACATGAAAATCAACAAGGTGCTTGGTGACAGCCAGCATGGCTTCACTAAGGGGAACTCCTGCCTGACCAATTTGGTGGCCTTCTATGATGGGGCTACAGAACTGATGGACAGAGGTAGAGCAGTTGATGTCATCTACCTAGACTTGTGTAAAGCGTCCCACACGACATCCTTGTCTCTAAATTGGAGAGACATCAATTTGATGGATGGACCACTTGGTGGATAAAGAACTGGCTGGATGGCCACACACAAAGAGTTGTGGTCAATGGCTCAGTGTCCAGCTGGAGACCAGTAACGAGTGGTGTCCCTCAGGGATTGGTGTTGGGACCGGTCTTGTTTAACATCTTTGTCGCTGACATGGACAGTGGGATTGAGTGCGCCCTCAGCAAGTTTGCCAATGACACCAAGCTGTGTGGTTCGGTTGATACGCTGGAGGGAAGGAATGCCATCCAGAGGGACCTTGACACGCTTGTGAGGTGGGCTGATGGCAACCTCATGAGGTTTAACCATGACAAGTGCAAGGTCCTACACCTGGGTCGGAGTAATCCCACGCACAGCTACAGGTTGGGCAGAGAAGAGATTCAGAGCAGCCCTGTGGAGAAGGACTTGAGGGTGTTGGTTGATGAGAAAATGAACATGAGCTGGCTTCAGTGTGTGCTCACAGCCCAGAAAGCCAACCATGTCCTGGGCTGCATCAAAAGGAGCGTGACCAGCAGGTCGAAGGAGGTGATCCTGCCCCTCTACTCTGCTCTTGTGAGACCTCACCTGGAGTATTCTGTGCAGTTCTGGTGTCCTCAACATAAAAAGGACATGGAACTGTTGGAACAAGTCCAGAGAAGGGCCACGAGGATGATCAGGGGACTGGAGCACCTCCCATATGAAGACAGGCTGAGAAAGTTGGGGCTGTTCAGCCTGGAGAAGAGAAGGCTGCGTGGAGACCTCATAGCAGCCTTCCAGTATCTGAAGGGGGCCTATAGGGATGCTGGGGAGGGACTCTTCATTAGAGACTGTAGCGATAGGACAAGGAGTAACGGGTTAAAACTTAAACAGGGGAAGTTTAGGTTGTATATAAGAAGGAAATTCTTTCCTCTCAGGGTGGTGAGGCACTGGAATAGGTTGCCCAGGGAGGTTGTGAATGCTCCATCCCTGGCAGTGTTCAAGGCCAGGTTGGACGAGGCCTCGGGTGATGTGATTTAGTGTGAGGTGTCCCTGCCCATGGCAGGCGGTTGGAACTAGATGATCTTAAGGTCCTTTCCAACCCTAACGATTCTAGGATTCTAGGATTCTATGATCATAATCTGGTAAAGTACCTTTACACTGAGCAAATCCTGTACTGTATCAGATGAAACATAATCAAATGTATCAACTATTGCATTTAATATAGATACAAAAAATAAGATGTATATTTTAACTTGAAGGGACTTAATAGAGATAATTTCAAAGCGAAACCGTGAGCATTGAAATCAGATCCATATGTACTATATCTCCTCTTTCATTTGCTATTGCAACCTCAATATTATGGGAAATAAAAACTGATACCTGGCAAATCAGCCATAGGGAATTTAAATAATCTGACCAACTAAAGCTATATAATCACAGCTCCTTCTTCACAGTCCAGGTCATGAATAGACTGAAGTAAAAGTGCAGTCTTGTATATTAAAGTTTAAGAATAACAGAGGAAGAAAAGATCAAGAAGAAAGAGCTTTACCTGCTGCTAGTGCTTGAATCAAATTTTAATGCCAAATACAGTCTAATCAATCCATCCAGGTGGCTGGCAAAGCAAAACACACTAGCCATCTGAGCACCCAAAAAAAGCTACACATATTCATACACATGACCCTGAGCAACAGGTTGCTGTGAGTACAAGTCAGAAACTCTTAATCTAAAAAGCTAATGGAGAGTTCATCAATAACTTACCATACTGCTATCTGTAAAAGCCTTAAAAATACTAATCTCTGAAGAACAGCTCTCCAAAATGAGTAACACATCAAAAATTATAAAATTGCCAATAACTTCATTAAAGCATAGGAATAACATAGAAAATACATGAGGTGCTGGGAAAAGGGAGATGTCTGGGAGGGCTGATGTCCTGGTCCAGCACTGGCGATGTGGTTGCCATGTGCACGGACATCCATCTGTACAGATGTGCAGTTGCATTTGTGTGTCAATTTCTCACCATGCACATACAAAAGAGCTAACATGACTGCAGCTCACCAGAGAACAAAATTTGCCCTTTTCCTCACTCCTCTAATAGCTACATAAAGACATGGAAATTCCCTCACTCATCTCCTTGACCACTTTGACATTACTTCTCCTCCAATCTGCCCCTCTTTGTTTCCCAGAATACCTAGGGACTTTTACTAATTAAATAATTTCACAGCATATTATCTATGGTTAGCATGAAACCAAGCTTTACTAATTTGATCTCCATATGTCTAGCACTATTTATTCATGCTGTATCACCATCTCTGAACTTAGATTACAATTGACCTCTTGGTTTGTGTTCTAAAGCTTTCATAACACAGTTATCAAAAGTCAAGAGTTGAACATAACCCAGTGAAGTCAGTACCACAACTCAGCTAAACGTACAGCTGAATTGTAGATTGATTAGCTGGATGTATTTATTAAAAAAAAAACAAACAAAAAACAAAAAACAAAAAACCAAACAAAACCCAACAAAACAAAACAAACAAACAAAAAACCGACATAAATTTTAAACGAAGTTTATCTTTAAATGGGACACTGGAAAAGAAGCAATGTGGGACTTCTTTCTCCTGACTTTCTCCTCCCTCTCCCTCTCTCGTCCTTTCCATTCCTCTTTCCTTGTTTCAACTTGGCCACTGTTGGTGACCATTTCTTCTGGTTTTATTGTTGTGAAAATGCCTTCTGGATTGCCATGACATTGTGAATTTTTTACTTCCCCCCCCAGGCTATGTATGCAGTGCCCCTTCCCCTGTATGGCATGAAGATCAGCACATCCAATGTGGGTTCCCCTGCACTCAGGGAATGACCAGATTTATTCAGCTTTGGCCTTGAGAGGACATATGAATTCCTTTCCTTTTGCTTTTAAAATCTCCCTTTGTATACATTCAAGTGGCGATGTCAGTTTTGATATTGTCATTCACTGAGGATGCTAAACTTAATTACATTGGTTTTACTTCTCTCTAATTAAAATAGCCACTCTGCATTCCAAAGACAGCTGTTCTCTCTTGGAAAAAAAAAAAAAAGATACTTGAAACTTGTCCAAACTGTTTGGAGTGTCATGGCTTAAACTGTTGAGAAGTTTTGAAAGTTGGATCCCTCATTAAAACCTGCACAGTGAGCTTTATGAAGACCTAAAAGCCACTGAAACCTTAAGGTGGGGGTGTTATATTTAATATTGATTCCCACTGCTGTGGCTGAGGCAAAATGAGTCTTGTCACTGACTCAGAAGCTTTCATGAAGCCAGGCTTTCATATATGAGTTACTGAATCAAAATTCCACCCAAGAGAAGTGTGAAAATATTTTCAGCATATTTATTAGCACTTCCTCTCATTCAGAATGAAAACAAAATTATTAGATTATAGGAGAGTGAAAGAAAAAATATTAGTCCCCATGCTGCCAGTGCCCACAGACTTCTGCCAATGCATGTCACTCCCAACCAGAGACCTCACACTATTTTATTTAATCAGCTCACTTCCAAATTCTTAAAAAAAAAAAAAAAAAAAAAAAATCCACAACCCCCCCCCCAACAAATTAAGTTAAATAACAAATAGCATAAATATTTTAATAGGCCTTCACATTACCAACTGCCACACCAGCTGTCTAAACTGCAAGAGTTTTGGTGGCTTTTTTTTGTTTTTCATAAGCTAGAAACACATACGTCTATGCTGCAAAAGGCATCTGTCTTAGGAGTGATCCCTGGCCCTGGGTGGCACAGCACAGACGGGCCTGTGTGGACACTTGTCTGCTGAGGGATGCTGGGTCTTATCTCTGCAGCCATACAAGCATCACTTCCCCAGCCTCCCCCTGCTCTCATGCCAAAGAGGGGAGAATACAAAAAAACTCCTGATCTCAGAATATCAAACTCAGCCCCCTTCCTGAATAATTTTCAACACTAGACAGAAAACAAGATGTATATTTGATGGTATGTTCAAAGATGCTTTGAATCTGCAAGTGAAATACCTCTGATATTGCATTAAAAAACAAAGAAAGAAAAAACTTAAACACACCCGGTCCAGTCTTTTTTAAGGTAAATGCAATTTTAACTATCTGTGACACTAGGAGAGGGGAAGCAATAATTTCTCAAAAGTAGGAAGACTTACAATAAAAAAAAAACAGATGATACAAGCTTTAGCTATGAAATATGAAAAAAAACCACACTTGCCCCTTTATGTCACTGAAGCACTGAGGTGTTGATGACAATTCACTTGTTTCTGTGCCTCATGTAGGCTAACCTCCAAGCAAGTTCACTTTTTAAAGACAGGCATAATGCCTACTGAATGTAAAAGAGAGACAAGCTCACTTGCTGATTTTTAAGATTTTTTTTCTTTCCCCACTATGAGGCTCTAAGTCTCACAAAGGCAATGCAAGAGCAGCATTGCACATTGACCAGATCCAACATCCATACCACGAAGGTGCACATGCAGGACAAGAGACAAAGTTTTCGTGCTGAGCTTTTATGAGATTAAATAATGAATAGACCAAAGCTGCATACTGATTCCATTTAATTAATATTCCCTAAGCAACAGTAGTTGCTTGTAAAATTTTGTATTGTTCTGATACAGATTGTCATTAGGAATATCCATTTTCCTATAACACAGTACTAATAACATGCTCTCTATTATCTACAACTTTAATTCAAAAACTTAGTGGAGCCTCATAGTTCATATTTATCAAAACGATTTTGTTGGAATGGTTACTATTGCTCATCCTTGAAGTTCCCTGTACTTCTGCATAATAGTATTTTAATTATTTTCCTGCTCAGCTAAATTACTCTCCTGCTTATCAGTAAAGCACTACACTATGATTCGAATACTGAGTCCCCAATAGCAAGGTTTCCCGGCATCTTAATGCAGTGAGATTGTTCATCGTGCTTTAAAAAGAACTTTACTGGCAGGTTTGCAGCTCTTTGTGAAACACAAATGGTGGATGACACTATGGCCTTGAGCTCGACAGAGAAATAAAAGAGTTCAGCAGTGCTCTTCTCTTGCTCAGCTTCTGAAGCAGCGGGAAAAGTTCCTGCATGGCTATGATAACAATTTTTGGTTTCCTTCGAAGAGCATATGAGGTTTATCGGATACCACCACAAGAGGGAGCCATCTCCTCAAAAATTCACAGATGTAAAGTGGTTGAAACCAAAGTAAGCACAATGCTTTCAGGTCCTGGGAGTCTCCAAGATGCACAGCCCCTGATCCAGGGCCAGCATCTCAGACCCGAAATCATCTCAGTCAAGCCTTCAGGAAAGCCATGAAAAAAAGACAAAATCCCCAGCTGGGGATGTAAACCCCATTTTCTGCACTATTCTCATTTACAAGCAAACACAGAGGAAGTTTATAATAATAATCATAATTGTGAGATACCTCTGACCCTGGAAATCTGAAGTAAAATGCATGAAACTTTATATTTTGCACATAAATTGTGCTGCCACGGCTACTGGCCTTCTGGCAAGGCACCTGCCAGCAGCTTTCCCTTGCCGTTTTCTCCCACCACTGCCTGGCCTCCAGCACCTCTGGCAGCTTCAGCAATGTCATCTCTCCATTTTTAAATATGTTTTTCAAGTATTCATACAGAAGCACCTTAACTGCACAGCCTGAATGTCTCCCACCATTGCTGACATAATTCATTCCCAAATAGGTACTAAAGCAGCCAAGGTGATTTTTCACTTCAAATCACAGAAAACTTGTATTCATATAGAAACATTTAAAATATTCAAATCACAAGTTCAGCTGATTCAAATTGAGCTTGCTTTCATACATTAATCCTCCCCTCACTGCTGCCATCATGTGCACTGAATGTGACTGGGTTCCAGCAGCGAAGGTGTAATTACAGACTGTATCATTCAATGTGCAGAGAAGGGAGCTGGATGGAATTCTCCCAGCCTTGAATCCAGTCCTTCCCGAGGTCGAATGCTTATTTCAAAATCTAAATAATGGTGCTTGCTTGTAACCCTGTTCGGTTTCCACTGCTGAAGACCCTGCAAGCGACATCTGAATATTTGTCTACAGAGATGCCACAGAGATGGTGGCAAAAGGCACAGAAAAAAAAGCTCTCAACCCTCAGAAGTCCTGATGGACAGAATGTGGTGCAGAGACACAGCACCTCCGCAGTTTGAGGGCATCTGCCTCCAAAATGTCAGAGCCCAAGACCATAAAAAGCAAGACCCAGAAACCAGAGTGAACCCCCGTACCGGAAGGTGTTGCTATGGTCCATCCTGGTTACCCTCAGAGGAATTAAACCATGTTATACAAGGGAAGCATTTTGAAAATTAAAATAATATGAAGTAAATGTATAATTTGTCAAGAGTCTTCCAGAAATATTAAAGTACAAGGATGTTTCTCCAACCTTATATTCCCTTATAGCAGCTTCATATAATTTTACATGTTTTGAAAACTTTACCAATTAGCTTAAAAAAGGTGCCTTAACACAGTAAGCCAAAATATTAGAAAACATTATTATATATATGTCCTCAGTCTCTCACTGCTGATATATGAACCAAAAGCTTAAAGACAAAAGGTCTGAGACACAACTTCTACCTACACTGAATTCAGCTGCTTCCTTATTTAAAACCATGTATACAAGTGCATATTGTGCAACAGGAGGGTGGCAGAATGGTGAAGCAGCATATTCTTCTACCTACTGTTTACCATTAAATGGGAAAAGAGCTGATGGTACACTGTATACTTCTCAGAAGAGGCCTCATTTTCTTTCTTTACTTTTATTAACTAACTTGGCCTATAATTAAAATAACAGCTTGAATCCTTGTGATATAGTAACATGACTGTTTTACTCCTCACATTTTCACTGATGCACTGCATGCATTGTACCAAGCATGATCCTATGATTACATTTCCCAATTAATGAAGAATGAAAACGCATTGCAGTTGTGTTCAACAGTGACAAATCCTCCTCTTCTCCTCTTCCTTACCTACAAACCTTGTGCTGTGGTTCTATGTGCAGAGCAAGCAGACTTGGCAACGAGACTTTCATACCTCTGGGCAGAGCTCAGGCACACCAAGGATGCCTTCACAGGAGCTATGCTGCAGGTCCCCAGACATTTAGGCGTTTACGCGAACTAAATGTGTTGTGAAACCAGCACTACATACACATGAAGTAATGGAAAACAGAGCTTTCCCAAGATCATCTAAGCTTCTTTCCGCCTCACACATACGTGAAATAGTTGGATCAAGCTGTCAGTGCCTTGTCTTTTTTCTCTCCCTTATACATGATACAGAAAGTAAAGGCTTAACAAAGAAACATCCTTGTGGTTTTCTGAAAGATGTATTTTTCATTTTTCTCAATTAGCCATTAAATGCATTATTCTCATCAATCTCTGCCACTCATGTTAGACTCTTGGCCTCAGAATGAAATGTGAGCTTTGCAGGAAACTTTCAAAATGCTACCTATCCTTGACCACATTGTTTGGGAGAGGATGTTGTTCACACCATCACATTGAATTCTTGTGGTTTCATCCTGAACAAGAGTTATTTGCAAACTCTTCCTTGGATGCAAGCAGGGAACTGAGCAGATTTATATATGCCTGTAGGGATGTACATATGCACACAAATTACATGCTATTTTACCTTCCCTTAATCTTCATCTCTTTCTATTAATTCTCAGGATGGAACTACCAAAGGGAGGAAGGGCATGCTGAAGTCCCAGCAGTGCAACTGGCCTCACCACATTCCAATTGTAGGCAACACATCATAAATCAAAGGTTCATAATCGGATGCCTAATCGTGATTGCTACCTGAAGCAGCCTTCCAAAAGCAAGAGTGGAATGAATGAGGAAAGAATACTTCTCTAAGGCTTCTTACTGTCTGAGACTTACATACTGTCAAAAATGATGTATCTGATTCTTCCATTCATCTAAATTTGTATGGCTGCCCCCAGAATTTTCTATTAACAATTACACCATTACGGCTTTGCCCACACTGTTCACCTAGTTCTGGGTAGTGCCATAATAGCTATATGTCTATATACATAAACATTCATTTTCAAGCATATCTTTAAAATTCATCATTTCATCCTGAAATCACTACTAAAAAGAAATACTTAGGGTCACCTAATCTCCTCTTTTATCTCAGGCACTTTGGTAGCTTTTTTCTGCTTCAGGAAAAATTAAAGTAGATCTAACAGACCTTATGGGTCGGAATCCTCTCTTAATTTCATCCTTTTACTCCCAAAGTCCCTTCTATCTCTCACACAGACTACACAAGTATTTCCCTAAATATTTCCTTAGCATAAGGCCTACAAGTTCATATCTAACACCTAAGAATAGGAAGCCAAGGTTGGAGAACTAAAAAGAGATGGATTTGATGACATTCAAAGATAATGACTATTGAGTAAACAGAATTTCAGATCTCGAACATCCTGATTTTACAGAGAGGGTCCCAGTACTATCACCTGGCACAATTTACATGGATTTGACATAAACAAAAATTACATTTTGAATAAAAAGTAGAAAGGAAACAAAAATTAAGTCCATCCAAAATAAAATGTAATGTAATTCTAAGAGCATTTCATTACAGTATCACAGTATCACAGTATGCTGGAGATTGGAAGGGACCTCAAAAGATCATCTAGTCCAATCCCCCTGCCATAGCAGGAACACCTAGATAACGTTACACAGGAATGTGTCCAGGCGGGCTTTGAATGTCTCCAGGGAAGGAGACTCCACAACCTCCCTGGGCAGCCTGTTCCAGTGTTCCATCACCCTCACTGAGAAGAAGTTTCTTCTCAAGTTTAAGTGGAACCTCTTGTGTTCCAGTTTGTACCCATTACCCCTTGTCCTATCATTGTTTGCCACTGAGTAGAGCCTGGCTCCATCCTCGTGACACTCCCCCTTTATATATTTATAGACACTTATAAGGTCACCCCTCAGTCTCCTCTTCTCTAAACTATAAAGACCCAGCTCCCTCAGTCTTTCCTCATAAGGGAGATGCTCCACTCCCTTAATCATCTTGGTTGCCCTGCGCTGGACTCTCTCCAGCAGCTCCCTGTCCTTCTTGAACTGAGGGGCCCAGAACTGGACACAATATTCCAGATGGGGTCTCACCAGGGCAGAGTAGAGGGGAAGGAGGACCTCTCTCGACCTACTAACCACCGCCCTTCTAATACATCCCAGGATGCCATTGGCCTTCTTAGCCATAAGGGCACAGTGTTGGCTCATGGTCATCCTGTCGTCCACTAGGACCCCCAGGTCCCTCTCCCCTACACTGCTCTCTAGCAGGTCGTTCCCCAACCTATACTGGAACCTGGGGTTGTTCCTGCCCAGATGCAGGACTCTACACTTTCCCTTGTTATATTTCATCCCGTTATTCCCTGCCCAACTCTCCAGCCTGTCCAGGTCTCGCTGGATGGCAGCACAGCCTTCTGGCGTGTCAGCCACTCCTCCCAGCTTAGTGTCATCAGCAAACTTGCTGATAGTACACTCAATTCCCTCATCTAAATCATTGATGAATATATTAAATAATACCGGTCCCAGTACTGACCCTTGAGGCACTCCACTAGTTACAGGACTCCAACTAGACTCCGCCCCATAGACTACAACTCTCTGGCTTCTCTCCTTCAGCCAGTTCGCAGTCCACCTCACTACCTGGTCATCCAGTCCACACTTCCTCAATTTAGCCGTGAGGATGCTGTGGGAGACTGTGTCAAAGGCTTTGCTGAAGTCAAGGTAGACCACATCCACCGCTCTGCCATCATCCATCCACCGTGTTATTTCCTCATAAAAGGCTAAGAGATTGGTCAAACATGATTTCCCCCTGGTGAAGCCATGTTGACTGCCCCTCATAACCCTCTTATCCTTGATATGCTTTAAGATGGCACCAAGGACAAGGTGTTCCATCACTTTCCCAGGGATGGAGGTGAGGCTGACCGGTCTATAGTTACCCGGGTCCTCCTTCTTGCCCTTTTTGAAGACCGGAGTGACATTTGCCTTCCTCCAGTCCTCAGGCACCTCTCCCGTTTCCCAGGACTTGGTAAAGATGATGGCGAGTGGTCTAGCAATGACTTCCGCCAGTTCCCTCAGCACCCGCGGGTGCATCCCATCTGGACCCATGGATTTATGGACGTCCAGATTGCTCAACTGATCTCTAACCCATTCCTCATCGACTAAGGCAAGTCGCTCCGTCGACCTGACTTCATCTAAGGTCTCAGGGGTATAGGGCTCTTCAGGACTGCCTGCAGCAGAGTAGACAGAGACAAAGAAGGCATTCAGTAACTCTGCCATCTCTGTATCTTCTGTCACCAGGGCACCCATCCTGTTCATCAGTGGGCCTACATTGCCTCTGGTGTTAGTTTTGTCTGCCATGTACTTGAAAAAGCTCTTTTTGCTGTCCTTGACCCTTCTTGCCAGGTTTAATTCTAAGGAAGCCTTAGTCCTCCTAGCTGCCTTCCTACATCCCCTAGCAGCAGCCTTATATTCCTCCCAAGTGGCCAGCCCCTCCTTCCATGACCTGTAAACTCTCCTCTTCCACTTGAGCATACCCAGCAATTCCCTATTTAGCCACACAGGTCTCTTGGCCCTCTTCCTTGACTTCCTACGTGTCGGGATGCTCCGATCTTGAGCACGGAAAAAGCAGTCCTTGAATGTCAACCAACTATCTTGGGCCCCTTTTCCTTCAAGCAGCCTTGCCCATGGGATTTCCCCTAGCAATTGCTTGAAAAGGCCAAAGTTTGCCCTGCTAAAGTCCAGGGTTGCAATTCTACTTGGTATTCTACTAGTCCTACCGCACAAGATCCTGAACTTCACCATCTCGTGGTCGCTGCAACCAAGGCAGCCCTCTACCCTTACTGCTTCAACCAGACCCTCATTGTTAAATTGCAGCAGATTTAGAACAGTATTCAAAGAAGCATCATCTATAGGTCAAGTGGATTTTTTATATCTCTGAAGACACTATAATAGGAAAAAAAAAAAGAAAAAGGATTGAAACATCATCATTCATGGGCAAGAATATAAATTTGTAGATACCTAAAACATTCTTTTAAATCATTTATTCTTCACCTACTAATATCTTTGCCAATATTACCCTGTGTCTCAGCAATTAAATTGGCCTTGTCTTCATCCTCCACAAAAATATTTCCTGATCCAAAAAAAATGCCTTTAACCTGAAAAGAAAGTGCATATTGGTTTGAACCAAAAGCCACTGCGGGGTGGACATGCACAACCCCAGTCTGACCAGGAGAGACTCAATGCCCCAGTACAATTTGGTGAGTTGCACAATGACAAACGATAAGCACCAATTATGGTTATGCTGGGCTTTAAGAAAGTACAATCACTGCACAGCTGTAGCTCAGATTGGAAGTTGTGTCTCTTAATTGATTCTCCTACTTCCAAAGATGACCGTTTTGGAGATCTACTTTTTATTTTTTTTTTAATTGCTGTATTAATTTTTCTAATTGCCTGGTTTGAATATAAACGACAAACAACTCTTTCCTCTCTATGTAACAATTACCAGAGATAATAAAGCTCAAATTTCTAACTTAGTTAATTTAGCATGTCAGAAACCAATTTTTCCCTGGTAATTTCAATACACTGAATGTCACAGAAAGGCCAAGTGACAGATTGCCACATTTCAGTCAGAACATTCATCCTACTAAAAATGCAATCACTGATGTTCAGATTTCATTTGACTATGCACTGTACAATATTTGGTTTATGGCTAGCCTTTGGTGTTTTTCTCCTACCCCCCACCCCCAAAAAAAAAAAAAAAAAATTCATGTTGCATACATAAGTTTTGAGAATTACATGGACAGGTAAACCTAAACCATGATACTTTGATTCTGAGTTCAGATCTGGCACTGATTAATACTGAGTTCAGTATTACGACTGAATAATACTGAATTCAGATTCAATAACATTGGTGACATTTCCAATTCATATTCAGAGACTGCAAAGTCTACCAAAACCAAATTAAAAACCTTTACCAACCATTATTATAACCCACTTTCAATCACCTTCCTACAGCTGCCTGAACTTTGTTATTGCAGCACAAATAACCTCCAGGTGTAAGCCAAATTTCAGGGCTCTGTCATCTTTATTGTGCCCCATCATTCAGCAGGTTTTACATGCGTCTATTTGTTACAAATGATTTTGATATACAGGAAATGTATTTGTCTTCTTTTCCAAGAATGGTTTCATAACCTCCCTATGTTCCAAGGCTAAATAACACATATGGCTTGTGTTTAACAACCTCCATTTGGTGCTTCATATGTGTACTTTTCCTTTCTGCTTCCAAGTGTATGGCTGCAGAGCACTGAGGATCAGGCGCCAGCGTGGGTGAATGCTCTCTGAATAGGCATGCTTTTCAATTGTCAGACAGCAATTGACTGAAATCGGGGAAAAAAAAATTATTATTCTGACAGCCTTTGATAAGTCATTGGCTCAAAAACTCTTTCTGTTCAAAGTCTCCTATGTCTATCAGATATTCAGTGAGGCATATGGCATCTTCTTAATGTGATACCCATTATTGAAGAGAAATGGTAACCTCTATGTTCTTCAACAAGCTTCCATAGTTCTGCCTGTGCTTTACTTTAACAGCTTCCTCCAACCACACCATGCATACGGGCCCAAGGCCACCCTGAGTGTAATTACAGACTGACCGTAATTTTAATTTGCACTTTGGGTGTGCAGAAAGTTTGATAAATTAATGAATCTACTGTCAACACACAACTGCCAGAGATAGAAAAAGAAGCTACACTGGAGGACAAAGAGTTACAATAGTAAGAACTTATGATGTGATCTTTTATGTAACAACTTGTTCTCAAACTCATGGGTTTTAATATTTACATTAAAATATAGGTCTTCTGGAATGAAGGTCAGGAGGTCAATCCCTTGATGAAGTACTAACTCCATGTCAGCACTTGGAACATGGGAAAGCAGCACAGTCAAATTATCTCACTTCAGGCTCTGCTTTACACGTCATCATTCCCAATTTCCCTACATGACCTGTCAGAGCTATACAACCTCACAGAAAACTAATTAAGCATTAAGATGAGCCCTGGATGAAACAGTATTAGATAGGACCACTTCCAGCCTCTAGACACTAATGTATGAAATAGCATTGAAAATGTGTGCTTTTCATTACAGCCCTTGTTAATAGCCTAAGGGAGTGCCTCCTGAAAAGTATCAAATCATAAGTTGCAATGGGCATTTTAATTAATACTATTCCACTGCCAGAGGAAAATATTATATGTAAATTCAATAAATCATTTGCACTGAGGAATCATGACTGTTTGTTCATAGGCAGTGTCAACACAACCTGAAGACCAAAAACTCTCAAACACATTAGTTTCCCCAAGTCTAAACATTTATCTCCATCAAAATTTTGATGTCTTCACAACCGGCTTCTCAACCCAGTCCACCTCATTTACAGTAATTTTTATTCATATGTGCACAATAAAAAAGTTTAAGGTTTAAGAGAAAATAGCAAGAAAAAAGAAGAGTGGAAGAATTGCCATAACACTGTAAGATTCATGGAGAAACGCTCCTAAATAGGTTATTTTACAAGAGATGGTAGGTGTAAATGCACATTATGTTTTGCATCCTTTCTGGATGGGTAGAAAGAACTGCACCTCTATGTAACAGGAAAAATTTTAGTTCATTAAACAAACCTTAAGGGGAAGTGTAAATGAGGAGTGGTTTATATTCAGTGTCATCAATTCAGCTGAAAACATGTTTGTACCACTCCATGAAATGAATGCTTTTTATAGTGCCTTTGCTGCCAACGTCGTCTCATGAACATAAGAAAATTAAACATGCAAAACCAACTCTGGAGCTGGCAGTTAGCAAATAAATTCCAGAGAAACAATAATACACAGTTCTAAACAAGCAGCTCTTCAAATATGAGAAATAAAAAAAAAACAGGTAAACTGAGGAAAGCATAATGCATAGGTCAGAGGAAAGAGAAAGTCTAGCAGAAGAAGAAACTTCCTCCCTAGATTCCAGCCATCACAAATAACCACTTTAGTCCCTGGGGTCAGTCTTTCCATGTATACTTCCAAGGCCTCTCTATTAAAGCAGGGGCAACGACACCATGGCCCACAGAAGTGATTAACGTACAGATGTTTCTGCACTCGATCCACCAACGCAAGTCAGTTACCATGGGCGAAACATCAACTCAAGCCCCCAGATTTGGCTTCATACCCCTCCTGTAGAAGGGACCCTGATTGCCATTAAAGGGACCTTTGTCCAAAGGGACCACATGCATCATACTGCAGCAGGATCACACCATGCAAACAAGGCCATGGCTAAGGAAAGGGCTCAGCCCCTGCTGCTGTTGCCCATAGATGCCCATCCTTCCTGTGATGTGATCCCAGTGAGGATCCTGCACTACCTTCCCAAAGCTGAGCTGCCACCCTTGATATCTCACAGAAATTCAGACATACTCTTATCTTGCTCTTTCCCGTTCTGTAGCAAAACAAAAAATATCTAGGTAAAAAGAAGGAGGGTGATGGGTTTGTTTTGGGGTTTTCTGTGGGTGTTTTTTCGGCACAGAAAAAGCCCATCCTCACTTCATTACCCTCCACTCCAACAATAAACCCTTCAAAGGCAGCAAAGTTTGAAGGACTCTCTCCCCGACTGCCACCCTTTCACATCAGTTGATCTCAAGACAGCTGAAAGGAGGAATATAAAGTGCACAAAGATCTCCAAAGCTATGTCACAGTCATCAAATACCAGAGGCATTTGGAAACAACCCTTGTGGGCCCGAGTAGGAGCAAACGTCTCCAAATAAGGAAGCATTTCTTCCCCAATGTGCAGAAATTGGCAGCTCCCCTCCTGGAGTTTACGTAAGATTTCTCAAACAGATTAGCCACAAGCAAACGTCAAATAGCCTCCTTTCTGGCTTCAGAGCAGGGTTTCATCTGCAGAAATAGATTCTGATAAGATTTCAAGTTGGGAAGCAAGCTTCCATGTTGCCACAATGGATTTTAAGGAAATTTTCAAATACATTCTAATGAGAAACCAATGATGAATTGATGAGGAATCGCCATGCTGCCATTCCAATGCCCCCTCCCTCCCCCCCACCTCACACATGCCCTTAAGGGTAATATGCATTTACAGAAAAATATGGGTTCAGGATCAAATTACAGCAGCACCGCATGCAATAGCAATAGGATCAGAAGTAACTTGTCATGACAAATATGAAATGTTAATGGAAAAAAGTTAATATGCAGAAAAAATTTTCCAGACGGGTCTCAGATGGGTCAAATAATGCTGTATTTTAAATACTTGGCTATACCTGTTTCAGAAGATTGACTAAACAAATTCAGCTTCACTTTCCAATAAAAAGCTGCAGGACAGCTGCTGAAAACTTCTTGGAGAGGAGATCTTAAACCCAGGCTATCCTGGGTTCTGGCAAACCAAGAGATTATTTGGCAAGTGCTTAGCAACAATCTTTCCCGATTTTTTAACCTCCACCAGCCTCCCACAGAGAATGACAAGGAGTTATTACCTACTGACAATGAACTCTTTCTTCTGCTTCTTGTCCCATTAGGCCCTGATCTTTGATGGTTCTGCACAAAATCACTTTGAATATCTAAACACCTAGAAGATGTGATTGCGTGCACAAAGGGTTCTTGATAGCGATGAGAATTTGGGGCTACCAAATACAATCAGAATAAGTGATCTGGCTTGTTTTGCCTTTAAAGTGCACAGTGCTTCAGAGCTCAGGGTGATGGTGGCACTGAAAAATACAGTTTCAGTTATCTATCAAACTGTCACAGAACTCATGATGTTTAGATAGGCACGCGCTTACATATTTTCACTTTCTGAACAACAAACAAAAATAGAAAGAGGATCACTGATATAGTCCAACAAAATAGAAATTCCTTTCTGTAAAGCAGAATACAATTTCGTGGGATTTGAAACCTTATGGCATATCTATTGCTTTGTCTTTCAATATACAGAGAAAGTAACACAGAGGTCAGACCAGCACCTGTTTCATGACAAATCTCAAACCTAACAAGGTATTCACACACGGACCAAAGAAAATGGTAAAGAAAAATCAAGTGTTTGGAGGCACTGAATGAACATTTACATAAAATGGTAAGAAGGTCAGTGTTTAATGGGACAAAACATATACAAGCAAAATGTGGAGGATAGGTTTAATTCTGCTTTTTTCACTTTAAAGCTTTTTCCATACTATTCACAAAGACAAACATGCAGCTTGTGGCAAAATATATCTGGGAAGATGCATGAAAAGTGTTTTTTCTTATACTGTTCTCTGCAAACTCTGTTCTGGTTTGGTCATCCCTTCCAGACTCATGATGTCAGTCCCAGATTCTTTAATGTGGGTAATTAATAACTCTTATCCATTGCTTGATTTATCTTTTTATAACATGTGTAGATCACATGGAGATGAACTGTGTGAATTAGTACCCAGTGGAGCCAAGCAAAGAACTTTGTTTTTACTGTCCTGAAGTTCCTATTTCTTAATTTGAATGAATAAGAAATGCGAGATATATATATATTTCAAGAGGGACACAGGAAACTTCCTTGACTAAACACATGCTTTTCTCTTGATTTACAATTCAGACATACGAATGTACTCTCTTCAGTGTTTGAATTACGCATTTTTCTCCATTAAAAAATGAGGATTAAATCTTAACCACAATGCCTTGATTTAAGCTTAATTTTCATGTGCACACTTTTCTTCCTTGCTTTTCTGCCTCCTGCAAATCAAGAGGCAAATCATGACTAAGTTCTTCCCGCTGCCACAAACTGCTTTTTCCAACACAAGATTTCTCTTGTTTGACTCATGCATAGAATACCATAAAATCCAATCATAGTGTCTGCATAGACTAAACCTTTGTTTAACACTAACTATGGAGGCTTAGCATGCCTTTTTTTCCTCCAGGGCACACTGGAATCAACTCTGAAGGAGAAAAAAAAAAAACAACAACAAAAAACAGGATTCCTCCAAGCACATTTCTAAAACAGCCCCAGAAAAGGTGCACTGAGCAAACAGAGATTCCAATAGTTCAGAATTCAGCCTTTGAGTTCTATTTTATGAAGAACAAGTTCTTATCCCAGTATAGCACAATCATTACATAGCATGGAAGAGTTTTCAGGTCAAAGGTGCCTGTTCCATATAACTGGCAAAGATAAATAAGAGAAACAATCTTTGATACCTTTTCACTTTCATGACCTGACCCTGGATCGCTGCCGTCAAGTCCAGAGACAGCAGTTACAGAGTCATGACACCAAGGAGGTCTGAGCCATATTTCTCCTTGCATGGCTGTGGCAAGAACATTGACTTTAGTTTATTAATTAAAAGCCAGTAATAAATGTGAGCTACAAAACTGTGAAGGCTTCTCTGGCTCTACTTCCAAAATTGAGTTAGAAAACCCAAGTTCAAATAAAAATGAAAGAGTAGAAGTTGTACATTAAATTTATCAATGTTATTCTCCACCTAGACTGCAGCAGCTGTAGCCAGCAGCATTTTCATTCAGACTTGTATCCACAAGGTATTTCAGAGTCACTCAGACATCTTCAGAAATTCCCATTGTCATTTACTCAGATAAAATGACATATATCACCGAGTATATCATAATAACAAGCCTCAGGGCTTGCAGAGTTTGTTTGGGTTTTTTTAATTCAAAGGAGTGGCAGCCAGTCTGTCCATGAGGGTCAGCATTGTCCACAGTAGAATTCACTGTTCTTCCCAGATCTACACAAAGCCAAAACCATCCCTATTAGAATCTCTTTATCAACTTAGACCGATGCCTTTCTCAGTGGAGCCAGTATGTAGGCTGACAGGTTTAAAATCCCACAGTGTTGAAGGCTAATGCCCTAGTATAGTTTGAATAGATTTCAGAAATGGGCCAAATTAAAACTGACACATGAAGAAGCTTGTGGTTCTTGAATGAAACACAGTCACGTCACTGATTGGACCAAGTTAGATAACCCTCCTTTTGCTGCCAAAGTCTGTTAGTGAGCAGAAGTCAACACCTTTCAAAACCTCTCCAGGTTGAAAAAAGTGTTTTCTCTAGGTACCTATCTGGTTCATTAGATATAAGGATATACTTTCATCACAGTCAGCATTTAGCCTTTTCCAGACTTTAGTTTCAATCTAGTCAAACTGACCTGCAATAAATAATAACCAGTAAAAAAAATATATTTTGAGAACAAATAATTCAAGATGGTGCTTGTATCTGTAAACTCAGAAATGAATCTGAGCTGAAATAATAGCCTGTGTTAAGTTTAATACATTACATTTTAACAGGAGTAGAAACAGCCAACTGAACATATGCCGTGGTGCCTTCCTGTTATGGACACAGCTTCCAACATGAACCTGATACACAAATTGTGCAATTACGGCCCATTCAGCAACCAGGGTTTTCTTTGTGGTAATTTTGCACCAACATACTTTTCAAGGAGGCGTTTTGATGTTTCTCACAGACTTTTAAGACTGGATTTAAAGCACACAATACACTATAAAAAGTCCAGAAACTTTCCTAAGCAAGTGTTAACCCTAGATCAATGCCAAAGACAGGTAGACATTATCAAAATATCTTAGCTTGAAGTGTTAATTTTGTTTTGAAGTGAAATTCCTGAAAGACTTTCTGACATTCAGTGAAAAAAATTCTAAGTCGAGGTTTTGCTCAGCAATTTCATTCAGCTCATTTTGTTGTATCAGTTGTTTGTTCAGTATTTATTCCCAGGCTTTTTTTTCATGTCACCTTCATACCCACTCTGCTGCCCTTGTTTATTACATGGGTTTCTATGTGCTCATAATTCTTTGAGCTTCCTTTCAAGTAGCTTGAAAAAAATATAAAAATCACAGTAGGAGTTCATGAAACAATGCATGAATAACTCATTTCCTGCTTTAAATACACCTCTGAGTAAATGATCCGGAGACTTTTCAAGAACCATTTACATAACAGTCGCTGATACAGTCTTCAAATTTTCATGTCAATCTCAAAATGGCATTTTAAATCACCCCATCTTCCTAAATGAGGTGAGTAAATTTTGAGAGCAGATTTCGCAACTTCTAGACCTCTTCTAGTTACAATCCTTTAAATGTTGAATTCCCTTCTTCTTTCTTCTTTAGGGGTAGTGCAGAAATGTAAGAAATGCTCTGTATGTATATCCTATACTCCAAATACAGTAGGGGTGCTACTTCAAATAGTACATTTTCTTTTACAACTAGAAATGCAATAAGTATCAGCAACTGCTGATCCCACTTCACAGTCTGCAGTTTGAAAACAAAATTTGGAAGCTTTTCTAGCTGTGAATAACCATCTACTGCAGTACCACTGGGAAGAGACCTAGGAACCACAAGATGCTCAACCAGTTACAGATAAATTTAGGTCATTTCCAGGCATAATTCATAGACAAGTAAAGAAGAGAGAGGAATTTGGCTTCCATGTGGATTTCTGAAGTATTGTAAGAACACCTATACTTCCTTGGGTTCAGAAGCCAAGAACGGGATCAAAGGCAAATCTCTCTCTCAAATCCTGTTGGAGTGGGAATAGCAGTAAGGAATGCCAAACATCACCAACTGTCATCCAGAGAGGTTTCTGTATATGGTTCCTGCAACAGTGTGATTGCTCCAAACACACTAAGGGATGCATGCTAATTCATAAAGTATATCATCAAGGGGTCACAAGCTCCGTGTACTAGATTCACACAGGGTATTGTAGTGAAAAGTTTCTTTGCCTCAGGATGGTACAGGGCTGTGCTGAAGAGCTTCTCTTTCTCTTTGGTTGCACAGATGGAGTCAAGGCTGTCAGCCTGAGAACAGAAAGCCAGTGTTCAGATGAGCTCCTCTTTGAAATGTCTGCACTCAAAGGTCTTTTGGCATAAAGAAAAGGGCAGAGACAGAGATTGCAATCTGAGGCACTGTAAGAATCTCTTTGGGGACCAGCCTCTGTATCTGAAACAGTCCTGATTATCTTTTTGCTGAGCCAGGAGTTTAGGAGATGGAGGGATATAAGATCATGTCCATAGCAGTTGGCACTTTTGTTTCATTGACCTAAAAGAACTCATGGGTTGGGAGGCATAAATTCCCAAAGCTACAGCCACACTTCTTTTTTTAACTTCAAGTCAAAATGCCAAAAAATAGGACAGTTGACTTTGATGTGCCCTACTCCCAGACAGCAGAGGCAGCAGTTGTGACCCTGAGAGACTAAAACCCACAGAATAGCCTATTCTTCAAGTTCACTGAAGAGGTCATAACCTTGTAGGTGTTGAATCCAGAAATACAATGTGATTTAAAACAGAGCTAAAGAGAAGACAAAGCAACTGGGGGAAGGGAAGCTGCCAGAAGGCTAACTCCAGGCTGAAGCATAAAAAGAACAAGAAAAAGGCAATGCAAGTTCACAATGGTTTTAAAAGGGAATCTGCAAAGAGTCAGAGGGTTAAAAGCTGTGGCCCAATCTTAATACGGCTGAGTATGAGCACTGAGTCACCTAGGCATTTGAAAGGACCTGAGAAGGAGAGTGCAATCCATCATCTTTATTACCAGCTGCACCACACACAGGGAGAGGAGAAGCTTATTACCCCTGTGTTGGGTAATACTGTCAGGATTTCTCAGACAACTTTTTTAAGACCCATGCATAAAAAGGACAACACTACCAGAGAAGAAATTAAGAAATTTGCCAAAATTAGAAAAAGAGAGAATGAGTGGAAAAGCCAGCCAGAACATAAACCACCAACTGGTATTGTTACACTGAACTCAGAAGTGCCTCTTTCTGGTAGAAGTCATGTTTTTATCAAATCCCAACAGGTAGCAGTGCCAACTCTCTTGCACAGTAAATGCTGGAGAAGAGGGTTTAGAGAACATATCCATCATAACTACATGACATTTTAGTGAGGCATGTTTCTTAGAGTGAGAACAAACAGTATAATTCAACTTCTAATGAAGTCAAACAACCCGAAAAGTAAAAGAGCAAAAGGAAACACACTCTCTCTCTCTCTCCCCTATCACAAAACACATTAGCAAAATGGACTGTTCATGATTAATTCACATTCCTTTCAGATCACCTATGTTGGTAAAGCAGCATAAAATTCAACGGCATTGTTCCTTCTCTCTGAAGATATAGGAGACATGACATCATGGCATCTCATGTAACAGTCAAACCAGAAAGCACAGCTGAGAGGTTTTGAGGCTTCCCAGCAAATATCAGGATGTCTGATATCTGCAGCAATTGTATCTATTTTGTGAGAACTGCAAACTATCTCCACAAGGAAAGGATTTATTAGACACTTTACAAAAGAGCGCAGCGTTTGGTGCCCCTGCCATGTGTTGATGGACAGAAAATCCTACAACATCCCATTATTTTAGGACCCATGACTCCCAGATTAGGCCATAAAAATGCAGAGTGGAGATCTTTACAACTGTAGACTCAGGGATACACTAAGATGTATGTCTTTGCTGGATAGAGAGATAATTAGAATACAAGGAGAGAAAAGATTTTTTCTTTTATAAAGAAGAAAGCTAAAACACTTCAAGTATACTGTTCTTCTTTATAAGAGTAAGCTTTTTGAAGCTATTTCAATTAAGCCTAGCAAACTCTTCAAAATTTTTCAGATTGTTCCAGATCTCACCTGACTCTGTTCTACATTTTCATGCAAGAAAAAGTTATTTTACTTTGAAAATCTGCATAATTAAAAACTGTACTGTCTTCTGATTGATAAAGTTTCAAGTGACAGCTTTGCAGCAAGCTGCCTCCCACACAGAAGTAAAAGCCTTTCAGAGTTTTATGTAACTGAAAAATCCAAGTTGCTTTCATCCAGGTCTTTTTTTTTCCAGCACCAGTTTAAATGTCACTGCAAGGAACTGCAACAAATATATGTTTGGGTATAAGATTAATTTACATACCAATAATTTTGCCTGATTATGAGTCACCAACTGAGAACAAAGGGTTTTTCATGTTCCTGTTTCTATTTGGAAAATTGGAAACAATTTTATATTTAAAGCCAAACTTAACCCTAATTTTTCAAACAAAACACCCATTTGCAATCAGCTCAAACTGGCTTGTGAGTCCCATGAGAGCAAACCCTAAAGGAACCTAAGCAAGAAGAAAGGAAAGATTACATTAATTCTTTCACTGGATTTGAGTGAACACAAAACTGTATTTGTTTTCTATTTTCAGTCATATCATACATTAAACACTAGAGAGAGTACAGAAGAAAGTTGACTATTTCCTTCAGACAAAAGTGGGGTATGATCAAAATTTGAACATGAGTTGCAAAGGTTTAGCCTAAAAAAAAAAAAAAAAAAGAAAAAAATCAAAAATTCCCAGGGATCTTGAAAGTGGGTAGGGATAGTACAATTACTCAGGCAAGACATAACTTTATCTGATGGCTTATAAGAATTCTAGAGCTTAGGAAACAATCTAAACCCAAGCCAGTAACCTGGATGTAGGTATCTGCCAAGTACATCTTTAGCTTTTAAGGTTAAGTACAAGCAATGCACCTTGCAAAAAACCTGAAAGCAATGCAGCTGGATCAAACCACAATTCAGTTAAAAAACATCAGAGCCATATAACAACACAAATGAAGCATTAGGAAGATGCAGCGCTACAAATCATCTAATACTGAAGCAAATCCACAGGAGGAAGATTCTGACCTCATAAAATAAAAATCTAGTAATTTCCCATTTTGGTGCAGAACCAAAAAACAAGAGACTAGTAGAAAAACCTCATCTGCAAGACTTCTGAAGGTCTCTGGTACCAACACCTGCTCAAAGCAGAGCCAACTTCAAAGCCAGATCAAGTGACTGAAGGCCTCATTCCCTTCCTCACTTCCGACAGCATTTTAAATACTATTATTCCAAGGTCACTGCAGCCAGGGCTGCTGCTGATATGCACCTCTCCAGTCAGTCCTTGGACATTCCTCACTAGCAAATTGAGCAGGACACCTCCGCTAAGCAACCTGTCCAGGGGGCACAGCAATAAATTGTCCCCAACACTCTTCTGAAATCATATAATCATAGAATCACAGGATGGTTTGGGTTGGAAGCGACCTTAAAGATCATCCAGTTCTAACCCACCTTCCACTAGACCAGGTTGCTCAAAGCCCCATCCAACCTGGCCTGGAACACTTCCAGGGATTGGGCAGCCACAGCTTCTCTGGGCAACCTGTGCCACTGCCTCGCCACACTCGAGATATAATTTCTTATATCTAATTTAAATCTACTTTCTTTCAGTTTAAAGCCATTCCGCTTGTCCTGTCCCTACAGGACCTTGTGCAAAGTCCCTCTCCTACATTGTTTTCACCCTAACCAGTTGCCTTTGCAGTGGATGGTTAAAGTCCCACATGGAAATTACGAAGCTTCTTACATGTGTTTGGAGAAACATTAGTCCACCTGTCTGTCTGCACCATATGCTTCCCATGCTGTGCCCTCCATCAGCTTCTTCCGTTCTCTTGCTCCAGACCCTCTTGACCAGCTCAGCCACTGATGCCCAGTATAGCTCTGAGCATGAGCATAAACTCCACCGTCCTCATCTCAAACTGCATTCCTAAGCACTTGGAATACCCTGTCAGATAAAAGAGATTCAAGACAGAAAACACAGAATTTATACCGTTAGTAGACTCTTCTCTTTTTTTTTTTTTTTAGTATTACTTAATTCAGGAGGTTTTCATTTATGAGTGGTTTCTTCTTGCTGGGGAACATTCTTAACAGAAAACCTATATTAATGGCTGTATTATGAAATCCAGAGTGCTAAATACTTACTTTAAGCATGTTTTTTTGCTAGTTAATTGCAAGTGGAACTTGTTTTTTTTAACCTGCCCGGCAAATCAGGAAGCAACCACTTACCCTCTATATCTCTGGAATATCTGGAGTCCAAATTCCCTTATATGACAGAAAGAGGAGGAATTTTGACTCTGGTTCTGTGCAATTTTGCTGCAAACTTTGTTATGTGTGATTGCTTGAAAAAGTGAATGTGGAAAAAGAAAATATTTGTATCATAGTAATGGTCTCATCTATCTGTAGCACTTGACACCACGGCTGCCAGCTGTATGGATAAATATCATGTTGCAGATAAATTGCGTCTGCAAAGCAGTGAAATGGAATGTTGATTTAGGCTCAGCCATGCTAAAACCAAGGAGGGCTCTGGACACGCTTGGGATAAACAAGGTCTCCACAAAAGCCTGCTCTGAGCTGAAGGACTTCTTAAAGTACTTGAAATTACTGATCTCTCTAACTAGCTTGAGTACTGAAGCTGACAGCTATCAGAGAAAGCAGCAAACATACAGATTGATCAAGAGAATTCACTGTCTTGCCCATGTTCCCTGTTTCCTTTTGCATCACCTTTCTTGATGGCTTGTCCTTTATAGTTTCCCAGAATGTATTCCCTGGCCATATCCATCCTCTTTATCTCCTTGGAGATGAGTTTCTGCAATGGAGGGAATGACCTGTCCTTATTACTTGACACTGTACAACACACATGTCATTATTGCTTTGCAGCCTCAGTACTCTTCATTGTGCCACAGAGAGGGAAGGGCCAGGGTTTGCCTTGCAACAACCCATGACAACGTTGAGACCACCACATCGTGGCAGTGAAGTTTGCACCAGCACCTACTGGTGCCCACCAGATACCCACAGAGTTGACCAAGCAAGCTCAGCATCATCAGTGCCTCCCACAAAAGCAACTTGGCATATGCTTTCAGCATTGCTTCTACCACATATTGCCTCCTGGAGTCTAAAGGAGGCCTACTATTCTTCCACTTACTGTTAAAACTTCCAAAGACAAAGCTATGTTTGTAATTTTTCCTTCTAACCCAAGTGAAAGTATTTTCCTTGTACTCGGCTGCCTTCCCATCCACCTGTGTGATTATTGGGATAGACTAAAGATAGTATCTACCACATCCAACAAGTAGAACTCCATCACTGTCTTCAAAGTGCAATACACTCAGCTCAGCATTGTTTGTCTTGGATTCATGGATGCATGTATATTTCTGTGGCTTAATGAACCAACTAATATCACACTAACCAAGGTAAGAGGTTCTCAGTCAAACAGAAGCTAAAGTGCAATAATTGGTTAAACTACAATAACATAATTAGGTATCTAATCCCTCAGAAGTCATGACTTTTATTCCAAATTAAGCTAAAAAGAAAAGGGAAAAATACTTACTCAACAGCTCCAAAAAGAAACCTAGTGAAGTCATCCTGACATCCAGTACCTATGGGAAAAAAATAATTTTTTTTTTAAAAAAGGGGGAAGTCAGGCCAACCTTGTTATCTTAACAGCTTATACTTCCCAACAGCTCTGAACTGTTGTGCTTTCTGTTCTTCAAGTGGCCAGATTTTACTCTTCCTGAATAGCACTATTTTTGTGAATATTGCACTTTCAGAGACCAAAGGCTGGATCAAGATGGACACCGGCCTGTTCCAGTAGGTAATTTTTTATTTTCTTATCTATTTTAATATACAAAACTAAAGCAACTGTTACTTACATGCTAGAAGATGCAGCCAGAGAAAGCATGCATGCTGAGACAAGTTTCAGCACATTACTGCAGGCATTACAGAAAAAAAAACAATTGGACTTCCCTTGCTGTCTTCCAGACTTCCACCAATCTACCTCACTTGCTTACACAAACCCCCTTTATAACCTGGTATTTCATCAAGATATATAAAATTGCCTCTGACCTTTAATGAGAAGCTCCAAGATGCTTTTCAAAACCTTGTCTTTCATCAAACAAGCTTGTAAACTCACTGACTTCATCCACCTGAGGTCAGACACTTAACTGAGATGCCCATGTGGAAAGACAGCTTACTCATTTACAAGTAAACGACCTAATTTAATTTTTTAGTAAGTTTTTAGAGTATAAGGACTAAGTTAAGCTATAAGGACCTCAGGAATTATTCATCTGCCTTCACAGAAGAAGCCAGGACCATAACCACTATGAACTTGTGTTCTTCAGAAGTGGTCCAGGCTAGATAGACAAATCTGGTTAGGTTGTATAAAATACTTGGTTAGAATGGGCTCTAAACAGCACTGGGGTGATCTGGGCACTACAGCACTGCAAGAAATTAGAAGAAATATCCAAAGAACAAAAATAATGCAGAAAGAGGGAAGGAGAGTAAGAAAGAGAAATGGTAGGGGCAATGAGGATATGAGCAAGTCCTTACAGCCCTTTCTGTATCTTTGCTGGTTTTAAATCACTTCTGTCAAGTCAAGTAAGGCCACAGACATTGCTCTTAGGTTATAGACAGTGAATATCCCTGTTGTCAGTCAACTGTTACAGAACTTCAGCTAAGCAGTGTTAATTATCTAATATCTAGACAATTTTCCTAATTCATAGCAATTTTCCATCCTATTAGTTTTTATATCAGAAGTCATGCAGAACTGACTATTTATCTTTTTCACACTGGCAGAGTGTTTCGAAATGCAGGCCTGAATAAAATCTTAATATCCCTGTTAATTTGTCACTGATCTGAGAACTGAACTTGAAATAGTTTGCAGAATCTCTTCTACACAGGTCTTTTGTTTTGATTGAACTTCTCTTTTTCCCACAGGAAAGCTCATTTAGTACGACTTGCCAGTACTAAAATTGAAATTCTTTGCCTAATTAATTTTTGTACCTGAAACTGAATATAGCTGACTTTTTTTTTCTCTAGTTTTTAATATCTCGTTCTCAAAAATTCAATCCTTGGCATATGAAACCAAAGGAGAGTTAGAAAAGCTTTCAGGAATTAGAAAACTTTACAGGAATTACAAGGTTTAACAGGGATTAATTCACAGGGTTATAAAAGTTTTCCATTTCTACAGAGCCAGGAGCTAAAATACATGCAAATTCTGGAGCCACTGTGGGCTTCCATTGTGGAAAAGTTGCATGGTAGACCCCATGAACTTTCAACCTCATTTCCACCAGTAAAAAACAGAATACAGGTTAAAAATAATTTTCACAAGCAGAGATGGGTCACACTGGTTGAATGATTAAATAAATCCGTAAGAGCTACAAGAAACAACTTTCATGTACTTACACCCTAAAGGAGTAAATTTCATCCCAGAAATATCACTGGAGATGAACATAATTTCAAGCATCAGGACTGTTGCTGACCTTAGGCTTTGATTCTAAAAAAAATTGTATTCCATCAGGTTAGGCCTTAGACATTTCTCCACTATTTTCTTTAGTCTACAATTTCTGTTTAAACACTGCCATGCCTTTAACACTTCAAAATCATCCCATTTTTTACACTAATGCTTACAGATAATTCTAACCATTCTACATCTTTCAGGAACTGTTCTTCACTTTGGATTTTTGCCTAGCTGATAGAGTAATTTCTTATTGACTAACATTTGCCTATGGCAGAGTTAAGATCAACTCTGATAACTGTAGCTGTAGAACTGTAATAAATTTAAGCCACATATATTACATATACAAATACTTCTGTGCAATGCCCAGAATACGTAACAGGTTACATCTCATGCCCAGGTGGGACATGGCATGTCTTCAGTAGCAGAAAAGACCAGGGCTGAAGGCTGTCTCCCACCACACAGGACTCCCCAGTGCACATCCAGCAAATTTGCCTCCCCACCCTTGTTTTACTTTCCTTAACACCACACAAGACCGCAGCAGAGCAATTTAGGGAACTGATATCCCCAAAACAGAAGATAATGCATGCAATGTTTTGCCCTGTTGGCAGCTGTGTTGTGTCCCTCAGCAACGGATGTGCCCAATAAGCTGCAGAATAGTTGGTTTTTTTCTCATACACAGTTCTGGAAGCAGAAAAATAGCCATTTTTTCCTGTTTTCTTAGCCTTTTCCCTAGTACGTCTTTCTACACCACTCGTGATCTGGCTGAAAGTTTTCAAAGAACCGAAACTCCAGAAGACACAAAGAAACACCTGCTTAACGTGTGATGGCAACGCTGTGCTGCATATTGTCTCATTTCACTTATTCTTTATGCCTTTCTGGCCAATCACACCTTCATCTGCAGGGCCTTAGAATATTTGTGGGAACTCCTACACTGCAAAATGTGCACATTTCACACTGCACTGATCAGATACCAAGGTCATTTGCGTACAGTATCACACAGATTTATGTGGTTCAAGTTTCAGCTCTGTATCTTATGAACCGTTACTACATACTTGAACCTTCAAAATCGAGGGTCTGCCTTCAGGACTGCTGCAATGCAGGCGGATTAGCTCAGTTTTACAGGGTGAGACAAAGAAAGTCATCCTGGAGACACTTGTCACTCTGGAGGAGACCCTCCAGAGCTGACTCGCCAAACTAAAGGCAACAATCTGGAAGGTGATGCAAACAAGATATGACAGCAACACCTTTACAGGCTTAGTTATCTTGACATGCCAAATTAAAGAAAGAGCAGGTGTCTGTTAAGTCTATGCTTGTGTTTCCTTCAGGTATGTGGGGAAGTGTCAGCATTATACTTGCATTGATCTGGTTTTGGCTAGAAATACAAGTTCAGAGGGAAAGATCCGTCCTCTGGACTTCCATCACACCCAAAGCACAGTTCTCCCTTTCATCTCACCCTCCTTTGAAGGCTTCTTTTCTTTGTCACACAGCCCAGGTAGAGACTCCAACCCCTCCCATGCATGCCTACAAACCAATGCTGATTCCCAGCAGACCAAACACTCACTGAACCCACTTTTTAAACTTGTTTCCCAATCTGGGAGCTCTTCTTGTACATTTCAATATGTATAGGGCAAACATACAAAGCACAATGTTTATGCAACTCAGAATGTTTGAAGCAGCAATGGATAAATATGACTTCTTCAGCTCTCTTCTTCATATTATAAAACAATATCTTCATATGTGTATATTTGAGGGAAAGAAATGCACATTTTATAATTTTATCCTATATAGGAAACTATACATGAAGTACCTCCTCACTTGTGACTGTAAACATGCATTGGAACCAGTAAAGTACTTCATCATTTATACTTTCATATGAAGCATTCACCAGAAGTTATCATCCTTTTCAATCATTATGTCTATAGTAAACACCTTTCTGAATCAAAGTGGTATCTAAGTACAGTACTGCATGAAATAATTTACACTTATGAAATTCACCGGAATTCACAATCCATCAATGACCAGACCAAAATACATCTTCCAAGGGATGATACAAAATACAGATATTTAATGAAAATGGGAAAGAATGTTTTGGAGTTATGTTTTCTTATGATGAATGACCTCTCAAACACCTGGAGAACCTTGCAGGAACTGCAAACTCACTCTGGCGCAGGCACACTACAGTAACTGCAACTGCTCAGCCAGATTCTGTTGTGAAAACAAACTTTTGGCAAAACATTAATATATTTGAATTCTGCATAACTGAAGTATGTTTTATGTTGCATACTGTAGGTCTTTTTACTTAAATCTTACCAAAGCTAAGGTGGCTTTGTCTTAGAGATTTAGTTTTAAAGAGACGTTGATCAAGCAGTATGTCTGTCAAACATAAATCAGATAATCTCTGCTGAGTAATTTTTTTAATTACTTGAAAAGCAAAGCCTTTAGAGGTATATCTGCAACTTTTCTGTTTGTTTGTTTGTTTTTTTTAAATGAGACACTATCTTACTATTTATGTTTTATTGTGGTGAGAAGCCTGGTGATTTGTGTGAGAGCTTGGACCTTATAAATAATCACTGATTTAGATGATTAGATGCCTATAATTCAAGGATAGCACAGGATCCTGTCACTGCTATGACTCACCAATATTTTAAAATGCAGCAGAGCAACTCTTCAGTTATTTTCTGACCTGCGAAGGGAAGAAGTGACACCTAAGGCTATGTCTACATTATTTATACCACTTTGATAGATTAGATTAAATCTTTACCACAAGGATGAGCTTTTAAAACATGTCTGAAAATGTTTAAAGATTCCACAGGTGCTCTTCCTGAGTGCAAACAAAGGCTCCTCTTTGTAGTATTAAAACAAAATTAAAATGTAAAAAAAGTGCTAGGAGCTATAGTTTCGGCTTAAAACAAATCCTTGACTGGACATGTTGGATTTACTTATTTTTAACTAACACATTTTTGGAACTCACCAGAGTATTATTGTATATATATGGAAGCAGGCATTTTAAATTACACACACCTCCATGTATGCAGGTGCATATATATATGCATGTATAAATATGTATATCTGCATATATGTATATATGCATATATGTACATATGTTTGCAAAAAAATTCATACAATTGTAGAATCCCAGATTTGAAGGGACCTCAAGGATCACCTGCTCCAACCTTTCTTGGCAAAAGCACAGTCTAGACAAGATGTCCCAGCACCCTGTCCAGTCAGATCTTAAAAGTGTCCAATGCAGGGGAGCCCACCACTTCCCTGGGGAGATTATTCCAGGGGCTGATTGTGAAAAAAATTCCTCTTGTGTCCAGTCAGAATCTCCTCAGAAGTAACTTGGGCCCATTTCCCCCCATCTTTTCCATGTGACTCCTCATCAAAAGGGAGTCTCCATTTTCTTTGTAGCCATTCTTTAAATACTGGAACATAGTGATAAAGGCTGAACAGGCCCAGTTCTCTCAGCCTTTCCTCACACAGCTTCTCATCCTTTGGATAGTTGGATAGCCTTTGTGACCCTCCTCTGAACCCTCTTCAGCCTGTTCACTTTTTTGTATAGCAGGGACCAAAACTGAACACAGTGTCCAGGGATGGCCTGTTAAGCACTGAGTAGAGTGGGCTAATGACTTCTTTATCTCTGCTGGTGATGCCCTTGCAGATATAACCTAGCATCCTGTTGGCTTTCTTTGCCAAAACTGCATTGTTCACTCCTATTGAGTTTGTGTTCCTCAGGATCCCCAGGTCCCTTTTCACAGAGCTGCTCCCCAGCTGGGCAGATCCAGCCCGTATTGCACTCCTGGATCGTGTTCTCCCAGGAGCAAGATACCAAAGTTATTTTTGTTGACCTTCATAAGCTTTTTCTTAGCCCACACTTCCAGCCTATCCAGATCTCCCTGCAGGGTGGCTTATCATTCCAAAGTGTCTACTTCATCAGCAGCAAACTTGGTCAAGGTATCAGAGTAAGATCCAGTCAAACCATTTTCTCTGATATATTTTTTTCTTTCTATATGACAGTCACTGAAGACACTAGATTCTACTGTTAGAAATATTTGGTTTTTTACCAAAATTCTCTGCACTTAATAATAGTCACTGTAGATAATAATAAAATGTGGAGATTGACAAAGTCCTTCTCTAATAATTAATTACTCCTGGTGCATTTTTAAGTATGCAGAACTAAAAAAAAACAACAAACTTCACCCTCTTAGCTGAACCCCTCGTCTAGAAAAGTGCTTCACTGAAGATCTCTCATAACAATGAATCTTGCAAATTTCAGTTTCACATCCATGCATTTTATTAGCAAAGACTCAACAGTATTAATGGACTGATCCAAATATATTTCTTAAGTATCGCTGACATTTGTACATGTGGGGATTACAGTCAAAGTAGCAAAAATTGTTATGATAATCTCATAAATATGTAATTAGTAGGAGCACAGCTTCTGCCATTTATGACCATGGACTAGAGCAAGCAATGCAAAATGCAGAAATTCAGCAAAATCTTTCTATATCATGAACATCTGCTGGCTCTTCAGAATATTTCATTTTACGATTACCTTGAGTATATCAAACATTCATGCCATGGCTCTCACAGTAGCATAAAGAATTATATAAAATGAAGATGAGACTGACGGTGCATGAGTTTTGCAGTAATGTACAATATTCCCAAGATCTGGGAGCTGAACCAAGTTCTCCCGTCTCTTCAAGTAATGTTCCTTATGGAAATATCTTCCTCTGCTTTTCCTGAAAGGAGATGAGCTCTGAAGAAAATTAATCAATTCCTCATTTTGGAAGAGAACGGTACATGAAAAAAAAAAAATCTACTGCCGATAACATGCATGGGCCCTGGAAAGATGCAAAGAGACATTATTTTGGAATTAAGACAACTGGAACAATACACCTTATATAAGAAATATGTCTGCTATTATCCAGTCCTCCTGAGTTTAAGGAAACAGAACTTGGGGAATGTTTAATTGTAAATAAACATAGTTCCACAGAGCATATACCAGACTTGCATAACTACATTTCCCTGCTCTTGGTGACTGTTTGAGCAAAAATGGGTAACTCCTGATAGGAAAATGAACTATGAAATATGACAATGCATGAATCATGGTAGAAGACCTCCCTTGGGGTGCAAATGGAAATCTCAACAACAGCTCCTGCAGACGTGAAATTCCCCATAGAAACCTGACTTCAAACAGTCCATCTTCAAACAGGGTAGCTTTGGAGGAAGCACAGAAAATTTCTTCAATGTTAGTTACAAAGGCCAGAAATCATCAATTTCCATAGTGAAGTTTTATGCTTCTGAAACTGAATGCTTTGAGATTTTTATAAGGATTTATCAAAATGGCATTTTTTCAATGATATAACAAAAGTAATGGAATCATTATATCCTTCCAACTGCACATTTTTAATATTTGTATTTTTATAGTACACAGCTTTGGATCTAGTTGCCCAAGATCTTGAAAAGAGCAAGAAATTTTTGTAACATCCCTTTGCTGGTGTTAAAGTTCCAGGTTCTGCACTTGGGTCACAACAGCCCCATGCAATTCTACAGGCTTGGGGAAGAGCGGCTGGGAAGATGTTCAGCAGAAAAGGACCTGGGGATGCTGGTGAAAAGATGGTTGAATATGAGCTGGTAGGGTGGCCACATGGCCAGTAAGACTAAAAGTATTCTGGCTGGTATTAGAAATAGCATGTTCAGCAGGACTAGGGCAGTGATCGCTCCCCTGTACTGGTGGGACTATAGTCAGTAGTATATAATACTGTAGGTATTAGTATATAATACTGTAGGTATTAGTAAGCAGAGTTTGGTCCTTGAATTGGCTACTGAAGAAAAATGCATTAATGTCAATAAAAAGCTAAGAAGGAAGATCAGAAAAAGTTCTTTATTCTGATCATTGAAACCCAAAGGTGATCACTATATTCTCTTTCCTCATGCCTCTGCGGCAATGAACAAAAGGCCAACATTTTAGGATTCGTTTCAGCATAAAGTTGTTTTAAAAAGTGCTTTCTGAAATAGATTTTTTTTTTCTAATTCCCAAGGAGTTCATAACTGTATTTTTAGAAAGACAATTTGGAATTTAACAAATACAAATACTTGGAAATGTCTTTGTGCTTTCCTACTTTCACAAAAAAGGCATGAAGGCCTTTTTTTTCCAAAAGTGGAGATACTTTTGAGTGATCATAGGTATGGCTACTAAATTTGGAACCAACTAAAACTGCTGAATTAGGAACCAAGCACATGAATTGATCCACAATAACTGTGATGCAAAATTATGGAAAATTTCAGTTACTAACGAGTGGTGTCCCTCAGGGATCAGTGTTGGGCCCATCTTGTTTAACATCTTCATCGCTGACATGGACAGTGGGATTGAGTGCGCCCTCAGCAAGTTTGCCAATGACACCAAGCTGTGTGGTTCGGTTGATATGCTGGAGGGAAGGAATGCCATCCAGAGGGACCTCAAAACCCTGTGAGCTGGGCTGATGCCAACCTCATGAAGTTTAACCATGCCAAGTGCAAGGTCCTACACCTGGGTCAGAGCAATCCCAGGCACAGCTACAGGTTGGGCAGAGAAGAGATTCAGAGCAGGCCTGCGGAGAAGGACTTGGGGGTGTTGGTCAATGAGAAAATGAGCATGAGCTGGCTTCAGTGTGCGCTCACAGCCCAGAAAGCCAACCATATCCTGGGCTGCATCAAAAGGAGCGTGACCAGCAGGTCAAAGGAGGTGATCCTGCCCCTCTACTCTGCTCTCGTGAGACCTCACCTGAAGTATTGTGTGCAGTTCTGGTGTCCTCAACATAAGAAGGACATGGAACTGTTGGAAAAAGTCCAGAGGAGGGCCACAAGGATGATCAGGGGACTGGAGCACCTCCCATATGAAGACAGGCTGAGGAAGTTGGGGCTGTTCAGCCTGGAGAAGACAAGGCTGCATGGAGACCTCATAGCAGCCTTCCAGTATCTGAAGGGGGCCTATAGGGATGCTGGGGAGGGACTCTTCATTAGGGACTGTAGTGATAGGACAAGGGGTAATGGGTTAAAACTTAAACAGGGGAAGTTTAGATTGGATAGAAGGAAGAAATTCTTTACTGTAAGGGTGGTGAGGCACTGGAATGGGTTGCCCAGGGAAGTTCTGAATGCTCCATCCCTGGCGGTGCTCAAGGCCAGGTTGGACAGAGCCTTGGGTGACATGGTTTAGTGTGAGGTGTCCCTACCCATGGCAGCGGGGTTGGAGTTAGATGATCCTAAGGTCCTTTCCAACCCTAACTATTCTATGATTCTATGATTCTAAGCTATTGCAAGCACTCCCAAACAAGAAAGAGAGACCTACATTGCAAGAAATTAATTCATGGATCTGTTAGCCCATATTGCAGTATCCGCTCCCACCTTGCTATCACCCCCACCCCTACTTTCTGTTTTATTTGAGTCTTCACTGGCCTGTCCTATAGTCTAAGGTCTTTAGTTTTGTTATCTCCCCTCAGCAGAGACACCATGAACTTAAGGAACCAGGCATCTCATTCACTCACTTCAAACTAAGTAGCAATAAGGAAATCTGGTGTCATCTGATTTGCTTAGACAAAAGGGTACATTGCCTTTTTATATGCTTTGTTGAATCAGCTTTCCTCTTATTTCAGAAATATATTTCTGTTGCAGAATTCACAACTCTTCAAAGTATGAGAAAGACTGAGACTTAAAGGACTAATAGGGGTATTCATTTTTGAAGAGTGATGACATTATTTATGACAATATTTAATGCACTGAAAAACATATTGAAAGAAAAATAATGTGAAACTGGCTTTTGCACAATAACATAATACCATATTTTCTGTATCTTTCTATGTTGCAGCCACATTATACAGAACTGTAAAAAAGAAAATGGCAGATTTCAAATCAGTTATCATGGCACTATCAGCCTTAAAAAAAATCATTCCTTTTTTCAACTCTTCATTTTTTCAGTGCAATCAATAAACAACCCATGGCTATCAATCTCCACATTATGTAGCAATATTTCATTTTCAAGCTGATAGCTTCACATGATGAATTATAGTTATTAGAAAGCATGAGAGTAAGTTACAGTAGCTTCAGCACACTTGAAAGTGTTGCTGGCAGAATAAAGGTCGGGGGGTTTGCTTTTTATGATTATCTGCTTTTGAGATGTAAATATTACCCTGAATATTCGCCATTCTTGACAGTCCATCAGGGCTAAATTTCATTTTGTCCAAACATTTGAAATGACATTTCAAGGCTATTTCCCCAATAAATATTTTCTATATCCAACATTTGAATGCAGTTTTATGGTCAAATATTTGGATAGGTAATGATTTATGGGAGCAAAATGTGAAAACAAACAAAACAAAACAAACAAAAAAAAAAAATCTGAAGTATTCATCTTCTACTCAGGTACATGAAAATGTCCCCAAAGACAGGATCATTACTGCAAAGTGAATTGTAACTTAGCACCTCTGACTCACAAAGAAAGGCAAAGAATACTTTCAGTAAATAATTATGCACAGTGTAATAGAAGTCATCTCAGCAACATGCAGCTCCTGCATTATGCAGCTTAACAAGCTGCCACAAGTCTGAACTGAACTAGTAGAACTGACTTTCTGTGCCAGTGAAACAGAATAGCTTTACCATCTTTGAAACCTTTCTTCTAAATCTCTTCTCTGTAAAAGCTTTTTTGCTCCTGCACTTGTAGCAGCAGTACTGGACTAGAAACTAAAACAGGTCTCTCCAGTGCTTTTAATGTCACAAAAACTCCCACCCTGACAGGAGGCACACTTGAAGGACAGACAGTAGAAATGTGTTTCATAGCTGGTGAGCCACAGGACAGGCAAGGGGTAGAGGCAAGGTGGAAGGGGGAGCAGCCCAGACCAGGGCAGCTGGGGAGCGGGATAAAAGCCCTGCGATAAAGGGATAAAAGCCCTGGGAGAAAATTTAGTGAAGGCACTATAAGTCAAGAAAATGAGGGAGGAAAAAATGCTCCCCATCCTCCCTTTTAGTTACGAGCTGTCCAGAGCCATGTTTAGAGCTACATTAGAAGAAAAAGCTTCCACTGCCAAACTTAATGGACTCCAGATATGAGACATAGCTGGACAACATGTTGTGCTCCTGGATCTGGGAATGAAAAACGTGTCCAAAGATGCTGTAGGTGATAGCTACAAACTCTAGGCACATGCTGCTAATCAGCATTTACATGATCATTGCTTACTGCTTATTGTTTTCTGTTGCATGATCTGCAGGGGACTGTGAACTTGAAAAAAATCCAGAAACATCTAAAAACAGTTAAAAAGGTTGAATTCTATTAAAAAAAAAAAAAAAAAAAAAAAAACACAACCAAAAAAAATAAAAACAAAACAAAAAAAAAACAGAAAAATAACAAAAAAAAGGAGAATAATAAAATATAAATCATTAATTTACACTGAAAAAAATAAAAAGAAGAGGCCATGGCTAATTACTGGAATTCAGAGGAATATTTTCTAGCTGGATACTGGGAAGGGGTTCAGGGTGGCAACTGAAAGATGAAATCCAAGATATTTGGAAATAATAAACAGCTTCTGACAAATTAACTGAGACTGAATTGTTTCTTTTGTAAAATCTTGCACCGAGCACAAGCTTTGAAATTCTCCCCGATGTTTTGGCTAAAGTTTGTTAAATAAACTTGCATTCTGTTCTGATCTAAACCCTATCTGGTATTGGGACTCAGAGTGAAGGGAGCTAAAGCCAGTCAGATTCAAACACTGTCTTTTTGCAGAGACAACATCCTTGTGAAAACAGGAGTTGTGTTAAAAGGGACCAGGTTCCTTGGAGACACCAAAGGAGCCTGAACGGGTCATATCCTGCTAGTTTGCAGGGATTTATCCAGAAGCACTGGCTTTAGGGAAAACTTCCCACTGGCAAGCACAAAAAAGCACCAAGCACCATGCCCATGCACCAAGACCAAAAAATTATTTCTAATCTCCAGGTAAACTTCTGTTGCATCACAAAATTTTAGCAGTGTACAGTATTTATTTGAAGCATTAATGGAGTGTCATAAATGAGCATTAATGGTGTTACTTATCAGCATCCTAACTTTGAAAACTTTTTGAACGTGAATAATAAAAAAGTTCATTTAATTGATTTTAGCTGATTGACTGTAATTCTTACAAGAAGGACTTTCAAATGTCTATGTGCTAGTCAAAGGAATGAGAATAAATCCTATTTGCCTCAATTAGTTGTAACAATATATAAGATCTAAATATTCTTAAATTTCAAATATGCCCTCATCTGTAAAGTAAACATCTCTCATACCAAATTCCGAAGTGAACATTAAGGCTTCCAGTCTTCTTTACAGTAGGTTACATTATAACCTACCTACCTTGTGCTATACCAGTAGGTTATATGATAACTTACCAGTGAGTTATATTAGAACCAATAGGTTTATGCATGACAGGCTATACTATAGCCTACTGTAAATTTAAAAAAAAAAATAATAAAATTTTTAGTACAATGAAGAATATCTATAAATACAGTTTTTATATCCTTAAACAATGATAACTAATGCCTATATTAACTCATATATTTAATAAATGCCTCCTGGCCTTACAAAAGCCAACTAACTTTGCCCCATCCATGTCTAAAAAATATTTAATACCTCAATTGCATTTGCATTCACTGACACCAGTAAGAGCCAGCCTAGGGCAGGCTGCAGATCTCAGCACAGAACTGCAACACTTCATACTTCTCTATCTAGTTCAATAAGCAACTAGTCAGAAAGATAGAAATAACAGCAGCTGTCAGTCATTTCAATACTCTCATCTCCTTTTTTCCTTTATATTTTCCAGCTAGATGCAATGACCCGCATGTTGGTCCCAGCTCCAGATTTCTGCTCTGGGCACTTCTAAATCTGCTACACTTTATACTGAAGAGTTCTGTAACAATCATAGCAGAAGCACATTCAACTCTGATACAGGCCATTATTAAGATCACTCCTGTACAAGAACTTCGCTGCTTTTACACAGCAAGGGATCTAAGCCTATTTCACATTTTTTCATTACATGCAAGCTGCCATCTTGTAAGAAAGAAGGAATAAACATATGGATTTCAAATATGTTGCAATAATCACTTTCTGCACCAATACTTGTCTGTCTGTGTAGACATCAGAGAACATATAATATCTAGCTTTCTACATGTTGTGTTATTTCACACCGCCTCCCATTTCACACAGAAAAGACATTTGACTTCATCTAATACAAGCTCAATTTCTCATAGGTTTACCACCAAGAAGAATCCAACTATCTAAAGACCTACTGTTTATTTCAGTAAAATAATTTTAAATTTAGGGTATGAAACGTTAAAAGAGCATCAACATTAAAATGATTAAAGAAGATAAAGGTCACATAACTTGCTTGAGTTCATTACTTTTTCAAGGGAGCAAGAAAAAGATTACGTATTCTGCAGGAACTAGGAAGCTGGTGACTGCTTACATATTTGCAACTTACACTGTTCAGACTTAAAATCATATAAGTTTAGAAACAGTACTGACATAACTTCATTAGAAGCCACAAAACCATAAAATCACTAAGCACAAGACTTAAGAGACCATTTTGCTTTCCTAAAGATGACATGGAGCCAATTAAAAATGAAACAACAGTGCAGGGATTTATATCCTAAGTGATTCAGGTATTCAGAAAAAAGAGAATTCAGGGAGAGGGAGAGAAGTAAGTGAGGATCAGATACATTGCTCTGTCTGTTCTCCCATATGATTAATAAGCAAATTATATATCATCACTTCTCCAACATTTCAGAAGCATATCTGGTCTTTTTGGGAATCTATCTTAGTATGCCAAGTAGCTGCCAAGACTTCCACACTCTCCATGCAGATGATTAAACTGGTCAAAATATTGTTATGTGAAAAATGAGTAAGTCAGAGGATAATGAATCCCTGGATTTTCAGTCGTCTGAAAAATCTTAGAAGAAATTTGGCAGCGTGGAACATGCTCAGGACGAAATGGAGCAAAGAAGACAGGCACGAGGTCTCAAAAAAACAGTCCTGCACTTTAGTGATCAGAGATTTGTACTGCTTTGTAGTCGAACCTATTCTGTTCTGTTTCTGTTCATTTTGTGTCCAGTGAATAAATGCAGATATGAAAAACAAAACAACTTTTTTTAATAAAACCTTACCCCTACGGCTGAGTAAGCTGACCAGTTTTGTAGCATCTAGTCACTACTCAGAGTCTGCATTTACACCTATTGTGCACATTGTCTGTGAGCAGAAAGTAGTGAAATTCAGTCATTGTTCCTCCCATGCTACATGGTGCAAGTGTGGCACATCCACTCTGCTGCTCACCTCACCTTTCTCACATGAAATATGGGTAAGATCTGATGGCATCACCAGCCAGCAGAAAATGCTGGCTGCTGGAAAATTAATTACCTTTTTTTCACAGCAGAGTGTTTATCTCTCAGTGTTATTATTACTACTGAAGTACAGGTCCTCCATACTAATGAATATGCCGGAAAAAAATGCAACTAAATGGTTAGATATAGGAGATACTTAATGTTGTCATATGTTTTAATGAAAAATGTAAGTTTTGAGTCATACTTTGACTTGGGTGTGCTTTCATTACTTAGAGCATTAATAGAGCAAAGTATAGTGAAAGCCATGAAGAGGTGCAGCAGGAGGTCAGCTCTCAGTTGGATACTTCTCATAGGAGAAGGATGGCCAGAACCACTTTCTGCAGCACTGATAATCAAACTAAAGTTAATACTCTCAATATTCATAGTCAATACTTTTCAGGTATTTTTATTTTTTCAAGTCTCCTCCTTCTCAAACCAATTGAAGTTTGAGCACTCCCAGGCACAGCTACAGGTTGGGCAGAGAAGATATTCAGAGCAGCCCTGTGGAGAAGGACTTGGGGGTGCTGGTCAATGAGAAAATGAACATGAGCTGGCTTCAGTGTGTGCTCATGGCCCAGAAAGCCAATCGTATCCTGGGCTGCATTAAAAGGATCGTGACCAGCAGGTCAAAAGAGGTGATCCTGCCCCTCTGCTCTGCTCTCATGAGACCTCACTTGCAGTTCTGGTGTCCTCAACATAAAAAGGACATGGAACTGTTGGAAAAAGTTCAGAGGAGGCCACGGGGATGATCAGGGACTGGAGCACCTCCTGTATGGAGACAGGCTGAGGAAGTTGGGGCTGTTCAGCCTGGAGAAGACAAGGCTGCATGGAGACCTCATAGCAGCCTTCCAGTATCTGAAGGGGGGCTATAGGGATGCTGGGGAGGGACTCTTCATTAGGGAATGTAGTGATAGTGCAAGGGGTAATAGGTTAAGACTTAAACAGGGGAAGTTTAGATTGGATAGAAGGAAGAAATTCTTTCCTGTTAGGGTGGTGAGGCACTGGAATGGGTTGCCCAGGGAAGTTCTGAATGCTCCATCCCTGGTGGTGTTCAAGGCCAGGTTGGACAGAGCCTTGGGTGACATGGTTTAGTGTGAGGTGTCCCTGCCCATGGCAGGGGGATTGGAGTTAGATGATCCTAAGGTCCTTTCCAACCCTATCTATTCTGTGATTCTGTGATTCTTATAAGTGACCATCCTAGAGAATCAAGCCAGGCTGTATAATTTATAATAACCTGGAAATAGATACAAAAACTTCACCCACTTCCCTTTTGTTCCCTAGGACTGCTCTGTCTTTACAGGGATTTTAAAACAAGAAATCTTCCAGAATGCAGTTACCGGAAACACATTTTGATCTGTAAATACTATCCTTAAAAACAAAATCATCCAAACCTACATTTATACGCTTATTTTCATGATGACAGTTTCGCTACATTTGTTGAATTGTAAACCATGTAAAGCTCAGCAATAAAATGTCTGCAATCTGTAGCGGTAATGGGAGGCATGTCTCATAAACAAGATAAGTTGTTTCTTGCCAATATTGTTACACTTCATAAATACAAACTCAAGTCTGTTTTGCGTTTCCTAGATCAGTAGCAGACTTTCATTTTAATTAAACACAACATATAAAATATTCACTTAAAAAACAAACATCATTGTTTTAAAGACATTATACTAAATTAAATTATAGTGCTTTTGCCATAAAGTTCTTTCACAAAAGAACAATTCCTAATTCTGAGTGGATTGAAACAGCACAAGTGTCCATCAAATAACTATAATAGGAAGATGGTAGCTGCCCTATGAATAAATAAACTATTTATATTTCCTGATAATGTAAGTGCTTATACAAACTCATTCCAATTCCCAAAGACTACTCATTTCAGCTGTGCTTGTAATTAACTATTTCACATGGCAGCAAGAAGATGCTGCCAGTCCCATTTTACACAGCAGAACTACTAAGTGTTTCACTTCACCCTGACATAACTTACAGTCTCATTTCATTAGACTAATGCTGGGTATCTTTGATGGAGCCATTTTTGACAGTCTCTGTCCCAAAAGTACTTCAGTTTTTGAAACATACCCTTTTGAGTATAGATTGACTAGGATCCTGGAATACAATCACAACACATATCAGCTACAGCCGCATTCAATAAAAAATGCTATTTCTAGTTTAGTAACACCAACCCAGCTTCTGGATTTAGCATGGAATCCAAGCACATTTCTTCTGACATGAGTCTCAGAGATGGTATAAATTAAAGAAATCAAGTTTTTAAGTTGTCAGTAAAGAGGAATTTTAGGAATTGAGAAGTAACAAGGCAGAAACATCTGAATACTGATTTGTGCTATAGAACCAGAAATTTGTAACTACAGCCTGGGAGGCAGCAGCCATCTACAAAAAGTTTCCTGCGTGACCAACACGGAAAAATGTATTTCTCAGCTGTGAATCTACCAAAACAGCCAGCACCAGGAATTCACAGTGTTACAGGAATTTACTGCAGAAACTCCTTAGCTGATAGCAATCATAGAATCATAGAATAGTTAGGGTTGGAAAGGACCTTAAGATCATCTAGTTCCAACCCCCCTGCCATGGGCAGGGACATCTCACACTAAACCATATCACCCAAGGCCTCGTCCAACCCGGCCTTGAACACCGCCAGGGATGGAGCATTCACAACCTCCCTAGGCAACCCATTCCAGTGCCTCACCACTCTAACAGGAAAGAATTTCCTCCTTATATCCAATCTAAACTTCCCCTGTATAAGTTTTAACCCATTACCCCTTGTCCTGTCACTACAGTCCCTAATGAAGAGTCCCTCCCCAGCATCCCTATAGGCCCCCTTCAGATACTGGAAGGCTGCTATGAGGTCTCCACGCAGCCTTCTCTTCTCCAGCCCCGCAACTTTCTCAGCCTAATACCTCAGTTATACCACATCACCCTTCTGTGCCTTTAAATAAAAGTTTTTAAATAACTGAAATTACTCAATTACAGTTTTAAGTGTTACACATTACTAAATTGTCTTGCTTATTACTTAAGCCATTTAAACAGATTTCAGGAAGTAGACTTGTGCTGACAACACATGTATCAAATTCATAATCTTCTGTGGTCACTGGCTGAAATGACTTTGCAAAACAGACCAGGACCCAGAACTTGCTCCAGATTGGCCAAAGCTTTATGTTGATTTCCATCTTTCTACTTTGTGAGGAAATTGGAAGGAAAAGAATAGTCAAGAAGTAAAATTCATGTACTGTTAAAATTTCAGGCTAGTGTGGAATTTCAGAAGAGTAGAAATGAAAATAATAGGGAAAATTAATCTTGAGATGTGCCTAAGTCTTGGGTCACTGAAAACCAAGATGTGCCTCAGACATATTCCAGCAGCAGTTTTCCAGAAGGGAAATCCTCAATCAGCCCCATATTCAAGGAGATGAAGGGAATATGCGATAAAATCCCTGACCTATGCAAGATGACCTGGCATTTTGTGCAGTCTTGGAGTCCTCCGGCTTTGGTGCAAGATATGTGAAATATCTTTTTCTTTAAATGGTAGAACAAACATAACAGTCAAGGCACTGAATGGGAAGCACGTTCTCAACAGAGATCTCCAGAGACTTCCTTCCTCGGGCCTCTTTTTCACAGAACAAGATGAAAAGATGAAAAAGATGGGTTTAAGGCTTGAAACATGTCATTTTCACAAGAAAAAGATGAGTAAGAAAATGCATGAAATCCTGGCCACCTTCACTCTAAGTCTGACAGCTGATAAAATACTTCCCCTTCACACAGCCACATGCACAAAAAGAGCATAAAACATCCTTTCCTTTATATGCATGATTCACCTCAGCTCCTTTTTTTTCAGTTTCTAATTTCTAAAGTTTTAATAACTGTTTCTAATAAGCAAGATTATAATTTTTCAATTGTTAAAAAGCCCCTTTCCTTTCAGATGTCCTCCTATTTTCTGCAAATGAACTGTTTTTATTAAAAGTAGAACTGACAATTGCTGTTTGGCAAAAGGTTCAATGCTTTTAGCTCATATATACTTTCCCTAATGTCTTAATTTGGTAACGTATATACTTTCATTCCAAATTGCTGTTAGTACCAGTGCTGATTCATTACACAGGGTAACAGTGCAAAAGTGAAGTCATTTTAGCAGGTTTCAGGTTTTATACTATTGTAGCATTCCTACATTAAATAGTCAGTTATAAAAGACAAACAACATTGGGAATATTTCTATTCCTCCTAAACAGAAGGCAATTTATACAAATTATTTACAGCAATAACCAACTGGCACTAATCAGACAAACTATTGTATGGGGTGGGGAGAAGGGATTAATTGTACTTCCAGATTGAAAAGGAATCTATGAAATAGGATTCCTGCATGTCTCCTGTACTGCAATTAATCAAGATGTAACTTCAACCCTGGCACAAATGCTTTGAACCCCTCAAGCTGCGTAAGTATTTAGTGAGCTAATTTGGTCATTCAATTTTAAGTCTGAGTTATCAGACTTAAAGTTTTAATCATACAGTCACTGATTTTCATAAAAAATGTAAAATTTAAAATTACTGTATTAGACTGGTACTCAGTACATCCACAAACTGGTCAATAATTGCCCTTCATATGGATTCCAAGTGAAGCTTGTTTCCTGATCAGTATTTTCCTTTAACAAAAAACTTTCAATGTTTTCAGATTTTGAGACAACAGAGCTATAAAAGCTGTCAATTCAATACCTTCCATAGTCCATGAGCTGTAAAATCACCAGAAGGATCCCCTTTGCTTACTCTAAAACCTTATTTCTTCAAAATAAATCATGAGTCGTGCCGGCTGTGAAAGGATGGAGGCACATCAATTCGTTTGCCATTTCAGCAGGCTATAATCAAATCCATGTTTTCTCTCTCCTCCTTTTCAATATATCCAAAGCTGGTGCCAGTGAAGAGGAGTGACAATAGTTAGGCCCACTGACTGGTAGGTTGCAAGAGCAGGGAATTAAAAGGGCGGAAGATCTGTTCTTCTCATAGGACCACACATCCATCAACAAGGCAATGTTAAACTTGTATTTGGCTGAGAAACACAGAATTTCAGGCTTGGTAGCTCCAAAAAGGGACTAATATGTTGCAATGCAAATCAGCTGAGTCCAGATACCTAATACTTCTGCAAATTTTTTTCATCTCACAGAGCTTTAGAAAGTCACAACCTCCTCTATTAGAAGTCTAAACAAAAGCTGAGCTTCTTAAAGCAAGGATTTTGATTGGCTTTGGAGGACATTTTGTATCAGCAAAGTCTTTCTGCTCTCCTAAGCAAATATGATCTCCCTAGTTTCTCATTCTCAGATGTCTAGCCATTTCCACTATCCAGAAAAATCAGATCTTTGATTAGATAACATATTCTTTACAAGTCATAAATATTTGCATCATGTGAAAGAAGCGAGTCACCAAAGTTATTTAACTACAGAGTAAACTGAGAGGATTATTATTTATATTGCCAAATGTAGTTCAGATGCAGGTACCCTACATAGCACAGGTTGTGGCTTTCACCACCTTAATTCACATCTTAATTCACAAAGCAAGAGTTTGTCCAGGTTAAAATCCCTTATTGCCCTCATCACAGTTTGAAGTGTTCTCTGCTGTTCACTGAAGCCTAAATTAAAATGCATATTGAAGCAACTGCGAGGATGTGTGTGAGAACTGGACCACACGTTGCTGAACAAGAGTAAGCAGAAGCCCAACTGAAAGCAGCTCTGTGAACATACGCAGACTACAGAAAATATCTCTCATTTTCACAATACAGATTCATTATATATAACACATTACAACAATCTCAGTGTTAAGAAAACAGAGTAATGTGTTAGCAGAAAGATAGTATGCTGATTGTAAGGTGGCTGTCCCTACAGTGAAACGTTAACACCTTTGCTAAAGTAGTTTGGCAGAGACAACTGCAGTTGTGCTACAGTGCTACAGAGCCTGCAATTTTCCCTATTCAGACCACCAGCCCTGTGCTTACCCTGCTACAATCAAATTGGAATAAATTACTCTTTTTTAGTGATTGTTATTTATCTTGAGTGACTGCAAACTATGTTTTAGCCAATCTGACTCAATTGCCATTCTAAATAACAAAATTAACTTTGGTATTTTGATTAGCATGGTGAGAGCCTTGAGCTGTTTATTTTATAATCATTCAAATAATGTTTTTACTTAACAGCTTTATCATAACATTTTCATAACCTAGAAATTGCATAGCTTTTAGCAAGTGGAGAATAGCTACCAATATCAATACCAACACTGGAACACAATCAGTAGCTAGAAATGCAATATTACCCCATTTTACAGATGGAAATGCAAGCAGTACAATGAAAAACTTCTGCAGAGCCACACAGAAAGCTATTAGCAGAATGTATATAACAATTATTTCTGTAAAAGTTAAAGACATGTTTAATGGGGAACATATACAGCATCTACATGAACTTAAGCATGTTCATAATAACAGTGATGACTCAAAGAATGTTTCAGCAGGTGTGTAAGCAAAGTCACACCTACTGAATAAGAATGGGAATATGAAACTGCCTTTTTATTATCATACTAGTTAGGTAAACAACCATTTAGAAAAATACACACTAAAAGTTTGTGCCAAGTTAAATATTTTCTAACATAATAACTATTATTAAAAATGCTTACACAAATCTCCAGGTATCTTTATTTTTCCAAAATGTGTATGATATGCCTCAAACACACTGTATGATCCTAATAAACAGTTATGTACCCTCTGTTACAAATATGTTAAGGCACGGATCCTACAACAGGATGTATCTGGGTGTAGAATTCTATGTATGCATTCGGGAAAGGAAAGAGCGTGTCTCATGATGGCTTCAATCTGATGTTAGGAGTGATGAAAATGTCTCACTGAGTTTGGCTGGGGTCCCTGGAGCCAGCAATTCTCAACATCATAGATTTGTGATCAAGAAGCAGCACTGACACTTCTAGGCCGGATCAAAGTCCAGCTCAGCAACATTTTCCAATGTTAAAAAATTTACTTCCATCAATTCCAAATATATGTAGAGCTAAATATAGTAAACCTCAACTTGAAAAATCACAGCTAAAGCTAACATACACTCAGTCTCAGTCTGTGCACCAGCTGTGGATAAAAATGTGCTGAAAAGTAGAACATTTTGTCTCTTTCATTTATCAAACATTCAGTTGCAAACACACAGTCATCTGTTTAAGAAGAGCTGAGAATCTGTTAAAATTATTCATTTGATGGTTTTCTGAATTTAAATCACAATTTTCCCTGGAACTTAAATTCTCAGGTAACTTCTTATGGATAATGCTTTCAATCAAAAAAACTTTTGTTAGTGAAGGTCTTTTTTTAAATGTACTTACACATTTTGGCAACAGTTTTTAATTTATTTGTTCAAACAAGGAATTAATATAAGTAATGCCATCTTGCTACAGTTGTAAAACACATATCTGCATCATGCCTGCAGATTAATGGATCAACCTAACTGCTCATATAAATTCAGGTACTATTTTCTTTCTTTTTAATATATATTATCATAGGTAGCACAGATTACTAACAGGCTGTCATGTTTGATATTCCATCTTTGTAAATCGAAGGAAGGATTTAAGTATTTACACATTAATTAAGTCCCTAAATGAATCTGCATGATCAGGAACAAGACAACACAGGACCCAGGTAGACGCTAGATGAAAAGTTTAAAGCAGATCTAGGACTTTACCTTTTATCTCCTTTTCAAACCTCTAAGAATAATAAAGGATGGTCTGAAGGGCCATCAAACTGGTGATTTGTTGTAAGCCAAATAAAGTTTTCATAGTCTAGAGCATAGTTGTCTGTATCTGGCCTAGTTCTGTGTAGTCTCTCTAAGACCAAGATAAAGAGATATATTTACTTCTCCTTGAACACTCCTATTTCCTTGCTGGCTGCATCTCATTTGATCCCCAATTCTAATCCTCCTCCTGATCAGTCTTTTTCTTCTTTCTTCTTTAACGTTTTGTTCTCCTATCTTTCCCCTTATGGTACAAACATGTATTTAGCCTCTGTCATCTTGAAAATGCCTGATGCTAGCCATGCTCCTCCCATTGTCCTTTCTCCGTGTTGCTCCTTTTTTAATGAGCTCTCTGGAGCTGCTTTTCCATCTCTCCCTGGTGTCCCTACCCCAGTTCTCTTCCAGATTGCTTCCTCCACTCCTAGAACTTCTGTTCTGATAAAAATCCACCTTCCAAGGACAGGAATATTGCAGTCTCCCTTACTTCTTAAACTCAAAAATAAATCAGCATCACTTCATAAATTTTTAAACCACCAATTGCTTAATTTGCCTAATTTCCTTGCCAGGAATTATTTATTTTTTTTTTTTTTTTAACTGACCTAAGCCTTTAAGGCCCCATCACCTTTTTTCTCCTCTCCAATCTCTGTAGGGGAGGATGGGCCTTCAAGACACACCTACATTACATTTTTCATAAGCAGCTTTGACATATCTTTACATTTGAGGACACCATCCCACTCAACTACCTCCTCATCCTCTCTCAAATGCTTCCTAAAAACTCATGGTGTTCCTGGTGACAGGAAAAGAGTTCATCAAAGTGCTGGCACAGAATTGCTCTGCAAGTGAACCTCCTACGCCCTGGGATAAAAATAAACAACAACAGTCAGAAATATTGCTAAGGAACCATATGCTTCCTTTTTTTGGTTATCACCAAAAGAATGGGACTCACCGGTACTCTGTGTCCCTGAGAATCAAACCACACATAAAGTAAAAATAATAGTAATAAGTCTTTCCGATCAGTTTGAAATATAGACAATCTGATGAAGTACATTGGCTCTATTTTAATTCCTAGCAAACTATTTTAGATTGTTAAAGTATCTGTTATGTTATTTCTCCTCCCAAATCAGAGCCCCAGACAGCTGGAGGTGTTTAAAGAAAAAAGCAATGTGCCTTTTTTCCATAATATGTAGAATTCCTATTCTTATATTAGTTTTTATTCTTAGAAGCTTAAGCTGAAATTTGAGTTCCACTGCAATGCTCCCACTAATTGCCTTGAATAATTCAAATTTTACCACTCTCAAGGGCACAACTGGAGCCAGACTGTTACAAGCCGTATTTGTTACTCTGGAGCCAACAAAATAAGTATGCTTTATGCTGTAGTACACACTGAGCTTAAGTTACATTATTTTGTTTGTTTCGAATTTAGACAAATGAAAAAAATCACAGTGGATTGCCTTGTCAAAGAAGCCTACCAGTAAACACAGAACAAGCCAAATTTTACTTTTAAAGCAGCAGGAATACGTCAAAATTGCAGTGTAACCCTGACATTTGTACTTTGCCGAACAAAATTAGAAAAGGCCTGAACTGTGGGATCTCTCTATTTTTGGCTCAAGAGAGAAATTCTGAAGCTGCTGATGATTTGAAATGGGTTCTAAAGAGAAGGAAGGAAGGAAATTAGATTTTTTTTAACTTACCAAATTGTCTTGCCTGTGTAATAACACTGAGCATGACTGTCACTCTGAAGACATATTAGCTCATTTAGGTAATTAGTGTGAGCAGCATGTTTCCCTGCTTATTCCATTCAATTATAGGGTGCTCACTTTGTCATTACTGGAGTATCTTAATGTGACTTGTAATTAGTGTAATTGCAATCCAATGTTAATTATATCTGCCACTTAGACATAATTTTATATAGTAATGGTCTTATTCTCAATAACCTTATTATGTTGTTTATTCAAACAAGAATTTAGCCTTCTTTCATGCGTCAAATATGGAGATTACAAAAAGTACTGCCTGTCATTTTTGTAGTTATGACTAGGGATCTTTGCATTGCAAAATCATATTTGGGGCAATCAATGAATGGAGAAAACCAAATTATAGAAACCGATTATCAGCAACATGCTGAACTAGCAAAAATCATTTGCACAGGAGGCGCATTAAGACATAGTCTGGTTCTTGAGTGCCACAGAGAGAAAGAGGTCAGTGTCAATAAGTTAATCAGAGAACAAGAGACTGCAAAAAATAAAGTACACATAGTGGTGTATGCACTTCTAGTGGTGGCATTACTGTTTCTTTTATTAGCAGGGTAATAAAATAGCAAGACTAAATGTACCAAATAATGTCCTGGGAAAAGCTTCTTAGTGGCAATAATGCCCCTTAGCGCAAGGCTTATGCTTCAAATAAGAGTTGTTTGGGTTTTTTTCACAGGCTTCCTTTCTCTGATCAACAGCATTTTAGGAGACACAGCCACACCATGGGTTTACTTCAGACAAAGAGTGAGGCTTCGCACAGTCTTCCGTTTCCTGAGCTTTGCTTCACCTTGTATTGTTGGACTTCTGGATGAAGCAAAACAGAAAGACATTCACCAGGAAAACCCCTGATGCCCCAGTAAAGGTGCTCTCCCACAGCACCAGATCAAAATGAGTCAGAATAAATACACACCTAATGGCCAGAGGGTTCTCAGCACCATCTTGCTTTATGGATCTGCTCCTGCTTGCACTTGCTGCTACAGCCATAAACTCATCAGACTGCAAAGACAGAATCATTCTGTAGAATAAGGTTTTCTATGAATTATCCTCAGACTGGAATAATCTTTTTCCATGAGTGAAGAGTGCTCCCTCTGCCCAAATCCCTCTGCCTCATGCATTCTTACCTGTTACATCTAACATACACAGTTACATCTATTTAGACTAAAACCCCCTAAAAAGCCAGACAAAACAATGCATATATTTCTCCCTCCACAGAGGCCCAAAAGCACAAGTAACACATGACAAATATTAGTCATGTTATTTAACACACTATGTTGAAGAGTGGCATAAGGAGAAGCAGAGAAGGGAATTTGGCATGTCTCTGGGAGATGCAAACTGAGATCCCCCTAATTTGTGTTTTCTACTGAGAGTCTGAAAAGGGTTTCAAGCTTTGAGCTCACTCTTTGGGGGCTAATGAATCATTCAGATTTCCATGGCTCAGGGTGATGTCCCAAGACAGCTGGGAGCTTTCTTTGAGCTTAAGAAAATCAAGAAGTTTCAAAATGAAAGCAGAGAGTCAGTGAAAATAAATCAGAGTCATGTATACCAAAAAAATGGTGTTATTGCTAACTCAGCTGGATAACCAGGAAACATTCTCCAGTACTGAAGAAAGGTTTAAAGAGAAAAAATCCTATGTTTTGTGTTAAGCCCAATACTTTGCTCTGTGCTGTTGAGAAGTCTTTCTCCCAGGTCCACACGGCTCTTTGTGCCAGCAATCTCTGCTTGTTACCAGATGTGCAGTGCAAGTTCATAGGTTTGTTCTTGTTCATCTTCCCACATAATGACTTTTGGAAAACGTGTGCACAGGCACGATCCCATTTGAGCTACTGGAAGCAAATGCTGCTTCTGCCTTAGGCCCCCTTGAACAGCAACAAAGCCTTCTTGTTTTTCTCAGGATCCTGCATAGCTTTTGAACTATTACAGCAGTCTCACATACAAGATATCGCTTTAGCCCCTTTATGTTTCTTCCACCTAAATTATTTTTACTACTAAATCTGTTGCATGAAGTGTGTATGAAACTTGCTTAGATTTACTTTTTTTAAAACTGTCAGGCATCCTAGGATCACTCTATTGAAAAAAGAAATCAAAATTAAGATATTTATTGACACTTTTAAAATGGCCCAAAGGAAAAACAAAAAATACTTTTTGTTGTTTTATGAGTGGTTGCGGAGAACGTATCTGGATTATCACAGTTTTATAATCTTAAGGTTATTTTAACAAGACAGTTCCTATTAACTGTGACTATAAACTTTGCATATGAAAGTATATCAACAAATAACCTAGTGTACAAAATTGTAGGTAGATAGCATTACACAATCAAAGATACCACCTGGTTATACAATAACTATAATCTATCCTTCATGAAATATAAATCTTACTGGTACTTCTGCATAATGATTTCTCACTGGCTGCCAATTAAATTATGTTTCTGTCAATAATGCTCTGTAAATTGACAGTTGTACCTGTTTTATTTGCCTTTTTTTCTCTCTTTTATTAAACTCAAAGTCCATCTCCTTACAGCAGGCAGTGAATTTTCAGTTCTCCACTGACTAAAGTCCAGTGCCCTATACTGCCCTCAGTCCTGTGGATTATAACACTACACAAGGTCTGCTGTTATTGCTTCAAAAAGCACTGCCTGTTGCATTTTATTACTTAAATACTGTCAGCAGGGCCTTCACTGGTATGTGCATTCAGACCAAGGCTGCTCATTAATTATTAATCAGCACATATCCTAAGTTCTTCTACTTCCTTTGGTACCTGAAAGAACACAGGAGGAATCGTAGAATCATAGAACCCCATGATGGAAGGGACCTCAAGGATCACCTGTTCCAACCTTTCATGATAAAAACAGTTACCTTTCTTGGTAAAAGTCCCAGCACCCTGTCCAGCTGGATCCTAAAAGTGTCCAATGCATGGACGTCCACCAACTCCCTGGGGAGATTATTCCAATGGATGATTGTGAAAAAAAGATTATCTTGTGTCCAGTCAGAATCTCCTCAGAAGTAACTTGTGCCCATTTCTCCTTGTCTTTTGCATGTGATTCCTCAACAAAAGGGAGTCTCCATCTTCTTTGTAGCCATTCTTTAAATACTGGAAAATGGTGATAAGGTCTCCCTTGAGCCTTCTTTTCTTAAGGCTATACAAACCCAGCTCACACAGCTTCTCAGCCCTTGGATAGTCTTTTTGGCTCTTCTCTGGACTCTCTCCAGCCTGTCCACTTTTTTGTATAGCAGGGACCAAAACTGAACACAGTGTCCAGGTGTGGCCTGACAAGCACTGAGTAGAGTGGGCTAATGACTTCTTTATCTCTGCTGGTGATGCCCTTGTTGATATAATAGGTTATCCTATTGCTGTTTGTTTTGGGCTTTTTTTTCGCCACAGGAAGAGCGGGTTATCCTGTTGGCTTTCTTTGCCACGGGAAGAGCAGGTCCACTGTGTAAAAACCTCTCTTGTCTCTTACCACCTTGCTGTCCTGCGAAAATCATGCACAGTTACCTGCAATAAGACATTAGATCCCTGCCTTTTTTAGTATATTTTATAAACAAAGCATTCTTACTTGACAGTACAGCTATGGGCAAACTGTGCTTGAGAACGAATCCTATACGAACTCTAAACAAAGTCTATACTAGCTCATCTTACATATTCTTAACCCTAGGACAGACTGGGAGCTAGTTACACCTCCAGGAATCATTTCCTACCTGGATTCATTTATTTTCCTTGGAGAAGTCAGATATGAGTCCATTGTACCAGTTATGTTGACTGCTTAGGAGGGAATTCCCAGGCAATCTTAAGGATGGGTTTCTGTCTTACACTTAGCTCCCCAAACAGCAGTTTGCCCACGCAGAAGTCACAGGCATTGGGCTGGAGGAGGTGGCCAAAGACAACAGGTCCATTCACCTGATCCAAGGATGAAATAGGCTCACCACAGTGCTCCTCAGAAATGTTTCCTCACAAAATGTTTCGAGAATTCCATGGAAGAATTTCTCACAGTTCCTGTAGGGAATTTATTTCAGTACTTAACTATCTTAGTATCAGAAATGGTTCCCTCATTTTTTATCAACTCTTCTGAGCTGTGGGGTTTTTTTTATCATTACTTTAATTCTATCACAAGCATCACAAAGAACAGATTTCTTCTTCTTGCAGCAGCTCTTTCCATATTTGAAGATGGTATTACTGTCATTGGGCATACTGAAACTACAGAAGAAAACAACCCAAGGACTACATGTGGAAGATATGCTCAGCTTCTTCATTCTTAGGCTCTTCCCATTTATCCCTGAAGGCTTCCTTCTAATCACCTTCTGCATCCTGTGGTTCTTGTTTCGGAAAAGATTGCATTCCTTTGTCTCCTCAGCATCACTCCTGAGCCACCCATATCCTTGATACAAAAATGAAGGATGTAAAACTAGAGATGGAGTATCATCAGCAAGATGAAGGCACAAGCAAACACACTGAGAGCTACCAGGGACCTCATCAGCAACCAGTACAGTTACCTAGAGCATACAACTACTACTCCGCAGTTGGTTATGATAAAGATAAATAACATCTGTGCTCCATCAGTGGTCAGACACCCTGTCAAAGTGTCTGCAACTAAGCACTGAATTCCTGTTTTCTTGTACAGCTTCACAGTAACCAGAATGTCAAGCCCAAAACAAGTGATGAATTACATCAATTACTGTTTTGCAGACATACAAGTCACACTAATGCACAGCCAATACAGCACTCCTTTAATTACAGTTACAGACATGTATATTTGTTTTCCATAGTAATTAAAATGTTCTATTGTACTTAAAACTGTTATCTGTATTCTTTCATTAAGTACAATTTAATTTGCTTTCTTAAGAAAGCTGGGCATAATTTAAGATGAAAAATATATCTCTTTTTGCTAATATTCTTCTTCTAATGCTATTGCTTTCCATGACTGCAGATCTAGAGCACAGTAACTTTGCCTGACTCTGTTCACAAAGTTTCTAGAAGGCAATGCTACTCTAAAGCCTAAGAAAATAATTATTTGTGATTGGTTTAGGAAAATTTCCTGGTTGCTAAAGCACTTAATGCGATAAATGAGGTACCGGAAGCATTTGCAGGGAAAGGAGCTTTCATGAGGAAAGCAGAATTGAACAAGTGCATTCCCTTGAGTCCACTGTTCATAGCTGATGTGCTACAATTAATTTAAGAACAGCTGATGGAATTCCCCTTAAGCCCCCTAAGATGAAAAGTTTCCTTACCAAAGGGGAAACATTTCAGGATGTTTCACAGTTGAGAAAAAAAAATGGCAATGGTGGTGGAAGCAGCTCAGTCCCAGATCCACATGCACAAGGAACCAGAGACCTTTCTTGCTCATTATTTGTTTAAGGCAGCTCACAGCCACATGTGAGAAGGTCTGCTAATATAAATTTGGTCTGTCATTAACGCTGTTATTATTATTTGACTTGTCACAGGACAGAATGGATTTCTTCCCTGTAGAAAATTATTGTATTCCTTCTCTGCATACTGTCCCCTCTGTGGTCACAACCCACCCTTAATCAGCTCTCCCAGAATGATCAAGGATGGAAAAAGTTACAGGAAGGAAAAGTATTTCAGCACACATTCAGGGATGAAATACTGCAGACTGTAGTACTGACTACCACACATCCGACACAAACCAGGAAGCTATCCAGACCAAGAGCTTTAGACCACAGTTTGGCTGACTTGCATTTCTAAAGAAAAGAGATTTTTTTGCAAACATCATGAGCAAACATCAGGCTCTTACAGACTCTCAAGAATGTCCTCACTCATGTTTGATATACAGTGAACAACTAATTTCGAAATGCACTCTCCCCAACAGCTTGACAAAAGCAGACTTTCTCCATCTCACAGGCTAACAGAAATGGGGACATTGTGAAAGCGTTCACAAGAGATGACCTGTTTTAATCTCAGCTGTCCAATACTATTTAAGTTTACGCAGTCTGTCTAGGAAGGATGGAGCAATGTTTAAACATTATCCACTCCCTTCCTGTAATTTCATATACTGTTTTTATTCCTTATCTCAAGCTGGGGAATCTCAAAATGAATCTGAGAGCCAGTTCTCCCTCTATGACTCATTCATAGAACACAGAAATAATAATGCCAATATTCACTTAAAAGAGGTTACGTTCTTGTCCAGACTCACAAACTTCCATGCTTTCTTAGTTCAAGAACTGGAATTTCCCTCGTCACCTTTCATGCGCAGGCTTGCTTTTGTCAGCCTATGGAAACAGTCTTCCAAGGCAGATTTTTGTTTAATATGAAACACAAAGCTATTCAAACCCAAATACCAATACCAATATTATCTCATTACAAACAGATTCAGCCATTGTGTCAGAAACCAGCTACCCTGTGGGATTACCAATTTACAGGCTGGGAAAGAGTCACCTCAAGCATTCAAAAAGCAGTGGGAAATTATGAAGAGGTTGTTGCTGGCCTTCCTGCCCTGATCTGCAGTTTTTTTCTCAGGTCCAAGGAAAACCAAACCTTGCAAAATAATAATAAACATCACAAAGCTGCACGGTTTAGAAATAGAAAATTAAGGGATAAAGGCAGTGCTGTTAATTCAGAATATCCCTTAATAATTTAAAGCCACAAAAGAGGAACAATGAAATTCTGCATATATGATAGGTGTCAGACCACCGTAAGGTGAAGAACCTAAAGCACTGCACTATGCTGTCTTTTACGCCAGTACTTGCATTTATGAAGCATCAACCAGCCTACCAGGGTTTTGTGTTTCATTAAAACCTTACTGTGTCCCCAGGGGACTACAGCCCAAAATGCACTACCCACATCAACAGCCTTAATGCTACACGTTAAGGAAACATGGCTCACAAGGACCAACCATTTCCAAACATGACACAATCAACTTACTTTTTCAGTTTTGTTTTCATACCAAGATCTTCCTCGTCTTGTTTGCTTAAGCTCCAAGCAACTCATCTACATTTCTCCATGACAACTCCCCAACTCTTCAGAGAGCACATCATGGCAAATGATACCATAACCAAGGGAGAAAGCAGCTCTATGAATTTATATCAGCTAGTTTAAGCCCTCTAGCAAACCAGACCTCAGCTGCAGACCCTCCTCTGCTCTGCTGCTTCCCAGCCATTGCTTCACGTGAAAGAGCCCCTTATGTCACAAGGGAATGTACTCAAGTAGCTCTGAGCCCATTTGAGCAGCCAGTGAATGTGCCCCTCTTGTTATTATTAAAACCTAAAGAAGAAAGGCACAGACACAGAATTAATTTTGGTATTGTTGTTTGTTGTGCTTTTTGGTTTTTGGCGTGTTTGGGTTTTTTTTGTTTTGTTTGGGGGGGGGGGGATTTTTTTTTTATTCTTCGCAAACAAAACACTACCAGAATACTATATTGCTGCAATAATCTAGCCTAGGGTTTAACTCAGCCAGATGACACATACTAAAATTACAACTTGTGTTCTCAGCACCAGGCTTTTAACATGTGCTAGTTAACCTCTGCTAAAGCTTCTCCTGTTTTCCCACACGTTTTCCCACAATGTGCAATCACAGGATAAAAGTAAGAGCCCCCCCTGGTCTGCAGCCCATTCACCTGAACTGCCCATGAGAATCCTTCTCTCTGTCCTACAGGAAGGGATAATATAATTAATATATATATATACACATTTATGTGTAATGAATAATATAGCAAAACTTTCTCTTCTGAAAAGCAACAGTTAGATATCAAATCTTTCTGTCAGGCCATGTAACATACTTGTGAAGAACTTTGCAATTGCAATTTTCCAGTAGAGATCAAAATAAATTAGCAGCTTACAGTAATTTTTTTCCAGCTCAGTGTTGGTGATTAGGGTTAGCGTCACAAGGGGCAGGAAATAGTAACATCTTAATTAAACTGGGGTTTATAAGAAATAAACCATAAATCAGCTAGTTAGCTGGAGCTCAGAGGGCAGCATTCCTCCCATGTGCTTGAAAGAAATGAATTTAAATAAAAAAATAAATAAATAAATTAAAGGCCAGAGCAGAAACAGAAAGACAAAATTGCTATGACCTAGATTGTATTTGTTCAAGCTCATTTTCAAAATCTTTTCAAGAAGCATGCTGTTACTTAGTACATATGGGTTCCTAAATGTCACGGAGAACAATATATTCATCCCTAAACTTAAAGATCTACTTTCTTGTTCAGGGGACTATGGCAGAGAACAAAGATGATGCACAAGTTGCACACTTTTTTTACAAAATTAAGATACTTTGAATTTACAATAACCCATGTATATTTATGGATCAAGAAATTACTGGTCTCAGCAGCAACACCTACAACTAAGAATAGCAGCATCAGCAAAACTCTACTTTTTACTAAGTTCACCTGCAGCACTTATAGAAAAATACACTTACTATACAAATTATGTCCCATCTGCAGAAGGAAGTCTGTCTATATTCCTATAGCTACATATACAGAGGCCCCAGATTAGAAGCAGCATATGCTTATGGAGCAAATTTTTCTGCTCACTTAATAACCTCAGGTTTTAGGAACATAAGCAGAGCAGACAAGAATGTCTTGGTCAGGATAGCTGTGTCCACCTCATAGACTTTTGCACAGAGATATCCAGAGGCATAAATTTTTCACAATGGAGCAAACACAGCTATGCCAGCAAAACACTGCAATAAGGCCACATTTCAGTCTTCTCAAACCACAAGGGAAAACTGTACATGTTCAATGATGGAAAGGAGAGATGAACCGATCAGAAGTGCCAAAATGTTTTGGGAGAATCAATCCCTTATATTATGGGATTTTCAGCTGCCTAGCTGGAGAAAATCTCAAGATTATTTCCACAAGAAAGTTACCAAACAAGTCCCAGATCCAGGACTTAAATGCAGGACATTTGGCAAACATAAGGATCCAAACCTTCGGGATCAGGACTTCATCATTGCCACATTCAGGCTTTTCCCGTACTTTCTCCAGTTATTACACTTCCTTTTTCTTTAGTTATAAACTTCGATGTCTTACATCAAAAATCGTGCTGAAATAACTGTCAGCGGTATCAGTAGGAATACCACCCAGTCTCAATAGAAGATCATATATCTTCACAGTCATTCAAGAAGACAAAAAAAAAAAAAAAAAAGAGTATGTTTAAAACCAAATTCAAAACATTATCTCCTTCCACCACAAAAAGACTATTTGCAGACCTGCAGAATATTAAAGGTTTTCCCAGCTTGACTCAATAACCCTCATTTGACTGAGTCCTACAAACGGCGAATGCTGGGCTCATGCTGTTTCACAGCCATAACTTCCTCTTCATCCTTACCTAAGCTTTTGGCCTTATCAATAAATAAATTAGTTAAAGTTTTTGAAGCTACTTGAACATGTAAAAGAGCTAAATGTATTTAAGTAAAGACAAGAACAGCTGAAAGATATCAAAGTCCAGAAGACCTCTGTAACGAGATTTCAGAAGCTAAATGTATCACTGTTCTACATGAGAGAGATTGGGGATGATATCCTTAAAAATCCCCCATTGTTCTGCATTAACATTACATCTCCAGTAAAGCAATTGCCCTGATCTATCAGGGAGCCAGTCTGAACTTAACCTTCAGTCATCATTTATCTGATATTACGATCTATTTATTTCAAACCTGATTCTGTTGCTTCCAGTACTGCATGGTATTTCTTCCAAATAAATAGTATATCTGGGGCTAATAAATCCCCTGGATTGTTGGCATTGGCATTGGCATAGCAGGTCTAGTATCTGATGTAAATAATAAATACAAGATTGTTGTGGTTTCAACTGGCAACTAAGCACACAGCCACTTTTTCACTCTCCGCTTGCTTTGGTGAGATGGGGAGGAGAATCAGAAAAAGGTAAAACCTGTAGGTTGGGGTAACAGTTTAATGATTGAAATAAAGTAAAATATAATGCTAATGCTAATGGCAAAGGAGGAAACAAAAAGAGAGAGGGAGATAAAATTCAACACTTCCCCACAAAACTACAAACAATGATGCACAGTATAATTACTTACCACCTGCTGGCCAATGCCTGCTCAGTCCCTGAGCAGCAATTGGCCCCTTCCTGGCAACTCCCTACAGGTTTTTAAACTGAAAATTCCTTGACTTAGTATAAACACTACTTAGCAATACCTAAAAACATAAATGTGTTATCAATATTATTCTCATGCAAAATCCAAAACACAGCACCGTACCAGCTGTTAGGAAGAAAATTAAGTCTACCCCAGCCAAAACCAGGAAAAAGATGTTCACTTAAATCAAGTGTTAAACCATGATAACACAACTCCTGCCTAACGGGTCTAAGGCCTTATGTAATATTCATTATAATTACTTCATTAAGCCTGCTTCTTTAGTACCTTTACACCAAAGCAATGTCACTGAAGGCATTTGAAGGAAATACCTAATAACACTAAGGTAAGTCATGGTAGGGTTGGGACCTGTGTTTCTGAAACATCCCACTAAATGTCCTTCAGCACCAACTGAAGACAAACCCCAGTCCCAAAGAGCTGAAAACTCTGAGTTTCAGACCCCATCCGTTATATGAGGTTTATGATGAGAAATGATGGGATGAAGTGCTGACCATTCATTCAAATGGCTTCAGGTTGAGCCAAGCACGGCTCCTGCAATGTGCTCCCAGCAGAGGTGGGAGGACTTACTCGAAGCAAGGTATGCTTCTCCCAGCTTCACTGTCTTGTATCAAAATTGTATATTACAACGTTCACAGGAAGAGCATAACTATAAAAGTTAAGACAAGTGATCATTACCATGGCCTGTGTCGTGATGCCTGCAACACTGCTCATCCTAAACATCAGGAGTAAATACACAACTCCCAACAGCTCTCTTGAGTTGGCCAGACCTTAGGTATATTGCCTGCATCAAACCCAGGAGCAAAAAAAGCAGTTTCTTACTGCATATCATATTAACAGTGCATATTATTATGTCATTTTACTGTTTCATTCTAAGGATTTGTGATTTTAAGCAAATATCTTCTTGAACATGTTTTAGATCTATGGTGAAGCTGGCACCAACTGCCAAATATGATATAATTTTTAAGGTAGTAAATCCAAAGGGATCAGATAACCCATTATCTGCTGAGAAGTTCCTAAAATGTCTGCTGTCTAGCAGGTTGTAGGATTCCCAACAGTGGGGCAGTAATGCCTAACGGTAAAGATCTAACCACAGGTGGTAACACGGACTGCCATGTTGCAAAACAGCACCTTTTCAAGGTGGTCTTGCCTCAAGCTTCTTGTTAACTGAAGAGGTTGAGACCTGGAAGTTAACATGATGCAAGTTTTGTGTTCAGATGGCTAAAAAAACCCTCCAAGAATGCTGTTCCATGAAGAGGCCTGTGTCTGTAACATATTTTTTCTCCTTGTATGCCAGCTCAGTCCCATGTCAGACAAGAGGGATCCTCCAGAGCTGTGGGGAATGTCCTGATGATCTGGCTAGGAGTTATTCACTCTCTCCTATCAGATACATACCAGTGCATAGAAATAAAATGCAGGTCTCATCATTTTTCTATCCCCAGTAATGAGATAGAGAGGAAAAACATGTTAGTCTGGAGAATTTTGACTACTAGCAAAAACTATTACATCCATAAACTGCCTTGAGAGCATTGGCTGGCAAAAGATATTGTTGGCATTTCAAACACATTAAACAGCACTAATGTATTTGAGCAGTACTCCATTGGCTTATGCTTCATTTATACAACCATAGGCAAACATTCCCCTGCAGTTCTACCCCAAAATGGCAAGTTACAGGTGATGAACATGGGAGAAAGGCATAATATATTATAGGATCTTATATATATCATCTAACTTTTTCCTTTTTTTTTTTTTTTCCATTTCAGTCTTTGTTTTTCTCTAACCTGGCTTCAGAAAAGCATTGCGCTGACATGGGATGAAGTTAAAATAAGAAGTATTAGCAGCCCCAGTGTTCAGACCAAAACACAAAACAACATCCTGAAAAGCCACAGAGATATTTGAGAAGCTACCAGGTAAAGCCTGAACAAAAAGTCCTTCTCCCAGTGTGCAGCAATCACCACAAATAGGCCAGACCTTGTCTAGAGTGATCTGATCAAGCACAATGTGAACATCAACAAAAATGCATATTTTAATTCATTTTCGATACTATGTTCTTTTTCACAGCTCTCTTTTTTGTATCTTTTGGCATTTCTTGAGTTATCACATACCTATCAGAGATACACCTCTTTATGTCTGGCACATATTCCACCCTTGACCTTTAAAACTTCTTATACTTATCAATCTATACACATAAAATACGTGTATGAAATATATGCATGTATACATAAATAAATACAGTTATGGCACTATTTTGATGTATGTGCTTCTTTGTAATACATTGCAGTCTTATGAGCATCTTACTGCATGATGTTTTGGAAAAAAGTGAAGCAGCTCTGAACCAAGCTGTGTAAAATTTATTGTCAACTATAACAAAGGAATACTGTGAAACATAACTGTTCTGCAGAATATACTATAATTGCACTTTTTGAAAGCAATGTGGAATCAGACATTGTCTTGGTATTCTATGGTCTGAGAAATGCAGAAAAGTTACAATATATATAAGCCATAAATTAGATCCTAATCCAAACCTAACACCTTGATAGCTGTTAGACTATTTGGGTGCATATTAGGTCTGTGATTTTTCTGTTCCTTTTTCAAGCTGTAGTATTTTTCTCAGATTTTCAAAATCAGATTTTGCAATAATCTTTATAGTAAGTTACATTACAGTTACAATAAAATACAGCTAAGAGAAAGTTAAACTCAAGCCACATCACAAACACAACCTTACCGAAGCTTTATGAAGAAAAAAAAATCAGTCTGGCAGATAAAATCCAGTGTGCAGTATTCTAGGCAAATATTTGTTAGTTGCTAAGTGTATTCCTGAAGGTAAACATCTGAAAAACAAAATTCACATAACTGACCTATTATTCCATTGAGCATGTACACTAGTATGTCTTTCTTAAATTTATCTTATCTAATTGATGAATTGTCATTCACAGTGCATGACACAAGGAACAACCTAACCTGTGTTTACATTAGGAGCACTGAGACCCAACAGGATCATCTCAATAGAGCAAAAGAATTCGTATTGAAGGTCTCCAAGGTACAAACCTAAGTGTAGAAATGCGGGATAGTCACACTCTCAACCCATGAGACTAAAACACTTATGTAAACTTTCACTTGAAAGCTGCAGAAATCCTGGAAGGATTCAGTCTGAGCAGACATTGGTATGGATTTACATACATAAATTCTTCCATGTGATAAAGCAAGATTGAAAAAGTATTCTGTTAATCATCAGAAGATGTTTAATTTGTTCATTATCACCTACTTGGATGTTATTTCATAATGCTATGACATAAAGTTTTCATTTTAATATTGTACCTTCCAGATGGAAAGGAAAACACAACAACACTTATGTGCAAATATAGGAGAAAAAAAGAAAGAAAAGCATATTTTCCAGAGAAAACAAGCTCTTGTTCTCTTGAGGATCCTCCCTCAACTGCCAAAACTATGACAACAAAAACCATTTTGCAGATGCATTTAAGTGAGATTTTTAAAAGATGTTTTGGTGGCAATATTTTTATTCTGCCATCCTTCATAAAGTCATGTAGCTTCATTAGCACTGGCCAAACACAAAGAGAAGTATGAACACTACCTATGTTTCCTATGCTTTTGGGTATCCTGGAACTGCTTAAATTGAAGATATATTTACACAGAATATCTAAGTCTTGCCCTGCAAATTTACACAGCATGTTTAGTTCTGCCCTGCAAACTGCCTAAAGGTTGAGCTCATGCTGAAAGTACCATGCCTGCTGACATCTTACAGGACTTGCTAGATCTTACTGGAAGCTGAAGATCTCATTCTCACTAGAAAACAGCTTTTCCATCTTACCCTCTGGAGGAATTCCCCTTAGATCCCTTTTAATTTCTGCATCGCACATGCACAATGTTTCCTATTGGGTCTCTCCTGAGATCATCAAGACATAGTTTTAAGTTGAGAAACTGGAAATACTCTGACACCTTGTTTATTTTTTAATATTTGAAATTTTAAAACTGGAGAGTGGAATGCAAAGTTGCTTAGTGCACCAGACACCAAATCCAGACAGAAACAGAACAGCGGACTGAGAATAACTGAGAGGGGTAAAGGTGCCAAACAAATTAATTTACCACAGTTTTGAAAACTGTCACATGAATCCTTCCTTAAATGACCATGATGTTTGTGCAACAGATCTCTCCCACAGTTTTACATTATGCACCTTTAACTGCTTTCTTTGCCTCCTTCTACCCACCATTCGATCTCAGCCTTGACTACTTCTAACATTTTGAACATCTGAAGAGCTGCCAAATTTTTGAAGCAACCTATTTCCAGAAATGTTTCTTTACTTCAAGACATGTAATTTCTCCCAAAACACTCCTCTGGAGCAAAGCCCAGGACTGGCAATATGTTACCCAGGATCAGTGAAAGGTTTACGTTTCAATACCTATTGCACCTGTCATGATAATACCAGGCATTTTCCACCCACCATGCAGGAGAGAATCCAAACTTCCTGTGGGATGTGCAAAACTAGCACTCAGCCTTGGGAGCCATCCAGGCATGGTTATCAGGAAGAGAAAAGCTATTTCTGCTGGCTTGCAGGAACTGATGGCACCATTTAATGTCTTGTCTTCATATGAAAGTGTGTATAACCCAGTTTTTCCCACAGCTGCTGTGATGTAAATAAATTCAGTATTATCTCCATTTTACATTGTAGAATGTAACATAAATAGCACTGGAACATAACTGGACATAATTCAATATTTAAGACATTCATCCTTTTCAAGTACAAGGCACCCATATAGCTGCCTAACATTTAGACAACATATTTGACCTGCTTAATGTTTAGTAAGGACAAAAATATTATACATGTTTAGTAGATATGTTTCCCTAAGTAGGATAGTATTTCTGAAAATAGTGTCATTAAGTCTATCATCTTTTATCATTGTAAACTGAGACTTCACTTCAAGGTCTCTTTTTGAACAGTACATCTATACTATATCAGTACATGTTAGTATATATGACACATGAAGAATCCCTAAAATGTCTAAACTTGCTTTACAATATTAGCTACACTCACATAGTACGTGTGCATAAAATCCTGATATTTTGCACACTCCATTACCTAATCAGGCAAAATCATTTGATTCATCTAAATTTACTAGACCAAAAATGTATCTCTTAGTACCTATAATTTTTGCTCAGGCTTTCCCTCTTAAGGTAGTAGCAACAAAACCCCGTAAGTCCCAGAAAAATTGAATCTACCCTTATAAACACCTAACACACAAAAGTAGATACAAAGAGATAGTTTTCTTCATTAGACATATAGCTATGGGCAGCAAAATGCCTTCTGTTTTGTTTCAGCAAGAAGTCACTTCCCTGACTTGAGTTAGTAATGAGATTTTTAATCATTGTGGACAAGATATCCTCAAGTTACTAAAAAAGTATGGCTTCCTCTTTATCTTTAATAAAAGATTTGTACACAGCTCAAATGATTAGTATTGCATTTTTAAAGAACCTGAGATTGATGATTTTCAATTCTCCTCCCAATTTTTTTATGCTTTTATAATTCAAAAGTAATATAGGGAATAGTTAATAATTCATAAGGTAATTCTAAGGCTTTTATTCAGAAACCTTTTGTGCATTGACTTAAGGATGCACCATAAAATACCCAGGTACCGCTATCTTAGCAATTTGCAGATCTATACAGATGAAACCTCTGAATTTATGGAATCAGAATTCATGTTTAAGAATCAGAGCACATCATTACGGCTTTGGAAGGGTACAGGGGGAGGAAATAGCTTTACAGGGCTATTTAAACCAGTGTATTTCATGTCTTTGCACAGTTCTGCTTTTTCACCCTTGTTTGAGGGTTTATTCTTGATGGAGTTATTTTTGCAGTTGCCTAAGAGACAAAGGAGCTAGCTTCATTTTTTAAAAAGGTAAACTCTGCTGCACAAGTCCTAGGCTTCCCACCTGCACCAGACCCAAACCAAAATTGCTGCTCTGGAAAAACTCTGCTGGACCAAAGCCAGATTCGCATATTCTCTTACAATGAAAAAATGGATTTGTTTGAGATGAAAATACCAAAACTGGGCACCAGTTAATACAATCCAAGCGTATCCCATTTCAGTTGTTAATGGACGGAAAGTCGATGCTGTGCATTGGCAGGGCCCTTGCTGCCTTTGGGAGGGGAGAGCAATATCCACACGGCTCTGAAAGCAGTGCAGCTGCCACTGAGCACTCTTCAGCCTCTTGCACATGGAGTAGCCTCCTCCAAATGGCTGTTAAATGAGCTGACTAAAGAGTTTCCATCCAAATATTTTCCAGAAAAGTGGCATTTTTGATTGAGCTTGTTACTAGTTCCCAATAAAGAACAGAAGTCAAAACTGAATTTGGGGGTGTCAGCATTTGAGTCTTGAAAATTATTTTTTTTATTATTTATTTTAACAAAACCTCACTTTAACTTATTTCCCTCAAGCAAGAATTTAATCATCTCTCACAGTTGCTCATCAGAATGTATTTTACTACCATCACAAAATATTTGGTTAATAGCAGCCAAGCTTCAATATATTTTGGTAGAGAAAGTTTTTTCACCTACTTTAAAGAAAGAAAGCATTTTTACCAGTGTGTGTCCTACTTTCATGTGCATAATAGCTACTGCAAAAGAGTCACCCATCTCATGCAAGCTTTCAGGTACTGCTAAGTAACAACAGTAGAGAGTAATGAAAATTGATAATAGTTATTAATTCCACATCTAACAAAGATAACTGAGTTGAGCTGTGCACATAGCCACCACTCATCACTATGACAAAGTTAATAACACCACCTTTATTAGCATTTCCCTTTATATAAAACTATGAGAACCTGCTGCTCATTCCTTCCAAGTTTACCAAATGTTAATACTTTCGCTGAAGGATTTTGCTGTTATCCAAGGAAGCCAAGTTTTGCCATCCCAAGGGAATGATATCTTTGTAAAGTAACGGTAACACTAACTAGATTATATTTAATTTCAGGCCATCTCTGAGCATATCATTCATGCATGCTCCAGATAATTGCCATCTCTGCTAGTACAGCTCCAAACTCCTTTTCTCAGTTTGACCTCTGAGTCCCCAAAACTCCTGACTAAAGTTTACTGCTTCTGTTCTCCAGCTCCAAAAATGCAAACTGCTGTTGGGTTCTTCAGTTCCCTCTTCAAGACAGGCAGCATATGTCATGTACATTATTCAGATTTTACATAGCTTCTTTTCCGTAGAGCTTTAAAAAGGAATAGCAAACTGTGCATCAAAATCAAAACCTTTGCAATAATAACAGTAATCATGAAATGAAGTCTATAAGTAGACTGGGGTAGGGTTTCATTTTTAAGGTAATAGGATAGCAACACAATAAATTCACTACTTTTAGATGGACAGGTCTGAAAGTATCCTTTACACAGTCCCAAACAGTTGAGGTGTTTTGCAGATGAAAACTTTAACTCAGGAAATAGTCCAAGAGGAACAACATGGAAAATATAGTTCATGTTATCTTTCAGAGCAGGAAAACCAGGCAGCAAAGCAGAATGAAAGGAGTTTCCTTTGTAGTCAGCTAAAAAACCAAATACATGTACACTGTAATGAGTGGTCTTCAAAATCCTGAGAGCACCTCCAGGCTCACACATTAGAGAGAGGATCAGAGAGTTCAGAGGATTATCATGCTAAAAGTTTGCCAGAGAGAAAACGTTACTCCTCTTGGTCACCAATACACAACTCTACTCTCCTTAAAGAAATATCCCAGGAGGACCCAGCCTTACAAAAACACCCCAAGGACCCATCCTTATGGGGACCCTCATTAAACCTCGTCTCTTGCATTTCCTTGACAGAGAGATAAATAAATTGCTAAAATATAATGCAAAACCATGCTAGTGATCATGTAGTACACAACAGCAGCTAAGAAGCAAGCTGTATAAGCAGTGTAAATATTAATGCTATGATATTTGTTCATGTTCCTAGAGATACAGACTCTATGGAAGTGTTAAGTATTATTAGAAGCAGCCTAGCCAACAAAGCAAATCCCAAATCCTGCCCCAACTAAACAAATAAATAAATAAATCAATAAATAATAAAAGCCCAAAACTTTGAATGACTCCTAGCACTCAGTCTAGTAGTGCCTGCCAGGGAAAAGGGGAATTTTGGAGATGGCGTATGATCAATTTTCTTCATTTGTGTCAGAAGTTGAACAGCTGTCTTCTTACCAGATCGACGTGGAGCCAAAAACCTTGTCAGGCAGCCAAAGAAAAAGCACTTCAGAGGAACTAATCTCAAAGACCCAAAAGTATGTATCACACTTTTGAACAGGCGTGTGTTAATATTACTACTGCATCATCAACTGGAGATGTTTTGCAGAAGCAGTGGAATAAAAGACTACTTTGTTTGTTTACAACTCTTTCTAAGGAAAAGCAAGATGCCGCACATACTTGAACTCTGGAGTTTTTTTATTCACTTATGGTTAGCAGAAAAATTTCAGCATTATCTTCCCCTAAGCTGGTGAGGAAAGTGAAGTAAGATTCACCTCCACGGAAAAAAAAGATGAACCTGGACTTTCTGTGGCAATCAGACCTCGCTTTCAACAAACTGTTATTCCCCCAGCACTGCAGACACATCAGCGAGGGCTAAATAATCCCAGAGAGTGCTGCACTTGAATTAGCTCACTGCTCCAGCAGCCACAGATTGTGACAGACTGGGAAAACCCAATTCAAACTGAGTTTTTTTCTTTAGAGTGCACTCCAGTAACTGTCCTGGGCTGAAGAAATCTTCAGGACAATGCAAAGAGAAACTTAGTACTTACTAGCACCAAGCATGTGACGAAGAATGCAATCAAATTACAACAGTCATTGCATGAGGAGCTTTACCAGGTGGGATCTATTACCATAAGGCAGTTTGGTCAAACTAAGAGTACTTACTGGTATTACTTCAGCCCAGAAGGTAAGTCAGAGAAGGTGGTGGCCTCCTCCCAACCATGTGTTATCATCCAAACATTAGGATCCCAAATCTCCACTGAGCATAATTTATACTGTTGTCTGACCTCTCACAAGATATGTTTTGTAATCACCTTGACCCTAAAAAGTCACAAATTGCCTGTGTGTGATGACTCCACTAATGAAGTAGATCTCACCTGGCACAGGATAGGGGAAAGTCTGGTTATTAGGAGGAGACAGCAACACCAGGGGATTTGCTGCTCTCTCTTGGTGAGACAACACTTCTTCAGACCACATTTTAGAGCAGAAAGAGTTGACACTTGGGTCATAGCAGGGTATTGTTTAATTATATTTTGATTCTGGTGGATGAACCTGTGATTTGCCAACCATACGGGTACAGGTGCCATATACAAGGACAGAATTAAAGTAAATAAATGAATAGACATTCATGATCCTACTTGGCTAGCCATCTTCTTTCAGCCAGCTTTTCCCTGAAATGTTTATTTACTACACAGCCAGGCTTTTGGCAGCATTCCCACTGTGAAATGTGCTGCCCAGATATTACAAAGTGAACTCCAGACAAAAAAGACTTCTTTCCTTAGGTCTCTCTTTCTTCCACAGAGATATCTCTTTACTTCAGAACTGTTCCTTTAAGGCACAATTTTGCCCAGAATTTCTAGAATACTTAGTTTAAGAGAGATGTATTTATAGCCCATTGCTAAAAATGAGATTTCCTAAGTGGTCTTCAGCAGACTACTTTAAACGGACATTTTTGCTTCCTCCATTGACCAAAGAAATGCTTCCTTACTTTTAGTGGTCTAGAAATGCAAACTAATTAATGTACATTAAAAATCTCTGCTGTTGTAATTTTATCATGTTCAAATTAAAAAAAAAGCCCCCCAAAACAACTGTATAATAGCCCAAGAAGATTCTGGCATTCAGGTATTACATGCTGGGGAATGACTTTTCCTTAGAGCTTAACACAAAAAAGCAAAGAATAGAAAGCAATGACAATGTGAGCGGATGACATTCTCCTATTTCAGTACACATATTCAACTACTTTTCACAATGAGGTTCCAGGCTCTGATTAAGAGCTCTGGGAAATTGAGAAATATAAATGCAAAAAAGAATATAGTGTGTCTTAGATACTTGTACCATGGTCCAACAGAGATTCTCTGATTAGCATTTGCAGACTGTACTAAGCATATCTAATATAAAGGCAATACACACTGCACAGCTCTCAACAAATATTATCAAGATGGAAATGCCTACTGACAAATTCACAAGCTGTAAATGTACAGTCATGAAATTCAATAGCCTCACAGCTGCGCACTTGTAACTTGTGAATGCAGAAAAATGTATGAATTGGCAGTAGGCTTTCTGGCAGATGATATCATTTTACAGATGACACTGTAGGGTCTGCCGGTTTGACGTTGAACTCTCCTCTTGCTTTTTTTTTTGTTGTTGTTGTCATTTCATAGCTCTTTCTCTGAGAACTACTAGGATCATGGTGGCTGTTCTCATAGGAGTCCGCTATTTACTTTTCTGACTCTGCAAAGCGTTGTAATTGCTCAGCTTGGTTCCCTTGGCTCTGCTTATGTATAGCTGATGTTGAACGGTGTTTTTCTGGAGAAAACTTTGCCTTTCTCTACAGTATTTCTGATGTGCAAAGCGCACTATTCCATAGATGTGTCCTAGAGTTTTTTTTTCCTGTTCAGAATAGCTTGGATTTCACTGCAAGTGACCACCCTTCATAAATAGTTGAAATCATTGTGCCTTAATACTTGTAATCTGCATATTTGCAGACCACTTAGAGAAAAGGAAGCATTCCTTAGAAAAGAAAAAGGGTCTCTAGATGACCTGTGGTGATGTCCAGTCAGGGCAGTAAGTGCCAAGCTGGCCTGATTCCATCAATGATGACATAGGAGGACTGTGAAAAAAGCTCAGAAATAAATTTTAGTTTATTCTTGATAATTCTTTCCCCTCTGAGTCCTATGCAATCATCACAGAAACATTTGATTGGGATGTATGTCCATATTCATGCAAGGCATGAAAGCAGGGTACCCCTAAAATGAAGTGATTCTTTATACCTTGGAAGTCACACCTATATGGCAAAGAAATTCCTCAACAGCATGTAAGCTGACATCACAGTGGCCTGGGTTGTCTGATTGTTTTTAATGCAGTTCCTGAGACTATTTTTTCTGTTTGTGTTGTGGTTCTCTTGCTGCCTCTATCCACTCTTTGAAAAGTCACATCTCTATGTAACTTCATGCCTTGGATTATCACAAATACGAGTATTCCAGTAGGCCTTCATCAAATTTGCTTCAAAAAGCCAAATTTTAAGACATTTTACCAAAAGGTTCAACATGCGTGGTTCTGTCATTGAACACAGAGGCCCTCCTTTCTGTAAACTTGTGCACTAAAAAAAAAAAAATAAAGTTATTTAAATATAATATTTATTAGATTATTATAAACAACAGGAACTTGGAGGGGGAAAAAAAAACAAACCCAAACAAACAAACAACAAAAAAACCCAAACAAACAAGACAAACATTTGTGTGTGTGTAAGCTCCAAATAAGGTGAGAGAAAACTCAGCTATGGTTGTTTTTTTGATGGTACAACAAAAAGTGTCTGTGATTTCAGACAAGGCTCTGCACCACAGTTATTTGGGTTGGCCAAACTCTTTGCGTCTATTTTATTAGATGCTTGTTCATAGAGTCTGAAGTACAAAAGCCATTAGCCAAGGCAGCCTCTTTTTTCAACACAACTCTAAGAGCAGTTTCCCTGGTTTTCACCTATGCTGCTCTCCTCTGAACTAAGTAAAATGACAGTAACTCTCCAGTAACCTATACACAAATGATCAGAACTTTCTCTAGTGCCATACTGCCTGCACTATTTTGCTTTAGATGTTCATTAGATGTTCAGGCATTACTGTGCAAGTCTCCTACCTATAGAAATGTATATATTAAAAATGTACTTATAATGCCAGAAAAATTTATTCTGTTACTGGTATTTTAGCAAAAGCTGACTGTGATATTAACTGGTCTCACTGCATGGATTTTTAATGTGAAAAATGTCTCATTCATTTAAAGCTCTTTTTAATCACTAGACTTTTTGGCCACGCTTCTTAAAGTATTTACAACCCAGTAGTTTCCACTGTTTTGGAAAAAGAGTTAGAATTTTTCCTTGAAAAACTCAGACTCCTCCTATGAAGAATAAAATATTACTTACTGTGCTCTTTGAAGGGCACCATCCACAAAATATTTTCACAAGAAGTCTTCACATTATTGCTGATGGTAAGAAATGGAGAGGAAGGAAAATTATCTGGACTCCCCACATAAAATTCTCTTTTGATGTCTCTGATTTTTGAGGGAGAAAGGAAATTGCTGTGCAATACATTAGCAGAAATCATATCACCAAACTCACATTGGGAACCATGATTAGGGGTGATTTCCTGCCCGCTGTTCACATAGCTGCAAGAGAGAAAAGTGAATTTCCTCCACGGAGCCTGTCTCAGCCTCTGTGCAGTGAGAGGTGCATGAGGAAAAAACAAGGACCTGTTTCCCCCTATGCCATGCTGCCTGCACCAGAAGGAAGAACAGGCCAGAAACTACCTATAAAATTGAAAAAGCTAATAATTACCCTAAATTATTCTCAATTTTTCTTATTAATTGAATGGATAACAATCCCACTTCACAGCACCTTCTTCAGCCTTCTTTTGGATTTTGATGTTCTTGACTAGGATGGGAAAAATTTCCTTGAAACTGGGTTGAAAATATACATGATAAGTATTTGCTTAATAAGAATTTATGGAGCGAACCAGAGAATAACTCATTCCCAGCCTATTTCTTAACACAGCAAATACACAGAAGCATTTCTTATTTCCCTCCCTTTTTATCTTTTTCGAGAACTGTTGCACAATCTGCTGTTTTGTAGGATTTCAGCAAGAAGTATTCATCACTTTTAAGGCTTGTTTTTTATTCACTCTAAAAGCTTTAACTTTCCCTTCAAACTTTGTACGTCATCCTCATCAAATCCTACACAGAAATGTGCATTAAGTGTTTTGTTTACTCATAACTTGGCAGAGCCACAACAAAGAACAGAATGTAAAGAATGAGCTCCCTTAGCAAAAGTCATTCATATTGCAACAAAAGCCTTTACCTTCCTGAAACAGATTTTCTAAGAGGGCCTCATATATTTCTGAATTGCCCAGCATTACAGTGAGCTCCCAAATAACTAACAAACATTTGAAAGTAAATCTAAAAACACAAGGAATGAGAAAGTTCTCCTGGATCTGATTTTTCATTAAAAAAGCATTAAGAGAATATGGGCTTTTCAACACTGCAATCTGAACAAGCAACCACTTTTCATATAACATGCAGAAACCTGATGAACTCAGACTACTTCCAACATCCCCTTGGCTGCAGCAGCTGGATATATTTGTTTCCACCTGCTTTTACCATTTATCATTACTGAGGTATGCCTCAGAAAGCCAATTTATCTCTAAACTGAAAGTTTGGCTGAAGCAAAACAATTCATTTTTATTATTTGATCATGTCCTTCACAGTGTCTAATGTTCCTTTAATTCCCAGCTCCCCACCTCTGCACCTGAAGAGAATATAGCTGCTGTTTGCTGTTTTGCTGGTTTGGGTTTTTAAACCAAAAGGCCCTTTTCTAAAACACCTGAAGAAAAACTGCTCATGGTTGATCCTATGCATGTGCTCCTTCCCCACCATTTGCTTTAGGAGTTGCAAACTTCAGGGGTCATCAGAGAAAAGACCATCCAAATGTGGCTGCAGACAGAAAAAGGCTTCTGAAACACATTAAAATCTCATTAAAAAAATGTTAAAAACCTCTCCCCCAAAACCCTCTTGAAGGATGGCTGCCTCCATCTACTGTGACAGTGTTGGAAATGAGGCTGCAAGATGCATCTTCTACTATTCCCCCAGAACTTCAGAGGGATTGGAGAGAGTGGGTGTGGGGAGGGAAGGTATCTCAAGTACAAGAAAGGATGATTATCAAGTCTAAAGGGAGCACGTCATAAAATAAAGAAATATAAGACTATTTTTAAAGCAATTATTTTGTTTTTGAGATTAAAACGTGCTGCAGTATTCCCCTCTGCTTGGCATTCCAGAGGAGGTGTTGCATTTAGCTAGCAAAATTAACTCACTTGAATAAAAGAAAATTGAAGCACTGGAAGCAAAACAGAAAAGCATGAGATGAGATTTTTGTTTGCTACATTCGAAATAGTTAAGAAATCATGTTTTCAAAACTTGATTAACTCCAAGGCCCACTTCTACAGTAACAAACACAATGATTCACTAAAAGCATTCATGTGCATAAAATCCCCCTGGTACAACTGCAGGAGTAGGACATAAACGTGGGATTTCAGATGAATCTCTTAACCATAATATCTGCATAATTTATCTGTAGATATTTTGAAAGTTTAGAAAACTCTCCAATAAGCTAGAAAGATTTAGGAACTTTTGAAAAATATGACCTGTTACGTAAACCTGTATTTTAAGAAATGAACTAGAGACAGGAGGAAGGATCACAGGGGTTGGACACATAACCAGCTGTCCCAATTTGGCTGAGCTGTTTTAGCTGTCAGTGTGTGAATTCTGAATGTGTGATGATTATAAAGTACAGAGAGATAGCTCAGCTCCCTCATTTGAATTATTTTGCCTTTGCCTCAGAGTAACAGCACATACATGGGCTGCTACCCCAAAGCTAATGCTGTTGACTTCTACATCTGAAACCCAGATGTCTAAGCTACTTGCAAAGCTTAGACCTCAGAATATTTATTTATTACGATCTAAAGTGATAAAATCATGCTTATCCCAGGCTCAAATTTTCCTGACACCTTCACTGATTACACAATATAATGAAATCCCAGAAGCACTGAAATAATTGTTCCAGCAGGAACTCAGCCAGCGAAACACCTATGGAAGCTTCTTATGATTCAGTCATCACTATGGGAAGCAATCTCACAGTCCTCTCCAAAAATCCCCTCAAACAGATGTCTTTCAGCATATCAAGACATTATCAAATTCAGACTTGGACTGAGCATGTTCCAAAATCCAAAAGCCCTCTGAGGGAGTGTTTTGCGAGACACACCATACGAAGGAGAGTGGGATCCAGGGTGGGCACCCTCAGCAAGATGGAAGGCACAGGGAAAAGCAGCTATTTTGCCTGTCCAAGGACACATATGACTGTATGACACTTTAAACCTAATACCATAACTCCTATCTGGAGATGAAATACCAGGCAAGATACAGCTGAGAAAGAGCTGCAGGGTGACTTCAGTATGACCTCCAAACTCGGATTATGGATGATCCATCTTGCTACTCTCATTTGGTAGCCTCAGTTGGTCATAGATTCATAGAATCACAGAGTGGTTTGGTTTGGAAGGGACCTTAAAGACCATCCAGTTCCAACCCCCCTGCTATGAGCAGGGACACCTTCCACTAGACCAGGTTGCTTAAAGCCTCATCCAACCTGGCCTTGAACCCTTCCAGGGACAGGGCTGCCACAGCTTCTCCAGACGACCTGTGCCAATGTCTCACCACCCTCACGGTAAAGACTTCCTTTCTTAGATGTAATTTAAACCTACCTTGTCTTAGTTTAAAGCCATTCCCTCTTGTCCTGTCCCTACAGGCCCTTGTAAAAAGCCCCTCTACAGCTTTCTTGTCATCCCCTTTAAGCTCTGGAAGCTGCTCTAAGGTCTCCCCAGGGCCTTCTCTTCTCCAGGCTGAACAATTCAAGAGGCCCATGCTGAGAGTATCCAGGACAGATGACCCAGTCCTGGAGCACATGTCTGTAGATGTGAATGACAAATGGTAACAGCAGTCACTGATCAAGCAACCCTCGTCCCTGGCAGGTCTGAGTCAGCATACATGGGGGCCACCAGCAGCAATATGCTTGCAAGGGCAAATGCACCATGCTCCTGCTGAATGGGTGCCCGTATCTATTACTAGGCAATCCTAAGATAGTTTCTCAGCTTTCCCAAGAAAATATTTTCAACTGGGATTGATTTGTACTGTTTTAAAACTAACATTAGCAAATGTGATTGCACAGTGCACAGATCTGTCAAATTTGTTCTCAGCTGCAATCCTGAAACATATCATTATCGTGTACTGTGTGAGCAAAGCTGGGCTTGGCTTTCATGTGACTGAGCTCTAAATCAGTTTATGGATAATGTTCCTTTTCAATGTATTCCATCTTTTACTTCATCTTATCTTAATGAGTACTAAGCCTCTTAAAAACAGGTTACTGCCAGAGAGACTAAGTATGGAGAACTAAAGTGTACAAGAAAACCACAGTCCCTGCTCAGCTCACATAGTTCTGTCCTCCTTGAACACAACTTTTTTAAAGTGAAGTTTGAAGAGTTTTCAGCTCTACTGGAAAAAAAAATAATTCTCACCACATTCATATTAAAACTAATTTGTAATTACAAGTTAGCATTATTTTGTCTAAATGCATGTGCAAAATGATAGTCTGAAAATGTACCTTTCTTCTGGAAAACTCCATGGCTCCTGCACTTGCAACCTCAGCATTTTGATTTTGGATACCTTTTAAAAAATGTGCATGATTAGAACCTTTTAAAAATGAAAATGCTACTTTATAAAAAGTAGATAACATCTAAACCCTACATTGGTGGTTTTCTGCCTTTTGGTTAGTTTGCATGTCCCACAGAAGGATTTAACACCTGATCAAGACTGGCACAGTGTGATTGACTTAATCCCGGCTATAACCCAGAACAGCTTCTCTCACCAGCCACTTCTGCTAGAAGGACACAAATCTCGTGAAACATCATCCTGTTTAGCTTGAAAGTCCTCCAGCTGCCTACCAGAATGCATCTGAGCACATCCAGAGGTGCTGCAGGTATTCCTGTGTGAGGCAGGGAGAGGGTTCTGATACCTGCTAGGGTCCAACATGGCCCACACCACCATTAACATATTGCAATGGGAGCTGCTGCTCTCTAGTCAGAATTGAAGCCACCTCCATTTTAAAATTCAGTCAGAGCTGCAGCACACACTGCATAAAATAATTATATCACTTAATCCTCTCACATTCCTGAATAAAACTCCTATTTGGTAAGCCAAGGAGCAGGCTATGTACCAGACAGTTTATTGGATTTACGCCATTCCAACAACAACTTATAAAACTTAGGAGCAGGAAGGCATTAGACAAAAAGGTGTGTAATTCTGGACTTCATGAGGATACCAAAACAGGTGCTGCTCCCACTCTGTGGGATTAGGAAAATAAAAAAATAAAAATAAAAAAAAAAAGGATATTAGAATTTTCTTTTTAAAACCCTACTTTACTTTCTTCTGCTTTTCAGCTGGCCTATAATTCATGCTGGGAATTGCAAGAAGAAGTGGGGATGGACAAACTGTCCAGCACATGCTGTCTCCTCAGGAAATTTACTGTCATGTGGAATTAAATACTTACTTTTTTTTTTTTAAATACACCTAATTTCAAGTTCGTCATCCAGCATCTCTGATTCATAGTAATAAAAGTTACACAACAGCAGAATTGTGTAGGACAAAGGTTAATTTGAGGCTAAAATACCCTTCATAATAAAACACAACTGGAAACAAGCTGGCTTCAGAGACAGCAAATACCTGCAGCGCTATTGGTCTTCAATTTCTGATTTCAGGGTTTAGATATTCAGTGCCTTTAGACACGAGTAAGAGGAGGCAGGGAGAGAAAGCAAAGAGACACTCAAACCCTGCAGTTTCTGGCCTGTGAGTCTCTAGAGATGTTCCAGGCTTATTTTCCCATGTCACATAACAGCTTTATGACACCTTACCCTCTTCATTTAACTGTTACAGCCTTTAGACAATATAAAAAAAACAAAGATCAGAACACATGTCCTTGCGCCAGCCTCAGGTATTTAGAAACCAGAGCTAGCTCCTAAACTAGGAGACAGTTTGAAAACAATACTTTTTAACTGCTATTTTTTCGATGTTCAGATTCTCTTTCCAAGTATTGTGGCCTGGAAGCAACCCTTCTCACTCCAGCTCAGACAGAGAGCCTGACACACTTGCAGGGCTGCGGCTTTGGGAAGAATATCGTATATGACAAGACTCTGAACAACATTATGAGATCTGGCATCCACAAGATAATGCTTGGCAACAGAGGGCAGGAAAGGATAGAAAAGTGACAGGAGAGTGAAGAAATTACAATTTTGTAACCATGAAGCATTATTTCTGAGGTCAAAACTAAAGCTGTTGCAGGAGTTTCTGATTAAATTCTGCTTTGTTCAAAACTGCTGATGTGCCGAAATCAAAATTACTTGAGAAACACATCAATCTGATAGGACTTGTTCCTGTTGGGTCATTTGCCTACTTGTTTTACTAGAAACCTTGGCTCCTAGACAGCTGCTCAGATGGACTATTGGGAAAGCCAGATTCCCAGGCTCCCCAGAATCTCAGTATTAAAAGAAATTAATTATTGATACAAGTCTGTTATGCATGTTTGCCTTATCAAATTATCTGTAGCTGTGCCTGTAGCATGGGAGTTGCACATCTGATATGCTTTAATGATGCAAAAAATCTCATTCAAGTGGCAGGGAACCCAAGCCAAGTATTGCTCCTGCTCTGTGCTCCCACTTGCTGAAAATGTTAAAATAGGAAGAGAAATAACAAATGCAATGCTCCCTTCCAAATGTTATATAGAAGTTTTAAACAGTTAAAGCTTCCCTGTTACTATTAGGCAAATCATTTGAGTCAAGCACTCTGCTGCTATGAATAGTTGCTTTGTAGTATAATGCATTTGCACGGTGAAATCATAATATCCTGGATATTTGGGCTGTATTAAGCTATAAAAACGAAGGCAAACTCCTTCCAGCTATTACATGTTTAGGACTGGTATTTGATCTAATAAGTTCTGCAGCTTGCTTCTGCTCGGAGCGATGGGCAGTGGGAACGACCAGCAGCTGCTGTGCAGGGGTGAGCGCTCTGCATTTTGTACTGAAGCCATTAGGTGGTGCTTGAAACAGGAGATTGCGAGGAAAAGCAAGATCTTGTGTGCTGCCCAGGCAGCCTGCTTGATAAATATTTTACTCTAGCAATTAAGAGAGAGGGGGAGGGAGAGGAGTGGGGAGTGGGGGAGAGCTTGTTCTAGGATGCAGTTTAAAAATCTGATTTCTAGGCCTTGGCAGAGCTGGATAATTAAATAAATAAATAGTCAACTCTTCCTCCTGCCTCAAGCATCTCTGCTGACACACACACTCTCCTTTAAATAAGCTTCTGATACTTCAGTGCTCAGCCAAGCTTCTGCTCATCATGCAGAAGATCTCTATCTCTCTCCTAGTTTGATAACTGGATTTCCAGTAAGTTTTGAGTCAGAGATTAAAATACTATTTAATGTACCAGCTCCAACAGGGGTTTCCAGGAAGAAGTATCCAAGTGCAGAGTGGCACAAATACTTTTCACGTAAGGAAGATCTCACTAGCAGTTAGGAAGTCCTGCTTCTTCATGGAAAAGCAATATCTTACTCCCTTTACCCTTCTTCAGCAAACAAACACTTGCAGGTAGTCCCAATTCATAAAATGCTCTTTTCAGATATATTTAGAATTTTTCACAGCTTCCCTTAACATTGCATTCATGGAAACTGCCCTGTGATAAGCACTAAGAAGATGCCATTAATTAAATAATTTCATCTTACTAGAGATAGATTGCAACCCACCTGTCTAAACTTGGGCTTCCATTTTGTTGCTATTCCTTTTTTCTCCCCTAACCAACCCTTTAATCATTGGCATTCCCATCAGATTGCAATGACCTGCTAATATTTCATGTCACCTTAACTCCATTTTACCATGTTCAGGAAAAAAAGATCAGAAAAAAAAAAAAATCCTCCAACACTTCTGTAGAAAATGTTGGAAGACCCAAAACAGGTTTGGTTCCACTGCAGGCCATACCTTTCATGGCAAGAGATAAGGACACTCACAGAAAGCACAAGGCACAGTGACTCTCATCTTGTGTGTCCTTCCAGCCACTGCCCAAGCAATCAGCTATATCCAGACCACCATGCTTAGCAGCCACAAATAAATTTGACACTCAAATTTTATCTAGCCTTTTAGACAAATCCTGATTTCTACTGCCACTTTGTCATATTGAGATCAACTATACCTTGTGAGGATAAGCATTCTTTTATTTCATTTTAACCAGGTACCTTAAAATTTCAATTCATGCATTATTAAATTATTTCGAAATAATGAATAATAATTCCTTATTCATGTTCTTTGTGCCACTCTTGATTTTACAGCAACTATATTTTAACAAATGTCATAGCAAAAGTCGAAGTGGCTGAAGGTAAAAATAAAAATAATCCTCCAGTAGCTGTTTATGAAGCTATTTGGAAACCTACAATTTGCTTACACACTGCAGGGAATGATTAAAAAAAAAAATAAACAGAGAAATCTAAAGTTGAATATTATACTTAACAAAGGAAGAACTGCTTGTCTTGCTTGTATGAGGACTCTGAGTTAATAAAACCCTGGAAGTGGACTAAGCGGCTTTCTCACCTCGTCAGAAGTTATCTTAAATACCGGGAAGTGGGAGGTAGTTGTTCAAAAGATATAAAGGCAGGCAACTGATACATTTTAAAACCTCTCTCATTCCTTTTAGGCTTTAGATTTCACATAAATATTTCTTGAAGTACATGCATTATGTACCAAAACTAACATTTGAGAAGCTTCCAAAACTTGGCTTTTAATTAAACCCATGAAAGTATAATGCTTGGGCTGGATAAGTATCAAAAATAGAGACAAAACTGAGAAAATATGCAGGCATTTTTCTTGGTTTTTGTCAGGCACTGCAAAGACAATTAAGTTTCTTTTCTTCACTATACATATAATACTCAGAAGTGAAAGCTTAATTAACTTGTCAGAAACTATGGCATCTCTTTTCTTGAGCTGCTGAACCCACCTTCCCAAAAGACTTGAAGGGAAAATAAAAAACCTAAATGCTCCAGCTGAAATACCTGATCATGCATGACATTCCTGTCCTGCAAGAGTTTGTCTGTCATTACCAGAGGCTTTTTTATCCATCTGGGTGAGCACACTTTTTCCATTTGTCTGGGAACATCTCAGCACAGAACTGCAATTGCTCTGAGACGACGCACGGTGTACAATGTGCTGAAGGAGTAAGACACAGTGGCGCTAATTATGTTGTACAGCACACGTTTATCAGGCAAAACCTGAAAGTTTCATCAAAATATCCGTGACCACGTGGCTCTTCATGCCAGTTAAAGGCCCTGAGCTCCACTGTGAGGGGCAGATACAGAAGTTGTCAAAGCAAAACTTTTTTTACCCCTAAAAATTACAATATCCCCGCTTTGCTGGGGAGACCCAGCAGTTTTTGATGCATGAAGAAGCAGAGCCCAAAAAATGAGGAGGCCTATTTATGTTACAGCGGCCAATGCAACAGTCCCAGGACAGCACTATTCTCTGATGGCTGGTCTCTGGTTTTTGCAGATATTTTGCATTTCTTCTCGCTGAGTACAGTGGCAGCTGTGGCCAATAAGTCCCTGTCAGCAAGCATTGCCTGGAATTGTGCTCACAGCAGCTGGAGGGGCTGTCACAGCCCTGGAGCAACTCCTGACCCTGCTTCCAAGAACCAGGAGAGTTTTAGCGAGAACTGGGGGCCCAGGGAGCCTGCAGACCATGCAATGCCTCATGGCTAATGCCTTCCCCTGACCAACAGATCCACTCTAATAAAAGAGAGAAGGACCGTACTTTAACAAAGGTTACGTTAACAAGCCTAACGTTAACATTTAAATTTGGCAAACATAATAAGTAGCTTTCACATTTTTGCTGGTTTTTTTTTAATACAATCTTTCAACCTGAGCTCACTTGAGTCTGAAAAATATTGTAATTTATCCTCCTGTAATCTCTTCTCCAAGATAGGCATGTTTAAACAAAGTGCAAAGGTCCAGGTGTTTTACTGCATTAGGAATGACCCAACATCTCTTTAACAATGCAACACAGAACAGAGCACAGCCGTTTTTTGCTTTCTCATTTTAAAAATGCATTAAATCTTTTCTCTGTGGGGCCAGGTGACAGTATGAGGGAGTAGAATTTGGTGGTTTTTTCAAGGCAGAAAATATTGCTGAGGCATTCAAGGCATAATTTTTTACCTCCCATACAAATTACTATCTTTACTTCTCTACTAACTTTGCTACTCTTTTTCCAGCACTATATCAGATTTTAGTGAGCTCTGGGATTTGGTGCATTGTCACTGTCTGCCCAACAGACCTGAAGCCTAGGCAAGTAATTCCAAGCCCATGCAATACTACCTTATGCATGATATTGAGAAACCCTCTTCTCATCTGATAAGATATTAAATACAAACACACACACTTTCTTAACCACTCAATAAAAATTCATGCTTCAGGTCTTTCTTTTTTCTTAAAAATAGAGGTAAATTAGGGTTTCACATTTTCTCTCTGACAGTGTGTTCCAGAGACACACACAGACCCAACCTGTGAGTTTGAAAGGCAATCTTCATTAAGATAATTCTCTTGATACATAAAGGAGCTTTCCTGTAATGCATCATTATATTACCACTCCACTTTGGGCTCTCCTGGTGACAAAAGACATGATAGGCTATCAGAGAATACACATTATAAGCTCCTGTCTCTGTAATTTCATCTCTACAATGAATTATAGTTGTTTGGTTAGATGTGTAGCAGCTCACAGACCTGGCTTTGGAGATAACCCGAATAAGGTCTCTACATACCAGCCAGGACAGTAGTTAAAGCAGCTGATGAGCACAAACAACATCTGTATTTATCAGCTTAAACAGAAAATAGTCAATAGGATGAATTTACCACGGGAAGAATCTGTGGCAATAAAGCATACAGGGCACCCTCTAGCAACCAGAGCTGCATGTGAGCTGAGTTAAAGACAGGAGGTATCCTTGAACCTAGGAAGGTAGAAGGTTGTCCAAGAAAAGGGCAGCTCCTTCCACACCTATGCACAGGCTTCAGGTGTAAAAACCGCACCCGCACCCCTACTATGTGCACAGCAGGCCACACCCTTCCAAACTATCATTTTATCTGTTATCTGCAAAATCCAAACACAAAAATGAGCCAGTTTCCCAGATGAGCACAAACACTAAGCCCTGGATGTTAGTAGGGAATTTTCCCCTCACTCGTACACACTAGCACAGGGCAACAATCCTTCTCCCTATAACAGATTTAGATTAGTAATGCCAGCAGTATTAAAAGAGGCCTTTTGAGCAGGGAAACATGTGCTGGCAGTCTGGGAAGGGTGTTAACAACATGTGTTTTGCAGGTATTAATGCTCATGAGGCACAGTGGTTTGTAAAGGCATAATACATCCTGCCATTTCCCTGGGGCCACCACTCACCTTCCCACCTCTCTGTCCCTTCTCTCTCTTCAGAGGCACAACTGAATTCTTCATTGTTTTGCTACAGGTATAGGCAAAGCCATAAAATACACCAGTTGGGACACGATTAATGATCTAAAAGATGGGAAAACCACATCTGGCAAACAAGTGAGAGAGCCCAGGGAGAACTTTATTCAAAACTGAATTCACCAAAGGGGAGAAATATGTTCTGAATCATGTCTGAGCTTTCCAATCGGGTTTTGGGCTCTCACCCTCGCTTCCAGGCTGCTCTTGTTTTCTGATAAAATAAACGAATCTCTCTCTACCAAGCTGCTGCATAAATCCTGGTTACATTGAGACTGGCTTTCATCCCCCACAGACAAATGCCAATAGCAGCGAGGTTGCTGTGGTCGCCACTGAGGCTTTTCCAAACAAGCCTAAAGGTTTTTGTTCTTCAAAGCTAAAACCTCCAGTGAGGCCCTGCTGCAGCACTGGAAACACGTTTCCTAATATTTAGCACACCCAATGTTGAAACTTAACCAAAGTAAACTTGGAAGTGGAAAGGGGAAATGTTAAAGATTCAATAGTGAAATGAACTGTCATTAATTTACTGCTTCATATTTTATGAAGATGTAGATTATTCTGTCTGTTGACACTGCAATTATGCCCCTGGTAGCTATATATATCATGAAACTTTCCTGTTTCTATCAAGACCTTCCAGCATTTGCCCTAACCTTGAAGGTTAGAAGGACATACTTGGCCTACAAAAGCCTGTACATTCAGAAAAGAAGGTAGAATCAAATAGCTGAATACTGAAGTAGTCTGAGAGACTTGTATGACCAAGAACTCCTTTTCACCCGCACTTTTCAATCTCCAAACACTATAAATTTAGGGCTACTGCACTTCTGATCTGCCATCCTGCTAACAATAAAAACATACACAGATCTTAAACAGCAGCTTGTTTGGGTCCATAAGTGCAAAGTCTATAAAAAGTATTGTTGATGGAAATAATCGATGTCTTTGTACATAGATTCAGAGAGGAATGGATTTTTGTTGATTTTCACAATTCAGAGGACAAACGGGAAGTTATTTATAAGAATGACTGGGACAAAAAAATATTGGCAATTAATCTCTCAAGCTCTGGGCTGTTACTTTTTAATCTCATATTTGATTATATGTAGTCATCACCTATAAGTAGTGGCAGGACCTGGCCCCTTAGTTCTAACTCAAGTGCCCCTCTCCTATCAATAACTAAACTGAGAGAATATACAGCAAACAGGATAGATCCTCACAGTTATTCACATTTGCTATCACTAGCAGAGTGCCTACCATGTGGCTGTATAAAACACAGTCTCCCTCATAGCATCTCAGTGAGGAAGTTTACATTGCTATCACACATCAAACTTGCCTATCAGAATATTAAAAATATATAGTTCACACTATACTGGGAAAAAAAAAATCCACAACAAACCTTTAAACTTCATAAGTATTTTAAAGAATGTGGTTTTAATAAACAAATAAATCATAATTTCAAATTAAATTATCCATTTTAATTAATCTTAACTAAGGTTATTTATTGACATGAATAGCACGCTGGTCTCATGAATGTGGTCAAGGGTCACACAAAATGCTGTAACACGATTTACAATTTTTGCTGTTAGTATTGACATCAGCAGAAAAGCCTAACAAGCATTAAAAGTCTAGAAATGTCTTTTGTCTTTTTTCTACCATTCTTTCACAGATATGTCCCTGAGATTCTCCCCTACAGTTCAAGCTGTTACACTTTGGTTTTCTGTGGTTAGCTAGAACAGCAGAAATCTTGCAAAATACACCGGCAAGAATCTAAAAATCTTGGTAACTCATAATGAACGTAAAAGTTTGACCAGTACCCTTCACTTACTGATTCATTAAAAATAACAGTAAAGAATGGACTTTAATAGTTTTGGGCAGCAAAAATAGTTTATATATGACTTTGATTAAATTGTTAGAAGTGATGACTGCACCTAAGTACTCTTAAATACTGGTGATAAGATGCTTGACATAGCCTCTCACAGAACTGGTTACAAAACGTACCAGTCAGATATGCACTGAGTTAGTAATGCCAGTGGAGATTAATGATAAACAATCAATCCCCGGAGTTAAGGGTGTAAAAGGACTCTCTCCATCATTCCTTTCCTTGGTAACAAGCAAGTCTTCGGTGTTCAGCAGTTCCACACTCCTTACAGCTGTTATATGCCCTTAAACTCCTTATTTGCTTGTGTATCTATACATATATAGACAGGGTTTGTCTCTTACAATCAGTTTGCACAGTAGCTGTACAATGTTACTCAATAGCATTAAGGTCCATCAGTATTTACATCCATCTTTTAAGCTATTTTTCTATCTTATAAATAAAGATATTTGAATAAGTAATGCAAGAGAACAAAATCCACCTTTTTCATAAAATAATTACCTATTTTGCCTCAGTGGCCATATGTTGATCAAGTGCTCTGGTTTTCCAGGTTTTGGGTTTTTTGTGGTTGTTTTATTTTTTTTTAGCCAGAGAAGGCTACTTCTCTGTGACAAGGCTTGATTCTATTTTCTGTCTCCAAGTTATTAGCATGGTCCTGATGAGCTGTGCAGGAGGGAAGGAAGATAAGCTTGCAGAAAATTCTAATAGTAAATACCTGTGTAAGCGGTACTTTTTCTCTAAAATAAAAGCCTTTTGACTGAGTTGGTAGAAATAACAACTCCAAACACTATATACTATATAGATAAATATGAGTATTGTTCACATTTGTCTAAAAACCATGTTGCAAAATGAATTTAAAATACAATTTGTGTGCAGAAGGAACACCAGCAGTTTATGTTTGTTATTTCTGAAAATTCTCAATGAAACTGTCCGTTCCAAGAGGAGGCTGAAGAAATCTGCTTCAGACTTGCAAAAATGACTGAACCAACAGTTTTTAATTAAATCTTAAGTGACTGTAACTGTGTTTTGCTCAGTAGTCAGCACCTCATTCCATGTAGATACAGTTGGTTATAGGTAATAAGATTACTTCTGGGTTACCGCCTGTAGCCTCTAAAATACTGCCAAGAGTGAAAATGCAACATGTTCTAGGGTTAAGGAAGCCTAACACGGTGCCAACATCATACTGTGACATTGCCTGCAGAGTGTGAAAGGATTATATCCTGTCTTAACATACCATTTCACCCATGCCAGAAAATGGAAGAGTCTAATCACTGAGTAAGTATGCAAGTCACTAAATATAAATCTAAACCAGTTTTTACTGCTATAATATCAAGTTTCCCTTAAGAGCAGCTCTCCTCTGAGCAGTGGCTCTGAAAAGTTTGTGCCATAGGTTCTCATATTTATGGCATCTTGGTAATTTCCAGATGAAATCAGATCACACTATAAGTAAAGAAGTAGGGGGTTGGTAGGTTTTTTTAATACGTGCAGTACAAACTTACTCCAGTTCTGGATCCTTTCCAAGTCACGCATTACTAAACAACAAAGGTTTGGCAGCCAGATTTTACAGCTAATATTTTCTTCTGGCTGCCTGAGTCAGAACTGAATTCTAACTCTGCTCTCCTTCACAGATACTGGGTCTGCAATGGGAAAAGTAGGTCATGAGAGAGAAAACCCAGCAAAACCAGGGCAAAACTGTGGCTCTTTTGTAGTAAATGGCAAAGCACTAACTTTACTGCAGCAAGGGGTTCCCTGGTAATATGCAAGGACAACTCAACACAAAAGCAGCTCAAGTGAGTTATTATGGCCTTTTACAAATATTTTAGCATAGTGTACTTACAAATTTAAAAAAAAAAAAGTCCTTAAATTTGGCAGCATAAGTCATGTGGAGCTGCTTTTTCCCACTTCTCAAGGGATGACTCGTAGCTCCAGAGAGAACTCATGACAAACCATGCCTAATCATGCCACAGCCCACAATGACTCTAGCAGATCCTGCTATCTGTCCCAAGGAGCCAGGCAGTCACGTACCCCCAGGCTAAGGAGATAAGGCAGGATCATTTAGGAACGTCTCATGAATATGTAGGGTATGGGATCATGGGTTCATCATACTGAAGGACAGAGAAATGCAGTGCATCACATGGGAAGCCCTAACATCAGGGAAAATCCACAGGAACTGACTTGGGGTGGTAGTCGTACCTCACTCAGAGTGACTTAGCAGAGGAAAATGACAGCTCTTTGAGGACTGCTGGGGTTTACTGATCTTGCATCTTTAAAAATATAAAAGAAAGAAAAGGAAAGAGAGAAAAAGGAAATGGAAAAGGGAAAAGGAAAAGGGAAAAGGAAAAGAAAAAAAAGAAAGGGAAAAAAAGGAAGGAGTATGTACATATGCCTTTTTATACTGGTGAAAATATCTGGCTAGGGTGCATCATTCTCTGCATCTTGATTTACTTAAAGTGTAAATGTGGTGACCTTTAAAAACTTGAACAAAATGTGCTAGAGAAGTTTTATTGTTATATTATAAAATGATAAAAAATGTGATTGGAAAGAAGAAAGAAGACACCTTTTTTCCTAAGTAACTATTAACACTCATCCTTTAATTCTAGTTATAATTCTTGAAGTCTTCTAACTTCTTCCCCATCTAACCAATGTTACACTTTCTTCTGCTCTGTTTTTGGTTTTTTTTCCTCAAGAATTCATCAGGACAATGTTCCTTAAAAAAGTGCAAATATGTACTCAGTTACATTGTAGCTGCTTCTGAAAACATTGTTTCATTTTTATCTGGCCTCTGATGAGGAAAACAATTTTAAACAATGCCAAGAAATATATATTATAACAAAAAAAAAACACCAAACAAATCATAATTACAAACTAAAGATTTAAGACCTCCAACATTGCATCAGACATTTTTGGATTTTGGATCTTTTGGTACTACCCCAAAAGGCTACTATTTTCTTCCTTCAGAAGAAGTTTTCTGATGTCTTAGGTGATCTATACGCAGGTCCACCAGAAAGGGATAGTCTGCTCCCCTCCTCAGACCCCAGCTGTGTGTCTCCACTGCACCCCTTCAGCAGTGCTAACATTAAGCCAGTGCCCTCCACAAGTCAGGTAAATTCACTAAAGTGGTAGGAAACTAACACACCAAAAAAAAGGAATTATTTTCTACCAGTTCCTGTCCTCAAGCAGAATCAACTCACCAGTGGAAAAAAACAAAAAAAAAAGATAGTTTTCACACCAACTGGGGAAGACATAGTGGGGACATGTCTTTGGTGGCCCCTCCAGGGCAGAGGAGGGCAGAAAAGGGAAGCTGCCACCTGGTTGGTGTTACCCAGTGTAGCTGTGGGAGCTGCCTCCTATACTCTGGTCACCCCTTCCAGGTGAATGTTGAAATTACAGGGAAGACCCACAATGACCACAGTCCTGATCCTCTATGTGGGATGATAGCCATATATTGCTTTCAACAGTGCAGGCGGACGCTTAGACACAACAGAACAATAATTTAAGGGTGATTCCACATTACACATTCTTAGCAATAAGCATTTTATCCTTGCATTGAAGGAAATTTGCTTGATATTTGGCCATTTATGACTTGTTTACTTTTTTAACACAACATAAGAATAGTTGTTGGACCAGCTTTTGCCACCCAAATGAAACTTCGTCTCTGAAACCATCTCTGAAACTGTTTCTGTCTTCAGAGACAGAGGCGGCTATTCTTTGATCCTAGTGAAAGCAGTGACTCAGGCAGTGAAATTCAGATAAGACAAACATCAACAATAAATTCAGTATTAATTACATTATCAATAGTAACAATGATAACTTGCAGTAACATTTATCAGTTTCATGGTCTTTTTACATCTAAAGTTTCACAGATCTTTATAGTAACTCTTAAAGACTATGAAGAACAGCCAGATTCTCGCGGTTCTGTGGGAGCTCACAAACACACAGGATGCCACAAAATTTAAAATCTAATTTCAGATATGAGCTTTAAGTGAGTTTGGAACAAGTAAGAAACAGGAGAAACAACACAGCTTGCAACTCAATGCTCACACAAGTTAAGCCAGTAGGAGCAATAAGAACTACACACTACTTAAGCCATTTCCCTTTATGTCCACTATTAACTTCTACAGGTGGTGCTTGTATTTTGGCTTTCTTTCCAGGGTAAGGTGATGGAGGAAAGAGTATGGAAATGTGGCAGTAGTTAGGGATCCAGGAAATGGCAGGTGTTTGATCAGGGACAGCTTTGAGGTGGAAAAGGCAGACGTACTGAGTGGGGGAATGAGGGAAAGAAGTCATTCCTATGAGCAGGTGGTCCCCGGGGCCTGTCAAGTGACTGGATGGATGTGGATGTGATTGACAGTTTCTGTGCTGGCTGTCAGGGGGGCTTGCTTCAGCTTAAGGACGTTGCCAGGGACATATGGCAGTAAAGGAATAGCCAAATTTTAGGAGCACGTTGACAATGTAGTCTATAAAAATACCTTCTTTAGAGTTCCTGGTGCCTGCAGGAGCTGTAGGAGGGGAGTGAAGAGGGCAGAATATCTCCACCCCGGCGCCCTGATTACAGCATGAGACTCAGCTGAGCTCCCAAGAAAGGAAAAACAAGCTGTCCATTCCCATAGTCATGGCAGTGACTGCCCTGATCTCAGGGCAGCGCACAAATGCACCTACGCTGCACCTATGCCCCATCGCCACTGCAGTTCAGCTCTGTGAAAGAGCCTCATCCCATGATTAAAAGCCAACCAGAGATATGTCTGTTGCTAGTTGGAAGACAGACACAGTAGTGGGTTTCCTGCTCTCAGGAGTCTCGAGAAACCAGCCTCATGGCTGGAAATTTCCATTTCAAATGGCAGGTGACTCTGGGAGGATTGCAGAACATCTAAAGGGGCAGACCACCTGAGTGAGGCACAGCACCTGCATGGGACACAGCACCTGCATGGGACAGAGTCCTACACTCCCTCCAACCTGCACAAACAAGTGGGAAGGTAGAACACAACCCCAGCCCTGAACTGGGGCTGTGCCACAGCTGCAAGCTGGCCTGGGGAAATCAAAAGAGTCCTGGCCTGCAGCCAACCTCAAAGCAGTCTTGCAAACAGCACAGCATTCATGCATGCTGCACTAATCTGTCTACCCCACACACACTGAAACTCCCATGGAAGCAGAGACCCACAGAGTTTCCTATTTCTTTTAATTAATAGAATTTGCCTAGAGGCATTTTGGAAGTATTCAACCAACCATTGTTGCTCGTGTTCCCACACTTTCCCTTCCTCTGCTGATTCTCCGCTGTTGCAAAACTCAGAGGCAATGACATAAAACAATGCGAGTTCAAAAAACTTTAGGAATGTCATCATTTGTCCCAGAAGTTGGCTCAGGCCTCCCTCAGACTATGCACAGACAGCACCTCAAAGCCTGCAAATGTCTACATAGAGGCCAGCACTGAACTGGCTGCTGACAGATTATTAGCTGCTGTTATTTCAATATATATTCTGCATACATTTTGAATGCTTCATCAATCACGCAGAAGATAACATCTAAACGAACAAGAAACAGGTTTAATGATAAACACTATCAGAAGATATTATCTTCCAGATGTTAAGTAAATGTCTCAAGATTTGGAAAAAGCAAAGGAAGACAAAGCTGAGATGTACATTTTCAAATGAAAAGAAGTACTTAATTTAGCTTGATTAGAGTGCTCTAAATGGATGACTTGCATATGACCATGATGATCCATGTGAATACAGAGATTATCTTTCAGGGATGGATTATATATTATTACAGTCCATTAGGTTCATCTTCTAAGTCTCACCATTTTAATGGCACATTTAACATCAAGCAAACATAGGGGGAAAATATCCTTTTTCTCACTCTTTTGTCAGCATTTTGGATCCCCAGCCTAAATTCATCCAAGACCAGTCTCAGAAAATTTGTATTTAAGTTAAACAAGACTCACAGCTCATTTCACTAGTGCAAAGAAAGCTATCCCATGACCCTACCAATAAAATCTCTTAACACATGTACTGGGATATTTTACCACCAGAGTACAGAAGCTGATTGAGGAACAGTGGCTCAGCCTGGTTGATTTATTATAATCCTACTGTTGAAGAACTGAAGGGTCTTTCCATCCATAAATACTGGTTAAAATATTCACTACAAATAAATGGAGAGAAGAGCCTCTGTAGGGCCAAGTACCACAGCAAAGAATGCCTGTCTTCCAAAGCTGCTGGCAGACAACAGGGGAGCAAACAACCAAGTTTCTCCCCACAGGATGTTGTAAAAATATTTCCTCTGGTTTCACTCCATGAGAAAGTCAGTTGAAGTCCACAAGTCTCCCTTGGTTTCTTGCCATAGCCATGTGAAAATACAATTGTTGCCTGATTTCAACATATAATATGACACAGACTTGATAAATACCGGGCTCAAGTTCATAGGCTTTAGAAAGCCATTTCATTACATATTTAAATGGCTTGATCCTGTTCCAACTGAAGTCAATGGACGTTCTCTCATTTACCACAGGACAAGGTCCCAAAGCCTTGAAGGAATCCAGCCTTGCTATTATAAAACACAGTCTCTCATGGACAGAAATGTTACAGGCTCATGAAAAAGCCCGCCTGAGTGACAAAATCAGTTACTCAGTGCAAAACCATTTTACTGCACAATGCAAAACATCTAATTCCATTTTGATTTGGTTTGGTTTTGTCTGGTTTCTCTCTTCATAGATTAATTATTCCCACCATTTTCACTATCCTGCTTCTTAATGTCCTGCAGCTGGATCTGCTGGAAAGGATTGTCAAGACCTTGCATGCAAACCTAAGGCAACAAAAGCAACTTCTGAAGACAGGCTTAGGTACCAAGCAGAGCAGCGTGGCCTCAGTAGTTTATATTTGGTTGGAATTGAAGGGACAATTTTAAAGATTAGAAAAACAAAACAAAACAGATGCAATCTTGAACTGAAACTAGATTGAGCTCATTAATTTTTTTATTCTGCAATATAAACCCATTGCTTAAGAAAAAAATTAATTTTAGGCTAATATTTCTTGCAGAATTCCTCATGAAGGTTCCTCTTAATGGGATGAAAAAAAACTGAAAAACTTTTCTTGGGCCTGAATTTTATGTCACCTATGTCAAGTTAGTACAAATTCATCAAAGATAATTGTGCTATGTTTTCATGCAACCTCTAAATTTGGTACTAATGCTAACACGTGGCTCAAATAACAACTTTACTACAAAGCACAGAAAAGTTCATCAGAGAGCCAAGGCCAAGTAACTCCTGAGTACAGCACCTTGACTTATGGGTATGGTGCTTTCTAAACATGACAATATAAAAAATATGAAGATGGTTTCCTAGAGTACTGAATACCTGAGTCATACATTACAAATGCAATCCTTCAAGTGCAATCAAAGCAACAGCAGCCCTTGCAAGAAGGAGGGGCAAATGTTTATATAACTAGGGGTGTAGGATGTGGATCTCCTAAAAATAAACATTTATGTTCCAGACTCTCATCTTACTTCTACTTTATCTTGTAAGTCAAACCGCAGAAATGAACTGCTATCCAGTGAGTAATAGAGGCATAATCTGGTCCACAAAGAGAAAAAGTACAGCATGTAGATATTGAAAGGTCAACATATTGCCACTTGGAAGTTGCTCAGCATCTATCCCAATTTCTGATCCTTCTTTAAACAGAAGTCCAACAAAACCCAAGTTTCCAATAACAAATGTCATCCTTTGGGAGAAATCTCTTCCTACTGCCACTGTACAATCCATAAATTTGACAGGAAATCAATCACTACCACTGCAAGAGCATTTTAAAGAAAATCCCTGTTGAATTCTCTAAGGGAATACAAAAAAAAAACAAAAACAAAAACCGCAGTCTGAATTTATTTTAAATGTGCACCTTCAAATTGCTACTTTCCAAAATCAGAAACATCTTTGCTAATTAATCAAATATTTCTCACACATAAAGTACTCCACCTGCCCCATCACAGTAAGGACGCTTAGCATTATGGGGACAAAATTTGCTTTCCATCATGCCCTGAATCTCCCACTGTACAAGTCTGTCCAAACATCTCAGCATAAGAGATATCCTACAGACACCACAGCTTTACAGATACTACCGTACTGTGATTTGCTCTTCCTTGGTGAGCTGATGTTTGACTTCTTGACACTTCAGACAAGAAGTAGTTGCAGTGATTTCAGCAGGACTACCTAACAAGCAAAACTTGTCCTCAAGAAGAGCCAAGGGCTTTTTTAAAATCCTTCAGATTCTCAGATATCTAAAAGATGATACAAGGACACAACTTGTGGCCACATCACTTAGCAAGATAGCAAGAATCAGCACTTTAAAAATAATAACCCACTCATCAGATCCTCTACATGTGATGAAGATGTTGGTAACCTTTAAAGTCAGAGGGAACTCAACGTCCCCTTCAAAATGGAGTGCCGCTGATCTTGTAGTGAGAGGACTTTCTCTGCTTTTTATTCTCTATTGTGCTGCCATACAACAAAACCAGAGGAGCCACAAGACCGCAAGAAGAAAGGTTATGAAGAAAACTGATTCCGCAACATCATGTCTTTAACAGCAAGTCCTGGAATCTGACACTGCTGCCAAGACTTGACGCATCTAATATCAAATATTTAACACTAAAATGTTCTTAGACTTAAACATTGAAGTCCCGTCTGCAGGAGTTGTGTGTTTTGCCCACACATGGTACAGATTAAGCCGCAGTCACATTCTTTTAATTTTTTTCTTTTTTAATCTCTGCTGCAATACATGTTGCATTAATTCCCACACAGCGGTAAAATTCCAACAAAAGCTTTAGAGGATGGACACACCCCATTTGGCCTACAGCCTACTGCTCTGACCACTCATACTGAGGATGGGCAATGCGATGGTGTTCTCCATGAAGATAAGAACAAGCTGGGTTACCTGCTTCTTGGCCAAATCTCTCTAAAAGCCTCGCTATAGGGTATAGAGGAGGAAGCACCATAACCATCCCTTACATCACTAACATTTGAAAAAAGGAGAGTTAAGGCAATCGAATTCTGTGGGGAACAAGGCCTGCCAGCATGTGGGAGGATGTGCTCTAAGGATCTATGTGCCGTTCCTCTTCCTTTCTGGCTTCCAGTGAGAGCCAGACATCTCACAGCCAGGCTGAGGCAGCTGGGCAAACAGGGGAGCTAAAAAACAGTGAAATTTCTGAGTAAAAGGGGGATGGCCAGTACATTTTCATTACTTCCACAGTTGAGCTGATGATATTTTGGTAGTGCAGTTTTGGATTTAGGCAATGAAGTCTGCCCCACTGCTAAATCCTTTTTTGGATTTGGCCTTAAAACCTTATGTTCAGCAGCATTTGTTTTATCTTCAAGACTTAGAACACAAGGAGAATTTGGCTTGACTATTTTCTTTCTTCATTCACACTAGGAATCCTGTGAATTCATGTGGATGGATATATGATAATTCGCCTTTAAATTCATCACCATTATAGGACACTGAAGCTGCACAGCCACAGCATAAGCGATTAACAGTTAAGGATGTAAAATGTTCTCCAGATTTCCTGGGTTTCACTGTAATATTTAACTAGACTTTTGGTAGCAGAATGCAAGCTCTTTTAAAAATAGTTTAGACAAGCCATTTTGTAGGAAATGTTAAAGCATATTAGCTAGTGAATAAAGCTAACATAGAAAAATGTATTTTCTAAGCTATGTAGTTACTGAGGTCATGGCTGTGAGACCTGTAACTTGGTCTCAAATGACAAGCAAATTAAATGTAATGGACCAGCAAATTCTATATAGTAAGGATGTTTCTGTTCTGTTTTATACTTTTTAATTCATTACATAAGTGTAACAGAGCAGAAGTTAATCGTATAAGCTTCTTTATTTAAGTGCTCATTAAAAAGTAAGAAAAATTCAGACTAAAAATACATTTCTAAAGAATAACTTGATAGTAAATATTTACTGGCAGAGCTTTATCTGATGGCTGCTGAAATAACAAACATAAAATTAGGATCACCTTGATTATTAAAATACTTTTTTAAAAAGCTTTGGAGTAAAATAAGTAATTACAAATGTGTAAGTATTTGCATCTAGTCACTGTATATAAAACCATACAATTTTCTACAGCATGGAGTCGCAACTGGAGCATGCATCCAGTTGTGACTGTTATTCTGCAGGAATCTTTATATATTACAAGGACAGGGAGAATATACATTTTTAGTGAATTTACATGATTTTTGTTCTTAGAAAAACTGTCATGGATTTTCACCAAAGCATAGCATGACAAAATAAATATCATATGTTCAGCACTTTCATAAAACACTGTAATTTGGTGTCCTCAAGACAGATAAAGACTACAGTAAAAGGTAATTAAGAGATGAGTGGACAAATACTGTAAGAGATGGGTAAAGATAAAACAAGTTGCTGAAGTGCAATGGAAAGTCTCTTCAGTGAAGTGATGTCGTACAAGAAGAGAGTACCAGATGGCAAACTGGCAGAGTGCGCTCCTCTGCCAAAAGGAGTGTGTCAGTAGAAGGAGAAAAGTAGAGTTAGACGAATGGAAGGAGATAAGAAGTGATTGGATTTGGAACCACTAAAGCTGTCAGAAGATGAGGAGGAGTTTGGCTGAACTTTGTGAAAATGAGAAGCATCCTGCAAAGCAGGGCAATGAGTTTATGCTCCTTCAGTAAAATTTAGCACTGTGTGTGCTCTGAAGGTAGTCTGAATGTGCTTCGCTACCAGAAGAGCTCTCCCTATGCTGTAAGGGCATAAGAGAGTAAGTCCCACTTTATAATGCAGTTAAATAACTCGTGTGCTCTGAATGAACGTGGCTATAATTGCAGCTCAATGCAGGTACCGTCACCCAATACTTTCCTGTGCCAGGAAAGCCACAATGGAAAGAAATGTTCCCATGAATGTAGAGGGAGAAGGTGATGCAAAAAAAAAAATGTCAGTGGGGTTAGGGCAACACAAAGATAGACAATTCTGTGAAAAGTGATCTGTACATTTCAATTATGAACTGAGATCCTCACACCAATGAATGAAATGTAACTAATTATAAACATAAGTTAGATATCTCATTGCCCTTATTGTTGATCTAAATACATAGGCTAAGTCTAGTATAGAGAACAGAGGAGAGTGCTTTTAGCGTTCTGCATCAATTTAACTCAATAAATGTAATGCCAACCTTGCCAGTTAATAACAGAGCCACATTAGAGTCATTCTTCAACGTGCATTGTCTTCCCTACTACTCAGTATCAACAGCCTACGAAATATGTGGGCACTCGACCACCCACTTTATCTCACGTAATATATCTTTCCAATATTATATAGCTTGGGCATTTAATAGGCACAATAATAGATATAATCGACATTAATAGATACTCATATACTATGTACACATGAAGCTTATGACCCGAGACAAAAAAAAAACCAAACACCTTGATGAGGTTTACTTGAAGAAAGTACAAATTAAGGATATCAAATATTAAAAAATAATTAAATGGTTCTATGGTCCTAAATTCCTAACTGCTTAAAGAAAATACAGATGCAACCTTTAGAAAACTACCTCATGTTTATACTTAGAACCACAGAATCAAAGCATCATTTAGGTCAGAAAAGATCTTAAAGATTAAATCCAACTGCACTGCCAAGTCTACCACTAAACTGTGACCACCAAATTTTATTTTTTTTCTTCTAAACAGTGATCATTCTAAACAAAAGGTAGTTCTAATAATTTTTTAAAATAAACAGAAAATTCCCCTTTGAGATGTCATGAGATGAGTGAATGGTCTCATAACACTAATGAAAAAGTCTGTTTGAAAAGGGAGTAAAAACAATGGTGAAAGTGTAATATATAAGATTTAAAACAAATTTTAGTAGATGTTAATAGAAGTTGTGTTTGAAATATAAAAAAATCTCCTGCCTGCTACATGTTGCTAGATATTCCTGAAATTGTTAAAATTGCCACCCTTACCAAAAAATTCCAACATACTTATCTCTTCTTACACTTTTTATTTTGGCTCGGTTTACATTCTGTGTTCTCTCATGTCAGTCTTTAGTTTGACCTTCTGGCCTTTGCAAATGGCCTTTATTTTTACAGCAGCCCTTTACTGGAGTAACACATGACTCAAGAACCTCTCCATAGCTCTTTCTGCAACCTTCCCTTGCTTGCACATGGCTTAAAGAAAAGCTGCATGTCTGACTATTCTGCATACTTTAAGAAGGCCCTTTTCAATGAGAATAAAGAGAAATGGCATTGAGAAGAATGAAATGAAACATTGCTCAACAAAAGCTTACTCCAGAGCCCAGACAGCGAGGAAAGTCTCCTTTCTGCTACTAGAAATGCAAGAAAAAATCTACTAATGACTTTTAGCTACAGTTAAGAGTCAGATTTTGGCATACAACAAATATTTCAAACCTGGTCTTCCTACAATTTTATTTACATAATCATGCACTGAAACTGATAATTACGACTGGTTTAGAGCAGCTGGATCAAATCCTTACTTGAAACCATCCCAGTTTTCATGTTTAAAGAAATAATCAACTCTAGTATATAAATCATGAAGAAAATCACCTTACATTTAGTTAGTATAGAACTATTATATACGTGCATGTCATATTACCTACTGATTCAAAATTCAACAGTCTTTGGTTCACTGAATATATGTTATTAATATTTTAATGTTCAAAATTTCATTTCACCTGGAAAACAACACTCTGAAGCAACAAGGAATAACAGCTCAACTCTTGGAGATATACACCAGTATATGCATTGCTGTGGCTCCTGTTACTCTGCAGTCATTAATATTGCCAAATTTGAATGTGCTTAGAGCATTTTCTAAAAGGTGAAAAACATACCTTCTCTTCCTTAGAAAACCCTCAAGTCTTTTTCTTAGCTCTATTTTACACCATACAAGTTCATACATAGTCTGTATCTAGATCTAGAAAGAAAAAACTTTATTCAGGGTTGTTGTAGATGACAGAATAAAGATTTCTTTAATTCATGGTCCTTTCTGGCAACCTTTGCCACTGTAAAATTAGCTCCAAATTTGTTCTACTATGTTTATGGGCTCCAGTTCAAAAATCTATGAAGTGTGGAGTATTTTACAAGCTCCTACAGCAAAACAGAAAAGCAGGTGGTTGGACACAGTATGAGAAGAAAAAAAAATCCAACCATTTATCTAGAACAATTTGCAACCCACCAGGAGATCTCAGATACCAAAGAAGCAACAACTTCAGGCTATCCATCTAGCAGCACAGCTATAGATGGATTTGATTTCCGCAAGAAATCTGCAAAACAATTATGCTGCCAACTAGAAACAAGTGTGCACTGCACACACACTCCACTGCATCCGTTACTCCCAGGTCTGTAACTACATGAATTTATGAATCACATAACTGTAGTTTTCTTGCCAGGTTTTCATCAAGCTCTCTGCTTTTGCCATTGTTACTCAAGTTTATCAGTAACTCTGCAATAGTTAAGTAACTAATTAACTGCTTTTCATGCCTGAGCAGCAGGACAGCATCACCAAGGCTGACTTGGTTTATATTGTGAAACTTTTAGACATGGTCTGAGATGAGCATTACTGCTCATTAGAACCTGCTACCTACATAAGCAACAGGAGAGACAGCATTCAGGAGAGTAACTTGCTCCCTGCCTTCTCCCAGTAATTTCCTGGTAAAATCCACAGAAGCTTGTCCAAAGCTCAGAGCTGTTAGGATCACTGAACTGCTGGTTTGCTCCTTTGTGGGGCACTGTAAAGGCAGAGATCTCTAGGAATGACAAAGTTGTAGGGCAAGACGGGACTTAACTTGCCTCTTACAGTTCTTTGGCAACCAGATGCTGACAGTCTTCCCATCACATGCTAAGGTTTTGTGGATTTAGGACTTTCTATTTCAAACAACACAGCTGCCTGAAGTTTATTCAGATGCTTTTCTCTAATAGTACATTTCCCCCCATGAAAAAAAGCATTTTGCCTGCTTCAAATAGCACTTTAAAAAGCTAAATCTAGGCCATCCCCCAATACAGGTTCACACATCACTATTATTCTTCTGCATGCTGTGCAGGTGTTTTCATAAGGATATTAGTCAACAAGATGGGATCTCAAAGCAGCTGTTTGAAACCCATGACACCATTCTCCAGAAATCACTAGGTACAGATGCAGGTGCAGATGCAAGTCCGTCAGGCACAACTGAAAAGTCCTTCAAGGCTTATAAAACGTGTAGTACATCTGTTCCTAACATGCCTTTGTGGCTTTGTCCCTGCATTTGTGTACAACCACACAACAACGAGGCACAGATTTATTTTATTTCTCTAGGCACAGATCTTTCTTTTGGTTGGTTTGGATTTTTTTTTTTCTTCCTTTTTAAGTAGTTCTGAACTCAAAATCAGTTTACACTGATTTATTTTTTGGTCTTTAAGCAACTCGGCTTGACAGTTCGGCATTCCCTCAGAGTAACTTATAACTGCTTAAGGGCAGATTGTTCTCAGACTACTTAAAATTCATCCTACAAATTACATGAAGCAGGGGTCTACTCCATGCTTTTCCTCAGTGTAAAGGACGACATGGAAGTTGTGCTATCTGGCTTCTGTATTTTCTTCTAATAATGGAACATTGTAGGTGAAGTTAGGGCAGAAGAGTTACATATTTCTAGCCCCTTGGAAAGATTAGCTTTCCCTGGTTTGCTCTACTTTTCTGTCTTATGCTCCTACTATCATAAACTGTCACCTATCATAAACTGTCACCTCCCTGCTATACGGTTTTGTTGGGTTTTTTTTGTTGTTGTTGTTTTAATGAAAACAGTATGTTTCTGGGAAAATAATGAAATTAGGAAGTCAAAGCACCACGTTTGGACCTCACCACGTACAAGATCCTTCATCTTTGATGTGTTGTTCACCTCTCTATTACTCACTGTCTGCATTTATAATAATACAGGTAATGATGCTCATATTGCTTTGTAAACACAGACAAGAAACAGTACATGAAGATAAAAGTTACTTCTACTAATTTCTGCCCTAAGAGGAGAACAATACTTCTCTGTCACTTGAAATTCCCTCCCCAAGCCAGTTCTCAGCAGGAGGGAAAGCAAATTTCTTGTGTTATGGGACACATGTCCTGAAGGATTATAAAGAGTTCAGTGAACACCAACTTCAACAGGTTCATTAATAATTAGTTAATGTCCTTAACATACTAAATGAACACGTAGGTCATTGATACAGCCTCAAGTGAATTGGCATAAGCAAATAACATCCACTTCAGCACAATGAAATTTAGGGTGCACTTCTAGGAACAAAGAATGCTGTCCATATTTATAGGATGGAGATTCCTAGGAAACAGTGACTCTGAAAACAGTCTGCCAGATACTGTGGGCGTAACGCTGAATAGGAGCTCCTAGTTCAGTGTTCTCTCTTAAAAGACCATCCCTCTGCTTCTGAATGCATAAGAAGAGAACACCCTTTGTAAATCAGGATTCTTTCCCACCATTAGGTCTGACCTGGCCATGTCTCCTGGAGAAACTGTACAGTGAAACAATTAGCAGAATAAATGTGCAAAGAGCACAACTTGTGTGTGGAGTTTTTTAAAACCACGTTCTACAGGCGATTCTTATCGTGGTTTTAAAAAATGCTTTCTTAATATAAAAAAAACAAACAACCAAACAACCAAACTTATAAAATGAGATTAGCATACAAAAATCAGGGAAAGGAAGTAATGGGATACCATATATGTACAATTACAAAGACTTCTGTTACTACTTTTTTATGTATCTTGAAGAATAACAGAGATTGAAATCAATAATCTGGTTAAAATGAAGAAGGCCTTGCACTGTCAAGTAATTTTTCATACTCCCTGAGATTAGCTGTACTACTCCCCATTCAGAACTTTGCTATATGCTTGAGAAAATTTCTTCACTTCAATAAACCCAGCTCATTTTTTACTCAGGATTCCCACTTAACTCTCTCCTTTTTCTACTACATATCAGAGTATAAAAAAAGCATCTAGATCATACTTTCTGATTACTAATGTTTAGAAATAAGAGTTTAGAAATATGCTTTGAGATGATGAACTAGCTTTTTCTGCATTGGGAAACAGACCAAGACCTCAGTCATTAAAGTATAAGAAGATAAGAATTAAATATGTTCCTATGTACAGATCTATCTATCATAGAATCATAGAATCAGCTAGGTTGGAAGAGACCTTTAGGATCATCAAGTCCAACCATTACCCCAGGACTGCCAAGACCACCATTAATTATATCGCTGAGGACCTCATCTACACAGGTTTTGAGCACTTCCAGGAACAGTGATTTCACCACTTCCCTGGGAAGCCTGTTGCAATACCTGATCACCCTCTCTGTGAAGAAATTTTTCCTCTTGTCCTATCACTTGTTATTTGGGAGAAGATTCTCCACCTCACAACGACTTCCTTTCAGGTAGCTGTAGAGAGGGACAAGGTCCTCCCTGAGCCTTCTCTTCTCCAGACTAAACAAACCCCATTCCCTCAGCTGTTCGTCACAAGACTTATTCTCCAGAACCTTCACCAGCTTTGTTGCCCTTTTCTGGACACACTCCTGCACCTCAGTGTCTTTTTTGTAGTGAGGGCTGAGAACTGAACACAGTATTTGAGGAGCAGCCTCACAAGTGCTGTGTAAAGGGGGATGATCAAACCTATCTACATACATATGTACACAGACATACAATGTATTTCAGACTCTTATGCTAGTGCTAACAAGTTTTGTAGCCAAACCACATTCCATTTAAAAGATTTAGTTTTATAGAGCCCCATTCAGTGTCCCCTCTTAGGAATTTAGTTTTCAATTAATCTAAGCAGTGTGAAACTCCTCGGCTTTCTTTCAAAAGGGAGAAAACTTTCTTCAAAGACTACTGCCAGCTATTTCTACATTACTTATGTGAAATGGCACATTTGGGACTTTTGTCATGGTGCTCTGAAACACAATATGCTGTTCTTTAAGGTCTTGGTGGAGAAAGCAGGGATTGAGGGCCAAGATAATGTACTCAGGGAATTTGGCAGTATATGAAGATATAGGGAAAATGAAGCAGGTGTAGGGGATACAGGATAATACTGGACACAGGGTCTTGTCATTTAAACTTGATACCATTTTCAATCAAAATTTGCCATCAGCTTTAAAGTACCAGGATGTGAGCAGACTACTTATTTTGCGTATAGCATGCCAGTGAAAAAGAAAAAGAAAAGTGCAATATCCAGCAAACATTCCTTACAAAGCTCATATATTACTTCAGTTATTAATTATGTTTGGTCCTTAAACAGAAAAAGTACTTGGATCATTTCCTTAATCCTGGTAATACTGTATTCTTATTGTCATTGTATTCTTATGCATTTATATTTTATTTCAAGAGTAAAAAAATTGTAGGAATAACAGACGTCACTTCAAAGGTTTGCAAATGTTGCTAACTTGGACTCACATGAGAGCACATCGTTTTTCCAGTCCCTTATTAAACATATTTTAAAAAGAAATAATACAGAATTCCCTTAAGAAAACACATTGTTCAACATTCAGAAAATAAAACATCTTTCTAGCATTAAAAAGCCAACATCTTTACTTGATGAAACTCCACTTGTGCTCGCCATTCCTTATAACAAACTGATGCAGTAAACCACATTGGATGGAGAGCATAAATATTGCACAGGCTTTCGTTCATTTTCAACTTCTTGAGCTTTTATTTTCCATTAGGTCTAAAGGAAAACTCTCTTTTCTTGTTTGAGGAATTGCACAGGTAGTGTCTCCTCCCCCTCCCTGGGAATGCTGCCCACTCTTAGAAAGTTCTCGAATTAAATATTTGTCACAGCTGTTCTACAGACACAGTATGTCTGCTGTCTACCCTGGAGTGAAAACAAATCGCAGCCAGTTTGCTGGTCACACGTTCCAACTGGGATTTTGCCATCTGTCATTGTGTTTGCAGAGCTATTTAGCTTTCCAGTTCATACCAAACAAATTCCACCTCCAGTACCAGGAGGACTTCAAAAGGTGGCTGGAGAGATCATGTAGATGGGGAAACGTGCCTAAGAGTCGGGGGACCTGCATCTGTTCACAGCTTTAAATATTGTTTGGCATAATTGCATTAAAGGCTCCTAGAGTGGGGTCAGATCAATGTTACCAGATACAACAGTGCAATAAAAGTAAAAACACCCTTGCCTAATAGTTTCCTGGGCTATTAGCAGACTATTCTCCGTTTAGGTATGTTAAACTGCATTACATAAATCACAGCATTATACACAGTGTAAAACTCTAATAAAAATATACTGATCTTAAAAACCATTAGCTAAAGATATTTTTAGTTAATTATGCCTGAAAATGGAGAATCTCAAAACATTTTGCAGACATCCTAATTCTCTAAGGGTTTTAGTGTGAGAGAGATTAAAATGTGGGGGTTTTTCTTCTTTCCTAGGGCTCTCTCAACAGTACTTCATTTTCTAGACAATGCCTGTGGACCTGGGTGAGAAGAATTTAGCTTTTTTTTGATACAAAACAAACAGCAGCTGATTTGATGCCTATTTAATCTCACCAGCCCTCAGTGAAGAGGGAACTTCAGCCCTTGGCTGCTCCTCCTCCTCCCCCAAAAGCAAAGCCTGTGTGAAGCTGCCAACCCTCATTCTTTTGGAATGAGACACTCTCATTTATTGTCTCAATTTCAATCTGCCTAAGGCTGAAAATAAAGACAGTCACCATTGATTTCAGGCGGATATTTAGAAACACATTCAGATTCTTTTAAAGTCAATTAGATGATCACAAATTGGCAACTCCATAAATTTCCTGCCGGGGATTAGGTTGTTGCATCAAAACCTCCTACTCCCTTCACCCAAACTTTCACAGTTTTTGACAAAACAGTATATCAAAAGGGGTGGCAGTGAGTGGCAAATGGAATGAGGAAAGCTCCCTGTCCATACAGCAAACTCAAAATCCCACCAGGTATAGGAATGACCCAAAAAATGTAAAATACTCCTAATTATATTTTGGACCTGCTTCTCCTGCAATGAGCTTGGCCTTGAAACTGGTCAGGAAGCAAAAAGCAGAACAAAATAATAAATTTGGATACATCAGAGACACAACTTCCGACCATTTAAATACTTTGATGTGTACACAAGTGGCATGCAGATGCCTGACTTTTTCAGTTGCCAGCTAGCTTGAAGCAGATGGGTTTAAAGAAGGATTTCAAAACTGCTGCACATAAGGACAGAGATCCCCAGAGGTGCCAATAATACTATTTTCCCTCCATAAGATGATGTGCTTCAGCCACAACTACTGCTCCCAAGGCTGTTTGATCAATAACTCTACATCTGAGAAATATTTAAAATCTAGGATGCAAAGTAGCTTCTGCTCAGGCAACCAGCTCATATTTAAAATGCACCACAAATAATGCACTGGTACAACAGGACTGAAGAAGAGACCTCCTTTGTAAGATGAAGCAGACTTTGAGATAGCATCACCTCGGCAACCACATAGTCAAAAAAAAACCAAAAAGCAAAGTATGAGCATTTTGAGAAACAGCACAAAACCACTACACTGTATTTTTTCCATCTATTCAGAAGACTGTGAAGGTTTACAGGCATAGATACCCAGCTTTATACACAAACGGTAAAGCATGTTTTTCTGTATATAATAGAATCATAGAATAGTTAGGGTTGGAAAGGACCTTAAGATCATCTAGTTCCAACCCCCCCTGCCACGGGCAGGGACACCTCACACTAAACCGTATCACCCAAGGCCTCGTCCAACCTGGTCTGGACACTGCCAGGGACAGAGCGTTCTTTTCAGAGGGAAAGGCTAGCAAATTGTTATAAAACACCTTCAGTAACTGGAGCTATTGGTGCAGTTGTACTGCACGTGAAGAAATAACAGTTTAAACAAACAGTCATACTTACTTTCTCTTGACAACATATGATTTAAATTGTAACAATGCTTTAAAATCTTCCATTGAGTGAAAGTTTGAGAAGACCCTAGAAACATTATGTTTATCCTCTCTGCCCCCTCCCAAGCAGAAGGCAGTTTGCAAGGCAGCAAACAGCCCCTCACCAAAACTGAGGAAGAAGCTGTGGGGAAAGATGTTACAGGCAGAGCAGGTTTTATAGCCAGCTGACATCTCACTGCTCTCTAGGACCCTCGCTAACATTAGGCACACCAAAGTGATCCAGCCCTGTTCACTTTCTGGAGTACCAGCTAGGCATGTAAATCTGGACACAAATAATAAAAACTCAGGTGGGAACTTCATACATATCACATGCAAAATCAAGGAAATAAGAGATATTTCATGCGCTATTATTCAAGCACCACAAGTATTTTTCTTTGCTATTTTAATAATGTTTACTATAGTAATTAGTAATGCCTAAATGGCCAGCCACAAATAGACTCATTTGATTATACTGAGGCATAAATAGTCCCTGCTTATTTTCTAAGCAGATGCTGCTCATGGTTTTCCTGTTCATATTTGATAATTTCTTATAACTGAGAAAAGAATTGAGAAAACATTCTGTGACAGCTTTTCATGCTCTGGATTAACTGAAAAACATAATCTGATACTCAAGTTGTGCTGTCAAGGAGTGATGTGACAAATAATTTGCATCTAAGTGTTTTATTTCCTGCATATTCCTGTTTGAGTGAGCAAACTCTGCCTATTTCCTGTTTGAGTGAGCAAACATTTTTAAGTGGACATAATCACGTACAGACGCAATCCACTGTTGTGCAAAGGCCATAAGGAATAAATTGTATTCTACCGGTTTGTGTCACTGACAATTCCCACCCAAGGACGTAATTAAAATGCAGTACGCCTAAACAAATGCAAGTTTATTTTCCACCATCCTTGCATCTTGAAAGTGTTAGTACACAGAGAAAGTGGTCAACAGAGTGCCTGGAGCTCACCATTAGAGCACCAGGTAAGTTATGCATCAGATATATATAGTCTGTATCTTTTTGGTATCTGTTCAAACAGAACTATACTGATGACAGTTAGCAGAGAAGACCTGATTTCAACAAATGACAAACCCATTCCAAAAGGGGTGATAGTGTGATTAAAATAGTTTAAAAAAAAAAAAAAATTAAAAAAAAAAAAAGCTAGGAAAAAAAAAAAGCCAAACCCAGAAATTAGCTTAAGATTCATGTTACATCTTACTCTGGGCTTTCTCCTTCAGTACATTAATCAAGTTAAAAGCAGTGCTAGATTTATTGTTCACATAAGCAGAATCAAATATATTTCAATAGTTTCTGTTGAGAGCAAAAAATAAAATATTTTGCAGGGACTGAAGCTAAAACTTTAAAATACATGCAAAAGTTAGACTACCACAATTAGATTCCTTTATCCCTAGCATATGGTACAGAGGTATATGCTATGTACTAATGTCTTTTCAGTGCTATTTTAAGATCATATGCTGCAATCATAGGCTGCAATCTGAGAGGAGTGGTGACAGATACACAGGCACAACTGGGTTACATTCATCATGTATGCCACTTGATAACTTCTAGAAGAAAGGAACTTCACAGAAAGGATGATAAACTTCTCTCTTCAGCCCTAGAGTCTGTATTCCTAACATTTTCTCGAAAACAAGAGGACCACAGAAACATTTAGCAGCCAGAGAACTTCACAGTGAAAAAGTATGACCAGTTCATTGGCACTTCATAAACTGGAATGTGACAAAATGATCAGTGACAAATGATGATGAGATGTCTCTTTATGTTTTTACAGACTTTTTTCTGTATCCAGTTTATGTATTCAGGTTTATATAGTTAGTTTTTTCATGCATTAATATATCTGCTTTAGTCTAAACTTAGTCTAAACTTTAATCGGCAGAGAGAACATACTGAACCCTCTTAGCAGCAGTGTTACTTCTGTTCGTCATTTGCACCAATTTGACAGTACAGTAATATAAGAATCTTCAGTATATCTATTCCATTTACACAAAAGTAAAAAGGTCATTTTAGAGAATCAACTTCAAAGCCTTGTAAAAACCTGCAAAGAAAGCCAAGTTCCTCCAAAGCCAACAGCAAAATTCCCAGTGATTTCAGCACGGACAGGGTTTCATAGAAATTTTAGCAGAAGAGCTAAGAGTCTGAGCTAGATATTCGGTTGGCTAATAACCTGCTAGACAGAGATAATTTTGTTATGGTAAACTTTTTGATGGCAGAAAGGAGAGGTCAGGTTCTCAGCAATAGCAAGAACTGCAAGTAGCAATGGCCTTGCTGGTCTTTCCTTCACGATGACACACAGCAGTGGCTTTTACCTCTTTCTATATTCTTCCTTTTCATGACTGCTTTGACAAAGACAGAACTTGCCCCTGCTCCCTTGTTACTTTTTCAATAGCAGAAGTCATACCCCATTGCAGGTCTCCATCTCTTTGGTTAGGAATACATTAGAAAGCAAAATAAATAGATCCTATTTCATGCATAAATGTTTGAGTTTAAATACATTTAGACCTCAGAGCACTGGAATGTCATCCAGCTTACAAGAGTTTACATGAGAGGACAGGGAGAATATCTGCAGCTTGGGGATGATCAAGTAACAGAGGGAGTGGTGAAAGAGAGCCTCATTCTTTCAGGCCCCTCACTACTGACACACTATGAGCTACCTGACTGCAGTGATGCAGGGGGAATAAAATGCCAACCTTTCCCCATGGCTTCCCAAGGTCTGGAAGCGCTCCCTGTTTACGGAACAGGTTGTGTCTCTCCCAGAGCAGCAGGTGTGCTCAAACACATACCGATGGGATTTTATAGTCCATAGACAAGGTTATGGAGGGGAAAACAAGGAAGGATTGTAAACTACTTGCTCCTACGGGTTCAATATGAAATGAGAGCATCAGAAGGACTGTGTTTAAAAGACTAATAACATTCACAGATATATTTGCATATTATTTCTTATACAATAAGAATACATAAATCCCATTTGCTTCTATTAAATAATTTGATAATTTTTCTGCCTGGTACAAGCTGGAGAGCACACTCCCTGGGGAACAGCTACCACCAGCCAGGAAGCCTCTACACTGTGTGCATGAGCCTTTCTTATACTTGCAAGCAAATATAAAAAAAAGTCAAAATGTGATCGGATCCTATAGACGTGAGTTCAGAGGAACAGAATTGCTCTTTTATTTTTAAATTCAAAACCCTACTTTAGACGTTATTAATGCCAGCGAGTCACTATCTGCACATTCGTTTTATAAAAACATCACAACTTTAATTGGAAAATAATCTTTTAAAAGGCAGGGTTATTACGACTGCTGAGTTATCTCTCTCATTTCAGCTCCTTAGAGGGTACTTTCTGGAACAATTTGCATGGCAGTCAAAGCATGCAAAAATTTATAAATACCAACACAGATGCCAACATGTCAGGAGAAATGCAGTTACAACATTTGAAAGCTAGGAAGAAATTAATGTTGATCCTGATTGGAACAGTCACTGTATTTGCAGGGTCTAGTAAATTAGAAAAAAACCAACAGCAACATACGTTTTGTTTGTAGAAAATACTCCATGTCCCAAACTCCATTTCCTGGCCCAGCGTGCCAGTGTTACAGGAAGAGAAGAAAGGTTTATTTAAAACAGTTCCAGGATTTAAGGCAGAGCTGACATGACTAAACTTTCCATCCAAACATTGCAGGCTCCAACACAGGCATCAGCTCCAAATAAGACATCCTGGAAGTTAGGCCTATGCTGTTTAAGAGTAGGCAGCACTCTTGTGAGTACTGGTGTGATTGCACAAATAACCACATGCTGAAGAAAAGCAGATCCTCTCTCCAAGACTAAATGGTGTGGCTGCCTTGATTGTTTTAGACTTGAAATAAGACACATAGTATCCCAGGCTATGGAAGCTTCCTGGTATAGAACAAAAGTCTGTCTGTGTATGCAGGCTGAAGGCAAGGGAAGTTTTCTATACAGCAATTCAACCAAAAGACTTAAAATTCTTCATAGCTATTACTTAATTAATTTCCTAACAGAGCACTTGGTTGTGGGAAAAGAGATGAATTGATGAAGGGATGAAGTTATGGGATTAATTTACAGAGCCCAAGGCAAACTTCTGTTAATACTCCCTTATAAGGTACAGCAAAATCCAGCATCATGAAGAAACAAGCTTCTCTCCCAGAATAAGTGTTGCATTTCTGCTCAGCACTTTCCTTGGTTTAACAAGGTTTTATTTCAGAGTTTCTAAGCCATTTCATGTGAATTTAGAGAATCTTGACCCCCAGTTTTTTCCCAGACACATGAAGTGCTCCTCATTGGCAGCACTCTGACATTTCTTCTCCTAGCTGAGTCAGCAGGAGCTTCACCGTTGGTCCTGCAGCCCCAAAGACCTCTCATACCGATGGCAGTGCTATTCTGCAAATAACACAACAATATATGCTGGGTAAAACTGGTCAGATCCCAACTCCCACACACATCAAAAAACAAAGTGAAACAATGCCTTTTTTTCATTAATTCAGTAATCATTGTCTGCAAGAAGTGGAGGACAGCTGGGGTAGAGGAGTGTCAGGACACATTAGGACACATTAGGACTCATTAGGACTGCTTAGACTTCAAGCCTTAAGGACTTTTCTTTCTTGAGTGGGTAGCAAAGGTGAAAACTTAGTTTTGCTTTTAAGAACTTATTGTCCATTCAAGAGAAGTCCTTGGAGTTAAACAGAAAAAAAACAGATGCCAAACACAGAAATTCAGGATAGTTTTTTTTTCCTTTACACATTTCACCTTTACTGTCAACCCAGTCCCTCTACAATCCTAAACATGACTTTCATGGCACGTACTAAGAGGAAATTCTGATTTATTGGATTAAAGAAAAAAAGCAGCAAAATCTCCCTGCTTTGAAGAATGTTTGATGTATTTCAGAAAACCTGTAAGTTTATGTGTAAATACTTTGAAATCATTCTGAAGAACAGATTTAGATAACATCATTCTGCATGGCAGGCTGAGATACAGTATCTATTTCCTCTCTCATGTCTGTGAGAAATGTTAAGTTAAATTAAAAAACAGTTGATAAACAGATTAAATTAGATTTGCATTCTTAGCTACAGTGAGAGCTAAGACCTTTGAGACCTCACAAATGTAAACTGCCTCTATATTTTGCACTAGGTTTTGGGCACCTCTGTGGGGATGGGGACTGGCTGAGGGCAGGTGGGGACATCATATGCCATATCAAAGAATGTTTTGGGTTGGAAGGGACCTTAAAGCTCATCCAGTTCCAAACACTGTTCCATGGTCAGGGACACTAGACCAGATTGCTCAAAGCCCCATCCGACCTGGCTTTCAACACTGCCAGGGATGGGGCAGCCACAGCTTCTCTGGGCAACCTGTGCCAGTGCCTCATCACCTACACTGGGAAGAACTTCTTCCTAATATCTAATCTAAATTTCCCTTCTTTCAATCTAAAGACATTTTCCCTTGTCCTAGTGCTACTTACTCTGATAAAAAGTTTCTCTCCAGCTTTCTTGTCAGCCCTTTTATGTACTGGAAGCTGCTCTAAGGTCTCCCTGGAGCCTTCTCTTCTCCAGGCTGAACAGGCCCAGGTCTCTCAGCCTATCTCCACAGAACAGATGCTCCAGCCCTCAGAGCATCTTCATGTCCCTTGTCTGGACTCATGCTTCTTTTGATGCAGACCAGGATACAGTTGGCTTTCTTGGCTGCAAGCGCACACTGCCAGCTCACATTGAGCTTCTCATCGACCAATATTCCAAGTCCTTCTCCTCAATGTTACTCTCAATCCACTCTCTGCCAAGCCTGTATTTGTGCTTGGATCTGCCCTGTCCCAGGTGCAGGACCTTGCACTTGGTCTTGTTGAACTTCATGAGGTTCACACAGACCCACCTCTCAGGCCTGTCCAGGTCCCTCTGGATGGCATCCCTTCCCTCCAGCATGTCAGCCCCGCCACACAACTTGGTGTTGTCAGCAGACTCCCTGACGGTGTGCTCAATCCCACTGTCCATGTCATCAACAAAGATGTTAAACAGCACCAGTCCCAGTACCAACCCCTAAGGAATGCTGCTAGTCACTGATCTCCAGCTGGACATCAAGCTGTTGATGACAACTCTTTTGAGTACAACTTCAGCCAATGGCATCCTACAGCATCACTGAGGCAAGGAGTGCCAGCCCCAGGCTGGGCTGAAACAGGGCCCTGGCCATGGGCAGGAGTTGGGGGAAGGCTGCTCAGGGCTATTAGGATCTATTAGTGGTACTGATAATTTTATATCCCTTTAAAAGATAAGGCCTTTTGGCATACTTGTCAACTGGTTATCACATTGGCAGGAGAAGATAGACCAGAGGACAGTTCCACATGCCTAATGCCACTGCCTTTCTAACAATATTTCTGAAAGAAAACCTTTATGAAAAATAAAATGCAATTTCGCTAGTTACTGCCAGATAGCATGTACAAGTGGCTCTGTGCGATTTTAGTTGCTTGTTACAGAGCCATACTACCAAGGAGTTTATTCAGCAAACATGAAAATCTAGACTCTTCGCTAAATCAAACAAGCAACTAGAGTAGTGCACATAAAATAAACCCAGAGATTTCTGATAAATGTGTTCCAAAAGCCATTCAAAAAGATGACCTATATATTTTCATCAATACATAAATTTCTGTGTTTAAATTTAAAAAGCATGTGAAGTAATGGACTCTATATCTTACTTTGATGATGTGTCAAAACAGAAATGAACTTTGGTATGTAATATCAAGGGTTTACTATATTGATTTTGGAAACCAGTCTATATATACTTTTCTACATCCATCACGTATTTCACAAAGCTACTGCTTTATGCTATTTACACTGCATTAGAGACAGACAAATTGGTTTCGACAAAATGTGCTAAAGCTAAAACAAATCTAGGGTCTGAAAACAAGCATTCAGTTAATTTTTTACTTCACACATTTCTTGCCTGTCTCTGGTTCCAGGTAATAACCCAGAACACTGAAATACCATAAAGGTCTGTATCTCCCTCCCTTTCAGTGACCAGAAGCAAGAAGTGAGCAAGCCTCAGAGTTCAGACTTGGTCCTGAGCCTGAACTCCAGTGAGTATTTGGGTCTAGATCCATTTCTGGGTGCAAACTCTAAAAACATCATGTGAAAACACATTTTACAGCCCCTTCTGGCTGCCCTGATATGTTTAGTGGCTTTTAAAACACAGCCAAACTTTCAAATCTTGCCCATGTCACAGAAGTTAGCAGAAACAATCTGTTGGATGAAGTCCATCTTTATGATTACACAGTATTTCCCTTTAAGAAGTATCATCACTGAACATTTTCTAGCTGCCAACAGTCAAAAAGATATAGTCAAACCTAAAAAGGAATCAGAAAATCTTGACACCCCCTTTGCTTCAGTTTTCCAAGTGGCATTTTTTGACAAAACTCTTACAAGTTCAGCTTTTCCTCAGAAACATCTCTAGTCTTCAGAGGACAAAGGCATGTCAGAACAGTGCATCCACACATCTGATTGTTCGTCAACTCTTTACAGTCTAGACTCAGAACATGGTTTAACATGCTCATACCTGCACATGTCTGACCGGGGACAACACAGACCAAGGCAACATCCCCATTCCTAGAAGTGTTCAAGGCCAGGTTGGATGGGGCTTTGAGCAATGTGGTCTGGCGGAAGGTATCCCTGCCAGTAGCAGGGGGGTTTGGAACTAGATGAGCTTTAAGGTTCCTTCCAACCCAAACCATTCTATGATCTCCAGCAGTGAGTCTAGATAACATGGTGCTCTTAGTAAGGTTATTAATAAGCGTCTACTAATTGGAGACATTAGAAATAAACTATGGGTTGCAGATCAGGTCCACCTAAGCAGTAAAGTTTCTTTTGTAGCTAAGATCATGAAATCCCTGCTATCCTCTAAATAAAGTTTTAGTCTCAATAGTTTAAAATCAAAATCATAGTACCATATGCTAAATGACATGAATAGCTTGTTCATCTTTATAATTAACTCTCTCGAATTGTCTGTCTGCTTGGTCGTGTTTGGCTGCTACACTCCAGTGTTGTATGATTAGTGCTGTGAAAACTTATTTTGAAATTTCACCTTCACCAAGGTCATTCACATTCATGATTAACCAGAAAAAAAGCCCATAGTACTGACCCCACTTGTTTCCCCTCCTCACTCTGAATTTTCTCTTTCACAGACACCCTTGGTTTCATCTCCATAAGCCAGCTCATAATCCATTTCAATGGCTTTTCTAAGCTATTTTTAAAAGTCGCATCAGTCTGTTGTGTCCCAGGGTGTCTATTGCTCCTGTGAAATACGGACTAAAATAAGGCAGCACTTCCCCTGTTATCTAGACAGTTGTTAGTATTTTCAAAGACAGCGGGGGATGATTAATTAATTATTTATGCTCTTCTTTTATTTCTCCCTTTAAATCAAATGAAACCACACACAAATACCTAATTTAAGCATTTTTCTGCTTTTCACCTTCACAGTTTCTCTGAACTAAACCTATTGGGAAAGCCCCAGTGCTCCAACTCCCCATGGCTCTGCCTTCAGCTGCTTCATGGATGTACATAAATTCTCACAAAGCACACTGATGTTGCTCCTGGTTTTAGCTGCCGAGCAACAGGGAGGTCCTCAGGATAAAGAAGTACCATACCCACCACTTCAAGCATTTCTCCCATTCATCAAAATCATGGTCTGAATGCAGCAACCACATGAAATATGTTTGACTTATTATTTCTCCCCTTCTTTCAGTCCTCTCAATGATTTTGTGAAGTTTTTTCACTGAAAACATTCACTTTCAAGACATAGTCTTCCACTTCATAATTTACTCTGAAATAAACTGCATTTCAGGTTTTCTTCTCTCTCTCCCTCTACTTTCCCTCTGGATACTTACTGCTGAACTGTCTTCTCTTTTCAGTGGCAAATGGGAAAAAAAGATGTGGACGAGTGGTAAAACAAAACATTTGGAATATTTTCCTCTTAAAATATACAAAAATAAAAGCATTCTCCCCATTCAGCAAGAACAACAGAAGGAAAAGCAATTGGAAATGCTCAAGAATTGTCACAATTTCCTCAATTTTAACCATCTCTAGAAAATAAATGGGAGCTATTCAACCATGAGTACATTTCACTGAAGTGACACTTAACAACCCAAAAATATGGCATTTAGTTTTGCATTTCTCTGAGAAGTAGATAATTTTATGGGTGGCTGCTGCACCAGCTGCACGGGTCCACAAGGATTCCTTGTTTGAGAGAAAAAAAGGGGGTTAATATGCTGGATTCATGATATTTTTTGTACATTCATAGTATTATTGAAATTATCAAAATTAATTTTCACAGACAAATTATATCTAAGAAAATGCTATTTTCTTTTTAGCTCTGACTCTGAAGATGGATTACATTGACACAGAACTGTAATCTGCCACTTAACATGTCTCTGAAATTGCTCAGTAAGCACTGGACACTGATAATTTCTGCTGACTCTGCATTTAGAAGTTAAGATCCAAGTTTAATCCATCTACTGAAAATAATGACTGGATCCAAGTTCAACTCCTGTTCTGCCAGGGGTATTAATCACTCTACCTGCTCCATAGTAGATTTTATATAATATGAAATTGTCCTCTTGTTTCTGAGACTTTTGTGGGCAAAGAAAGGAAAGACAAGCAGAAAGCAGGTATGGCATCTTGCTGGCACAGTATCTTGCTGGCACAGCATCTTGCTGGCACAGCAAAGGATGAATTTCTGGGCTGATGACACAGGAGGGTAGTTAAGCAGTGTTCTGAAGGGAAAGTCTGTATTTTCCCTAAACCAGCATGCAACGTCCTGTAGCTGACCGACAGACCTAGACAGATTCTTATCACAGAGTCATTGGCATCGGGGCTAATCAGTGCTGGCAAACAGAGGAGTCACATTTCCTGTCACCTTCACAGGATGGGACTGGTGTTTAAGCACTCCTGTGAAGATTTTTATCCATGTATTAGATAATTAAACAGATACTGACATGGGGTGGAAGAAAGAATGGGATCATGGTGACTGATTGTAGACAACATCCAACCATTTACTCAACCTACAACAGCTCTAGCAAGCGAAACTAGAAAGCCCTAGGCTAGATAGCCAGCATACTAGTTCCTTACGTGGTTACCAACTCCATGAAAGACTGAATTTCTGCTGTCTCTTCTAAATAAAGTACATTTGGCAACAAGTATTTCCCATACATCATAAGGCTACAGAACAGATATACCTGTCCAGTTTTTGGATCCCATCATAAACAGTATTTCATATTTTCTTCTGGCATCATTTCCTTGTGCAAAGGTCTCAGCAGCAATTTGAAGGCAAAAATACCAGGCAAAAATAAAGTGGTTATTTTAACCCTATAGGGTTTTAATCTGGTGCTTGCTTTTTTATGGTGTTTCTATGGCTAAAATTTAAAAATGGGAGGTGCTTTCTTATGGTTCTTGGAATATTGAAGTGAGATGGACAGGAACAGCAATATTATGCTAGTTTGCAGTTCATTTCAACGTCTTTTACAGAAAAAAAAAAGCTGCATATATAAGTAAAACAACTAACCAAACAAAAATAAACACCTAGGTAGCAAATATTTTCCTTACTAATTTATCAAATAACATAAATAGCATAAATAACGAGTGCCACAAAGCAACAGGATAGCAAGGTTAAATAGGATATGTAGCCTGTAACTTTCTTGTGTGCTAAAAAAGTACTCCCATTTAACTTTGGAAAACAGACTATCTTTTATTTGCGTAAGAAATCAGCCACAAAGTTTTATTTTAACTTTGACCACTTACCTATGATTTTTTATTTACTTAGATAATATTAAATATTTTATGTCATAAAATGTGTTCTTGACTTAATATATCTTTAAAGTATGCCCCTTTTCTGACCAATATATGTATCCCAGTATAAGGGCCAAGTTAAAGAACAATCTAAACAACTTCCTGGCTTTACTGTTCATTAACAGCTTCCAGCCCTGTTTTTTTTTTGCTCTATTTCATACTTCCTACTGCTTCAGAAGCATTACATTTCCAGTCATGTATGGTAGCTAGGATGCAAATGGTACAATGTTCCACAGTATGGAGAAGTCTATGTATTTTTTTGCCTCATTGTCCAAATACTTTGCTAAATGGAGCAATACATACAATTTCCAGTAAAAAATGGCAGGAACAGGAATTATTTTTAAGCAAGAGTATTTCTTTATGTGATATTTGAGCAAAGATGGCTGCATGAAGACTATTTCCTGGAAATCAATACTCCACTGGGGAGAGCTGATGGTCTCAGCTACATGGGAGAATCACTGACTCCAGCTGCCTATGACACAGAAAATAGCCTACATGGAGGCTGTCAGGGCTAGAAATAAAAGTACAGGCATATGGATTTTTATATGCATTCTGCAGTTCACAATTGCAATACAATGCATGAGACAGTACCAGGAAAATAATATTCTATCTATTCCTAAAATGACTCAAAATCTATTCCATGTATACTATTTCTCAGTCAATTGTGTTTCCGTAAAATATCACTAATGTTTGCCAGTATTATTTAAATAAGATGAGAGCTTAAATTAGAGCAGTAGGTGTAAGCAAATTGTCAGGTTACTCTCCTCCAACCCACTTGCATCACACACTGAAATAGAGCTTATGAGACAGTGACCGGGTCCCAGAGTCAGGAATAAGATGGAATGGCCCAAGGCCAACTCTAAATTACACACTAAATTTTTTCTTTTTTTTAATTACAAACGTCTCTATTGGGAAAGTGGGACGCAGCATGTGTAATTAACTCCTTTGGGCAAGTTACAGGCCTTTGCTAGAAAACTCCACCTACTTTATCAGATGCGTACACACCCTTGTGTGCCTTCAATGCTGCATGGGATGCGTGGGATTTCTCTTGTGGCAGATTCCCAATTTTATGCAATGTAAACAAAACCTTCAGCTACATTCAGCAACTCTTTGGCTCCCCTTTAAAATTGCTGTAAGACCCAGGAGTTCAAGAAAAATCAAACTGTGGCCTATAAGCCACAGTAAAAGAGAATGTCTCTGGGGTGAGGGCAACACCTAAGCAGGGAAAATTCCAAGAAAGAGATTTTATGCTGTTTAAAAATAACAACCAGCTGAATGCCAAAGCTACCAGCATCACACACAGCGCCTGGCAAGCCAGCCTGAAGCCACAACTGGTTTCGCATGAGTGGAAATAACATTTGTCCCTCGCTCTCCAGCCGAGCAGGAAATTACACTTGGGATATCACTCAGGAATTTAAAAGTTTTTTAAGAACCTATAAACTGTAATTAGGTATTCTGAGTACCTAGTGCCAGCAAGGACCCTCCAATGCTTTCCTCTGTTTGCACAGAGGGCCACAGAAATGGAGATCTGCAAAGGCAAAAGTCCAGAAATCCTGGGGATGAAGCTAATTTAATATCTTTGTAGCTACCCAGCAGCTCCGACCAGAAATAAAGGTGGGACAGCAAAAGTAATAATGAAATTCCAGTGAGGATCTATGCTGCTGAAGGGCTGAAAATTAGGGCCTTTGTAGGGATACTCCCTATGCAAAGCCAAGCTCATTTTAATTAGTTAGGTGTTAAGACACCAGAGTAGGAAATACAGCCACGCCTCTTGACTATTCTCAAAAGCAAAACTGAGGAGTTTTTCCTTCTTTCCTTCCCTCCCCAGTCTAATGAGTTAAAATGGGTGAAGCGGCTCCTTCCTTATTAAACCAGTGAACACCAGATGGCTTGACACCTGGCTGGAGTTGGGTTTGTGACCTTTTGAGTGACAGCAGGTTGATATATTTAAAAGAGAGAGTCCCTGGGGGGATGAAGTGGGACACAAAGGATTTTATGCAGCAGTTGGAGATGGTTTGGTGGGAAGGACACGTTGTATCTTGCAAACGGGAGCTGACTTGTACTGCTAAATCTCCCAAAGCCGGTGCTTGCATGCTCATGCTGTTTTATCTAATCTTCACAGAAACAGTAATAGAAGCTATGTGGAATCTATAAATGACAAATGGATTAGGAAATGTCCGCAGCTGATTACTATTCACTTACCCCACAGAAATGATCCCCCAGTACTGCTTCTATGTTTTTATGCCACTGCCTTGGCACTCTTAACATTCATCTTTGGCACTTCAGATATTTCTGACTGCTTTCTCAGCCTCTAGTGCTGGAAGAATTTTACCTAAGGAGTGGATAGAAATTCATTTTTTCTTTCCTTTTTTAACTTTCCATAGTCTTGGCAGCAAAGTGTGTCATGACGATGTTGGCAACAACATATTTGTGGCAGAAGGAAGAAAGAGAATCATAAAATATGTGAAAGAAAAAGTTGACATTTTAATGAAATACCTTGTAACTTCTTGGGAAAAGTTATTAAAATACATTCAGTTTATAGCTGTTTGTACAGATAGAAGGACTAGAATACTTTCTCCTTGAGTCTTTAATAAACAATGCTTGTTAGCCAAAAGTAATAGTGTCTAGAAAACATTTTCAAGATTCATCGCTGGAGCAAATTTTAGGTTTGGGACATTCTGGGCTTTTCTGAGTGTACATGAAGATTGCTGGCACATGCATGAGTTTCTGGGAGTGCAGCATGACTCGTTCACAGAAAGAGTGAAAAGAACGATGGAGCATCTTTCATGTTCCTTTTAACCGGCTACCCAAGCTGGCACTGATTTCTCACAGAGCTACAAATAAATGAATTAGTTCATCTTAACTGCTACTCTGTCAGATTATAGCAGCCAGTATTCTCAGCCCCTGCAAAGGTTTTGTCTGCCTTTGAACAAGGAATGATGGTTGCAGATCTGTAGACACCCTTAAACCCTGGTCAGTAAGCCTGGATCCCAACAGCATCTCAGCTACAGCCGCAAAGCTGCAGCATAGCTCTCTCTGCACATTACACAACAGTACAGCATTCATTCTTCAGCTCATTAGGGCCAAAGAATAAAGGAACGAAAGGCACTCTTCCTGTTGCACACTGCCATGGCATCTAACCTCTGTAATTACACATCTCATTTTAATATGACATAAATCTGAGGAGAAACCTCTTAATGCAAAGCACAATAAAGCCAGTACCACTGGCATCAGCTGCATAAGAGCAAGCGTAACAGATCAGCCACACCTGGGTCTTCTTCACAGAATAAGCAAGCAGAGAGGAAAAACATTCACAGCCAGCCATGGATTTATCAGGGTGTAAGAAAGAGTTGAAGACTGTAGGAGCTTTGCTTGCTTGTCTCTGCCCCTGCAGACTGGATTGTATTTTTCCTGACAGTTATAGCATAGAAAAAATAAATGGAAAAGACTGATTACTCAACTGTTGAATACATTGGACAGTCATCAATTAACCTTTCTTCGCAAAAATGTCCAAAGCAGGAACTTGGGACAGGAATCTCACACCTCTCTGTGTGACAAAGTGATTTCCTGATCCAAATAAACTTGCTAGGTTCTGTGCCTCCTGTTTCACCTCTTCAAAATGGAAACTTGAAGTACAGGTAAATCTTGGGAAAATTATACTTCCAGTTGGTTTCAGTTACATCTGTAGGAAGGACAGGTGTTGCATTTCTGGAAGGATTCTGACATTTTGACTTACTTCCAAAACAAATAATCTCCCCCAGATTAACCAGACACCATGACGAAAAAAGAACCTTCTTTTTGAGGAAGAGCTGAGACATCTCTTGCACAGTTTGATATCACAAAGCAAGTAAGAGTTTCAACAGGAAGAATCATTTCATGAGCAGAATAGCAGTTCTTACTGCAAAAGTTTTGTAGAAATTCAGTACTTCATCACAGCTGAAAATTCTCCAGAACTGCCCTTCGAGCTGTGCTCAAGTAAAATATCCTTGCATTTGTGTAACACAGATCAGGGAGCTGATCCATATTAACCCCACCAAAAAAAAAAAAAAAAACAGAGAGAAATATCAAACAAAAGATGAGTTTACAGCATAATCAGCTGCCTGGACCATGCCAGCTGCAGATGCTTAAGCAGCTCCTGGGTAGGCACGTGAGACTGGACCCACAGCAGCTCCCGCTTCCATGTAATGCCATTCTCATTATTTTTTAATTAGCTTCAGTTACAGCTCTGACAGAGAATTTGAAGTCTCAGCTCTGTCACACAATAACCAGGTCCGCTGGGTCTTCCCACCAGTTTAGTAGACGTTAAACACTAGGCAGGTTAATTAGCCATGACTCGCTGCTGAGAGCGCCACTGATGGGACTCCTAGTGCCCCTAGTGCTCAGGGTGCAAGCTGGACACAAGGCTCCACTCTGCTGGCTGCTCAGAGTGGGGAGAAAGAGCTGCTGCATTTAGGGCGTTACTTTTAAACCTCCCTTTTTTTTTTTGTTAATTAAAGAAGGGCATACTACAAAAGATCTGATTCTGTAGAAAGTAGCCCGTCTACCTCATACAAGGTATAGATTTAAAATTCTCCAGGACAGTGGTTGTCCTTCACCAGAAGTTTGCTCAGTGGTGAGTAGAAAAGGTCCCCATCCTCCCTGGGGTACCACAACATCCATAACTACACATGTACTGTATCAGCTTCTACCAAAAGACCTCCTGCCACAATGCAATGATTCATATTATCATTAGGAGAGACTAATTTCAAAAATTCTTATTAAACATTTCAAGGATAATATTTATTTACAATTGGTACAACTGAACATACTAGACATAAATATACTGTACCAAGAATAATATATAATATACACTGAGTACCAAGTGTATATTTTTAAGATTCGGCTGGGCAGGATGCTGGGACATCTAGTCGAGGTCATGGTTTGCCTAGAAAGTCTGAACCAGATGATCCTTGAGGTCCCTTTCAACCTGGTGTTCTATCATTCAATGATATACTTATGGGATTCTGTTGATGGTATTCCTCATGGAAGTCGTAAATACAAAACAGAAACAGAGCATAAAAAGTAGATGACAACTCTGATCAATTATTTGCCTTGAAGAATACAGACTGTTTTGGCAGATCATTTGAAAATTTCACAGCTTGGACGGAAAAAAGCTTTGGTAACAAAATAAAATTTCTTTTATTGGCAACTACTTATCAAGATTTAAAACACTGGACTAGATAGCAGTGAATTTAAATGCACATTGACAATTAAAACTCTGGGTCACCAACACAGTGCAATGATGTCAATTTGGGAACACTGATTTTTTTTTATATTACTCATGTTCTGTTTAAGAACTTTGTTATTTATTAGCATACAGACTTCAGTTAGTAATCAATTCATGCCACAATTATCATATCAGCAATGTCTAATTAAGAACTGGTGAGTGACTGGAATTCTGATACAGTAATAGAGGCACAGGCTGCAATTCTAAAGAAATACAAGTGTGAAGTTACTGAATAAAAGATTGTCTAAGCTCTAATATCTACTGGCAAAACGTTTTCACCCTGGATCATTAGCTTTCAGTCCTATTATTACACACAAATGACCAATTTCTGCTAATTCCTAATGCTAATTCCTTTAAATCATTATTTTGTATACATTGTTCTAAGGTTTTTCTCTTGTTTAAATTTGCATAATTACAGAAATTGTCTTCTAAGCTTACTCTGCTGAAATCATTCTAAATTGGGATTTAGCCTATTTTTAAGGACTAGTCAACTTCTATAGAGTATCTGCAATTGGTATTGCCTAGACTGCCTCCAGTAATTCAGCCAAAGTACAAGGAGGCAATTTGAAAAGGCCAGAAAAGGGAGTATCAGTATCTACAGCACTCAGCAAAACATGTATGAGTACAAGAAACAAAACATGTATGGGAGAACTTTTATTTTATGGAGGTACTATCCCCATGTCTCTCATTAACAAAATACTGGACCAGAAGGTGCTTCCCAGCTACCACCTCTGATTGAAAAGGGAGCACATCTATTCCTCTTTGAAAACCATTTGAAAACCTCTTTCCTAAGAGGATACGGGAAAGGTCAGTACAGGTGTACAGCTAGCCAGTCAAACCAAAGATGGTAGCTCTTGCTTTTGGAGCTCTGAAGTGATCAGACCTAGGATCACCAGCTCTCCCTGTAACTCAGGAAAGGGTCCCTGGAGTCTGTTCTGATGTTTCATCTGGGCAGGGTCATATCTGGGCTCTTTGATTTGAGACTGTTCCTCAAACATGTTCCTGAGGAGCAGCTTTAGCTTCTAGCTGTCAACCTCCACCACAGAGAGCAGCAGTGCAAACTCATCCCATTCTCCTGCGATGGCCTTATCTTCCTTTAATGCTCTTGTTATGCCTTGATCATCTCTCAGACTGACTGCTTCTCTGGCAAGCTTCCTGCCTCTGATGTGTTCAAAAAAGTTTTCATTATTAGTTTTCCACATTCAGTAAGTGCTCAAAATCTGTTTGGCTTGCCTTTTACGTTTAAATTGAGAGCTGATTCTTTTTCCTTAGAATAAAAAAACAAAACAAAAAACAAACAAGCAAACCAACCAAACATAATAGCTCCTTTGTATGTTGGTTTGTATTTTGTTTTTGGCATATCTTCTTTAAAATTATTGTGTTGTGCATATTTGTGTTGAGTCGTAAAATAAATTGTTGTCTTTAAAGCATCTAAGACGCCTACAAACATATTCCCCTCTTAGCTGCTCCTTTAATTTCCTTTTAATTATCTTACTCATTATTAGGCAGTTCCTCTGTAGATGCCTTGGGTTTTTTTGTTATTTTTTTCTACTCTTACAAGGTTGTTCAATATTGTTATCAATACTTTTGACTGGCTTTTTCACACATACTGATTGAAGTAGATGAAGAACTGCAGTGCTCACAAGTAACCAAAGAATTATTCTTCCTTGTGTCAATTGTTTTATTGTTTCTGGAGAAGGGGACCTGGCTGTGGCATTGTCAGTGTGAACAGGGACAACCCAACTTTCTTACTGTGTTTTTTTCCCAGTCCTGCAGCTTTTTTGTGATCAGGGCCATGTATTCTCCTACTGCTGGGGAACTTAACATCCTGTATTATGGCAATTGCTTTCTTTTTGCGACACCAGTTAAAACATCCCACAGCTTTCAAACTTTTGCTATTCATATAAAGGTACTCACATGGCTGGTTTTGACCTCATTGTCTATGTCCCCAGGTTTGTCACAAACCCATCGTGTTCTTTATGATTTCCTACCTAAGCTTCATCTGACTTTATTCCAAAATAAAATTTCCATGGCTTGGTCTTTCCAGTATGGTTCATCCTGAATTCCATCCATATCTCCTGGCTTCCTTTCACTTTCCTCTTATCTGTCTAATTATTGGTGCCGGGAGAACAGAGCTCATCTCTGCTGTAGGTTATCTATATTTCAAAAGCTTCTCATCCCGGTAACTAACAGACCCTTTTCTCTGCCTTCTGCCTGCCTGTCTGTCTGGCCTTTGAAGCATTTAATCTCACTTTCATCTGCTGCCAATGCAACTTACTCCTTCCATACCTATGTTCTAAAATATGCTGTTGTACACATACAGATGAGATAATGTGCTACTTATGAAACTAGAGTTATCAAAAGGCAATCAGCAGCAACTAATAACACAAGGCAGAGTCCCCAAAATTTTATGTAAACAAGATACTAAAAAGTTGTTCCTTTGAGAAAAAGGATGAGCTACTGTTTGGATTGTGATCTGTTCTGCGTAGGATGCACTTAATAATCAAAACAGAGTTAATATATTAAGTATGAAAACCCATCTTGTCTAAGAATTCATAGTGATGTAAACAACCATTTTCTTTATAAACATAAGTAGCAATAAGTGTCATTTTCTCTTCACATGCTGTAACAAATTGGAGCATTAAACTGTGTTGTATTAGTATTCTATGTTTTCTTTGCCGATTTCTTCTTTTTCCAAATAAATGAAAAATTATTATTGCCTGTTTCAGTTACTTGTTTTTCACCAAAATCTCTGCCATATGGGCTAAGACAACTAGGCTACATCCATATATAGTTTGTTTTATCCTATTTCAGGAGAAGAAGGAAAAAAGAGATTTAACTTCTTGCTAGCTGCCCATCTCTATAGTGGGTAAATAAAAAGAATGACTTTTCACAGCATAGATAAACCCTTTAATGCATTGGTACCTGTTCTCTCCATGTATCATACCATCTTTTTAAGGCACTTCAGAAGATGTAAACATAGTAACTCCAACAGCCATAATTTCAGTTATCTAAGACTCATAGGCACAAAAAAAAAGGATAGAACTCTTTTTGCATACAAAAGAGTCCTCAATAATATTTTTCAAAACAGAACATCAAATAACTCAGTTCCTTCAGATGTTGCAGATTAATGCAGCTTGTCACACTGCCAGTGTGGGACTATCAACTCCCCAAGCCTCAATACAAGCAGAACAAAGGAATTAGCCCTCTTCAGCCATTTTAAAACAACTTTGTTCTGTTTATGTTTTACCAAATTGACTGATAGGAGGATCTGTCCCCTTTCTTCTATCCCTGAAGGGACATAGGATATCAGACTTTAAAAGTAATGATATTTGTCATAGAATCATAGAATCATAGAATCGTTAGGGTTGGAAAGGACCTTAAGATAATCTAGTTCCAACTCCCCTGCCATGGGCGGGGACACCTCACACTAAACCATATCACCCAAGGCCTCCTCCAACACTGCCAGGGATGGAGCATTCACAACCTCCCTGGGCAACCTATTCCATTGCCTCACCACCCTTACAGGAAAGAATTTCCTCCTTATATCCAATCTAAACTTCCCTTGTTTAAGTTTTAACCCGTTACCCCTTGTCCTATCACTATAGTCCCTAATGAAGAGTCCCTCCCCAGCATCCCTATAGCCCCCCTTCAAATACTGGAAGGCTGCTATGAGGTCTCCATGCAGCCTTCTCTTCTCCAGGCTGAACAGCCCCAACTTTCTCAGCCTGTCTTCACACGGGAGGTGCTCCAGTCCCCTGATCATCCTCGTGGCCCTCCTCTGGACTTGTTCCAACAGTTCCATGTCCTTTTTATGTTGAGGACACCAGAACTGTACACAATACTCCAGGTGAGGTCTCACAAGAGCAGAGTAGAGGGGCAGGATCACCTCCTTTGACCTGCTGGTCATGCTCCTTTTGATGCAGCCCAGGATACGGTTGGCTTTCTGGGCTGTGAGCACCACACACTGAAGCTGGCTCATGTTAAGTTTCTCATCGACCAACACCCCCAAGTCTTTCTCCACAGGGCTGCTCTGAATTTCTTCTCTGCCCAACCTGTAGCTGTGCCTGGGATTGCTCCCACTCAGGTGTAGGACCTTGCACTTGGCATGGTTAAACCTCATGAGGTTGGCATCAGCCCACCTCACAAGCATGTCAAGGTCCCTCTGTATGGCATTCCTTCCCTCCAGCGTATCAACCGAACCACACAGCTTGGTGTCATTGGCAAACTTGCTGAGGGCACACTCAATCCCACTGTCCATGGGACATCACCGATGAAGATGTTGAACAAGACCGGTCCCAACACCGATCCCTGAGGGACACCACTCATTACTGGTCTCCAGACAGACATTGAGCCATTGACCACAACTCTTTGCGTGTGGCCATCCAGCGAGCTCTTTATCCACCGAGTGGTCCATCCATCAAACTGATGTCTCTCCAATTTAGAGACAAGGATGTCGTGTGGGAAAGTGTCGAACGCTTTGCACAAGTCCAGGTAGATGACATCAACTGCTCTACCCCTGTCCATCACTTCCGTAGCCCCATCATAGAAGACCACCAAATTGGTCAGGCAGGATTTCCCCTTAGTGAAGCCATGCTGACTGTCACCAAGCACCTTGTTGTTTTTCATGTGCCTTAGCATGCCTTCCAGGAGAATCTGCTCCAAGATTTTGCCAGGCACAGAGGTGAGACTGGTCTGTAATTCCCTGGGTAATTCATTTTCCCCTTCTTGAAAATGGGGGTTATATTTCCCTTTTTCCAGTCATCGGGAACTTCACCTGACTGCCATGATTTCTCAAATATGATGGCCAGCAGCTTAGCAACTTCATTCACCAGCACCTTCAGGACCCGCGGATGGATCTCATCAGGACCCATGGACTTGTGCACTTGTCATTCATCCAGGATTTTTGCTTCTCTTTTAGCTTCAGGCAGTGGCAATTTGTGCAGGTGAGGGAGAAAAAAAAACCCCAATGGATTTCTCCAATGGGTTAATTTTTTTAAAGTAAGTGGCTGGGAAGTATTGATAATAAGCAGAGGACAAGGAAGTGCCCCAAGGTATGTAACATGTCCCACACAGCCTTAATATTGGTCAGCATTTTCATATTAAAAAAAAAAAAAAAAGTAGGTGAAATAATTTGTTCTCAGTTTTTGCATGTGAACAAAAGGAAAAAATTCTATTAAATCTCTCTTTGTCAAAAATTCCCATTTCAGCAGAGGTACATAATTTCAAAAATGAGACCAAATGGAAAAAAAAAAATCTTATTCGGTTTCTTTTTAGTTTCCTCAGCTGTAAAGGTAAATTCTAGGAATTAGTACTCTGATTCTACCAGAAGTCTATTGCTCACAATCAGAAAATTATTTCTGAAAGATCATATAATGATGTAAATTAATCAATTTGCAAAAGTTCTGCTCTGATATACCATGTACACAGGAGTAAAATATACATGAGGTACTCTGAATAGTAACTGTGGAGCTAAAGAAGCAATAATCATCCTGAATTGCTTAAAATAAAATTGCCATGGAATTCCAGTAGCCAATGCAAGTATAATGACAATTTTATTTTGACACAATATCTTTCTGCCTTTGAATGGAAGAAAACAAATACATACAAACTGCAAACTGCCCTGGTATGAAGTACTTTCTACTTTAAATATCATATATGGGAGTCCAACTCACGTTACTTTTAGGCTTAGGAACACCATTCTCTCTCTTATTGCTTTTGTGAAAGAAGGGGAAGGCAAATATATTCAGGATTAATTTGTTTTGATTTTATTAGATCTCGACTTTGACAAGCATTTTTACAAAATATCTTAGAACAACTAAAATAATTTTCAGGACAAGAAATTAAATAGGAAACCTAAAAGTGTAATGGTCCCCTGTCCTTGTTTTTGCCTGAAATACAAAATTACCAGTCTTTAGAGGAAATAAGTAAAGCTGAGTGATACAACTTTTAAATTCAGTCTCAAACTCATGGTTTCATAGAAGATGCATATTAAAGAACTACTTAAGGATTGCTTTAATTCATCTTACTACTTCTATCAAGCAATGTCCTCTTACTTTAATGTGTTAGCAAAAACAAGAGTAACCATGAAGTATTGAGCCCTGTTATCACCTAATGAGGATCTACATTTTCCAGAAGCTTCAGAACATCAAAGCCGACATATCTAGTGAGCCTTAAGGATTCTGTGCGTCTTCTTTCAGAAGGTGCATTCAAAGGTATTAAGGAAACGCTCGTTAAGAAAAATCCTCATGAAGCAATTTCAATTTCATGTACTGTCATATGCTCTTCTGTTGCAAAGATTGTTCTATGGGTTCAAAGTTCTCAACAGTCCTGGGAAAGAGCCCGTTTTGTTTCCCCAGGAAACCACAATTCCCAATTAGATACCAAATACAAAAATAATGCATTGTATCAGAGGTCTTGTGGAAAAGTGATCTGACATTAAAGTTGAATGGGCCCATATCACACAGAAGGGCAAATCTTTCCAGATCCCAGATGCCTGCTGTGTAAAGACCGTTATGTTTTGAATAGTCAGCTCTACAGAGTTTAGTTCATTACATGCAATATGAAATGACTAGCTGCTTGGATTTAACAAAGCCACTTGAAGCATGCCAGAATTGCATTTGATATTACTGACTTTTTGATTATGAGGCGATAGTTTAAGATTTCTCTCTTTTTTATGTATTTGGCTGAGCTTTGAAAAGCCCTTGCAAAGATTACAAAGACCTGCTTTAAATCTACTTATATGGTTTATTATTTGGGACATTCCTAAACAATTCTTTTTTTCTGATTATTTATGCTTTGTTTAGTGTCACGTAACAGCACATACTATCTTTCTTGTTTGGGAAAACAGAATTATTGTCAGCATAATCAACAATTTTGTTGTCTGCATTAAAAAGCAAAATCATTAGAAGACTCTTTTCAAGTTATTGACCAACATTTCCCTTCAAGTGAGACAATTTAGCAATACATGTAACCTTTTTTTAATTGAAAATACACGTCAATCATTGTCTTCAGCTGTTAAAACATTATCAGCAGCCACACAACATGTATGCTATACACACCACAACAAATTCCTATGAAAGGGATAAAAAAATTAAATGATGAAGTAATTTAAGTGAGGAAGGCTCCCAGGAGGACCTCCTGCTCCAGCAGGGCTAGCCCTGGGGCTCAACCCAGTTGCTCCACACTTGATCTTTTCAGGTCCTACCAACCTCCAAGAATGGAGATGGAACAGCCTGTGGGCACAACTCCAATACAGTCTTGACCTCTCTACTTCCAGTTCAAGTCTGGTTTCACTTTTCCCTCCCCCCCCACACTGAGCACAGGGGAAAAACTGTGTCCCTCAAACTCCGGGCCATGTACTTCTTCCAGCAGCCCAGGATGCTGTTAGCTCTATCACCTGTGCCTTTGCCCAGGGCTGCTCTCTACCCAGCACCTATGCACCTGAGATGCATTTGTGAAGCAGCTAAACCTCACATGCTGCTCTACACCCTTACAGGGCAGGTGGCTGCCAAAGAGGGCTTGTGGTATGGGCACCAATGCTCAGGGACCACTGATCAAGTTCCTCATCAAGCTACTCATTTGCTTGCCAGTGCACTGCAGGTTTAGCTGTTGTTGAATTAAGCTGTATTTTTCATAGATTTGGAAGTCCTGCTAGTGTGTTTAAGATAACAAACAGCAGCACTGTATAATGATTTAAGAAAGAGGAGTTACACTGCAACTGTGTGATTAAGGGCAATGCTGATAAGAGCAATTGCTGACTTGTAGCTGACTTCTTCAAAACAGCCATCCACCGAAAGTAATGATCTGGCTAACATCAATAATTAACAGATAACAGAAAAATGTTAAAATGGCATGATAAAGCAGTATCCGATCTGCAACATTTGTGTTTTAGACTCCAAATGAGAGAAAGAGAAACTGCAGTAAGCTATATCCTATGAACGGCTATTACTGTAGATAAAAACTATAATCCATAATTATTATTTGTGGTATAGGTCTACAGTTATAACAGCTACATAGCTTGCACGTCCATGTGAATTCTGTGAGTTGAGGGGAAAATATTCCTGCAATATTAACTACTTGTAAATTGTACTATACAAATTGTACTGAGGTAACACTTTACCTTCTAAACGGAAGTCATATATAATGCCACTGCTGGCTGCATCAGGAACAGGTTGGTATCTGTAATGAGAACCACACATAGGTTGTATAAAACAAAGCTTCAGAGTGCAATTTGTTGTCAACCCTTCTGCCAACTAGAGAAACCACAAGAGCATATCTGACTCTGGAGGACTTCACACTGAGTTACAGTTTGGAGGATAAGCCCACTAAGGCTGGAACAGTTGCATGGATTTTAAACCATGAGGCTAATCTCAGTTTAAGGAAGTTCTGCCCCTCCCACCTGAAAGTAAAATATGAGGAAAGAGAATATGCAGAATCTGAAGATTTGAAGTATTTGAGACGGGTAATAACAAGCCTTAAATTTCTAAAATGCATCAACACAAGCCTGTATTAACTGAGCCTTTTTGAGACATGAGAAAATTACCCCTATCTCACATGGCTGAAACTTTCTATATATTACCCATTGGACTGACTGATAAATTGTGCTGAAACATCTCTGGTGTGATACACAGGGTTATTAGCTTTAACTGTAGACCTGCTCACAGGTCACTCAGTAATCCCATGTACAGCACATCGATGTTAGAAATGCACAGAGGCTTTTTCAGCTGCAGCTCTAAAAGTCCCAAATACCTCAAACCAGACCCACTCAAGTAACTAAACTCCACATCTATACAAAGACTGTGTTCAGGGTCCACAACAACTCAAACCAAAACACATAGTTTTGAGAGCATTAAATATGGCACCAAGTGACACCACAGTGCCAGGATGGGAGGTGGTGGTCAGCTCAGCAGATGAACATCCCTCAAAGGGATGTTTTCATCCTAGAAAGCAGATCCCTTCTTGGCATCATGGGCTACAGTCAGAACCTGCTTTAATTAGCTCTGTTCAATTTAGGTTTTGAACAGTAAAGCATTAGTTTAGCCCTTATGTATGCAAACAGAATGATCCCAGAATGCACGATGATAATTCCTTAGGGATTTCTGCTGTTGTTCTTTCTACTTGTGCCCATGTCTCAGCAATATTGAAATTCTGATGGGAAATGGATGAAATTCATTAAATATTATTTATAAATCACTTATTATTTTGCTCCTTGGATGACTGAGTGCCCCAAAGAAGTTAAAAAATAAATAAGTGTATTTTGGCAAGACTGCATACGGGTATCACCCAGTTCTGAATAATATTTATATAATTTAAAAATAGGCTTTTCCACTGAACAGAAAATGTGAGTTTATTGTTCAGTTAAAGAGGACTGAAAATAATGCAGACATAGTTCAACAACAGGATGAAGGGATAAATCCTGCGTATTTGGAATTACGAAAAGTTAAATCATTTCATGTAGCTGCCAAAATAGCTTGCTCAGGAGACTGAAAATAGCTGACTTATTTTTTTCAGTTCTATGCTTTTAATTTGAATACAGATCAGAGGTTTGAGCACATAACACCAGATGATTAGAAAACTGGTTGTTTCCTAAGTCAAAATTCAGGTGGTAGGAAAGGTTTTTAAAATTCCCTCATTGCTTATTCTGAGCTTCAACATCTGGAATACAATAGCACAGAACAGCACAGAATTATGGCAATTTTTTTTTGTAAGTGTATAGTGCTTCTCTTCTTAATATTAGCTCAAATATTATTTGAGTTCTTATTTCTGACCAGGATTTCCAGGTAACTATGGGAATGTATAGAGCATATTTCCTGCTCTTCTGTCAGCAGCTCCCAAGTTCCCACTGATCTCTGCATCTGTTAGCACTGATATTACAAGTTCAGGCCTGTAGATTATGATTGTTGCCATTAGAAGAGAGATTGTCTACTAGCTACACAATGCCTTTGTTCACGATGATATAATTGGCCTAAATGAGAATGACCTGTTGAATATCTTTTTATTTAAAGAATAAAAAACCCAAAACACCTTAGAAAATTGAAAGAAAATTGTTCATCTTGCATGAAATAGGGATTTTTCTGATTGGAAGGATAACTCCAATTGCCAGCTTGTTTTATCTTTGGGAAATAAAACAAACCAATTTTTCGGCCACCACAGTGTTTTGTTCAGATAAATGCTCTGCATACTTCCATCCCCCCAAGTCACCTCTTAAACTTGCATTCTACATCCAAATGCTTTTGCAATCTGATAGACCTTGCAAGGTGGATACCTAAATGACACACAGGTTATGAAGCCAAAACTGAAGTCTTGCTTTGCAAAGGACAACAGATTATTTTGGATGAAGTATCAAATACCAGAGTCAACTGGGATATTACTCATGCAGAAACATAAAATGCAATCTTATTATACATGTGTAGTGTGCCATCTGGCACTGGAGTCAACACACACTGCAGCTGGGTAACACAGAGAGTGAGCCAATTGTCATCACCTGAGTTGCCAACTTTCAGCAAAAACTAGTTTTACTATTTCCAGCCAGCACACATATTTGTATACTGTAAGGAAGGAAAAACATAATAAACAATCTCTGAGGAAAGTCCAAATCAAGAAATTAAGAAAATCCCTTTAACTATTCACATGTATTGAAAAAGAGATAACACAAGACTCAGCACATGTCATACATTAATTTGGGTGATGCAGCTGCAGCTTGCTTTAAGGGAAAAAAAAAAAGGTAAAATACTCACTAAAGGGGAGAAAGGTTTCAGATTCTCATACAATAGCTGTTAGATATGTGAGCTGCTTTGTCAGTTTTATGCTGTAACCGAAAAGATAAGCACCTGTTATCTAAGGAAACACAACCCATTTCTTAACACAAGGACATTCCACACTTAGTGAAATAAGCAGCAAAGAAGAAAGAAGTAAATGAAAAATGAACAGGCCAGCTAGGGGCTTGTTGTCTGGCTGGTAAAAAGGAAAAAAAAAAGAGAGAAAATGGAAAATACCATCCTCTCTTTCATGTAAATGAGGAAATTAAGACAAACACAGAAAATTATCCTACTTTAATATCATAAAAATCACCCACAGAAAGATGAAATGAGATTGCTAAAAGATACATTTTTTTTAAAATGCCATTTATGTTTCTGCCCATCTAAAATGATCACTCTTGATTTATTGGTTCAAAATATATTGCTGCAGCAGCTGAAGTGATGATAATAGCCCAGGAAAAATGTTGATGGTGTTAGTTTGATGCTTGATTGAAGCACTACCAAACCAGTGAGGGGATTTATTGGTGTGCCTCTGAACTTTCTAAATGATGCTTCTGGAAAGTCTGTAAACAAGCTAAACTGAAAGAGAACTGCCAGCACCTCCAACTGGTGGGATGCACAAGGACTCATTTAGAGTACTGTTTCAGTTAGGGTTGATTAACTGTGATAACGATCCGTGCATTGCTACATGGAGGCAGCTGGGGCTGATGAAACACAGGAGAGCTAAAGCAAGCCCGGCAAAATGGGTTTGTGACACCAGGCCATCCACAGTGCTTAGCAAGGCTGGGTGGACACAAGGAGGCACCTGAGGTGGTTTGAAAATGTCAGTCAACCAATAACTGCAATCAGCCTGGCCATAAACACTATGTAACCCCATCAGCACCATTCTCCCCAATCCCAGTCATTTCTTTAACAGTCAACTGCCATTACTGTGTGATGTTTTGAGTTACTTATTCTCCCAGTTTACTTGATCTTCTAATAACATTTTAGGCCTTTGCATCTCCCAGAGCAAAAAACCTCTGATCAGCATAGAATCCTAGAATGGTTTCAGTTAGAAGGGACTTTAAAGATAATCTAGTTTCATGAAAATTAGTAAAGACAGGCCATTATCTTGCCACCCACTCATCTACTGCATGGAGTGGGACCTACATTTTAACCCAGTATCCATAAAAGTTCACACAATTGTAAAGCTCTTTGATAGAGGTATCAAAACAGAATCATAGAATCATAGAATCGTTAGGGTTGGAAAGGACCTTAAGATCATCTAGTTCCAACCCCCCTGCCGTGGGCAGGGACACCTCACACCAAACCATATCACCCAAGGGTCTGTCCAACCTGGCCTTGAACACTGCCAGGGATGGAGCATTCACAACTTGCTTCAGCAAGCCATTCCAGTGCCTCACCACCCTTACAGGAAAGAATTTCCTCCTTATATCCAATCTAAACTTCCCCTGTTTAAGTTTTAACCCGTTATCCCTTGTCCTGTCACTACATTCCCTAATGAAGAGTCCATCCCCAGCATCCCTATAGGCCCCTTTCAGATACTGGAAGGCTGCTATGAGGTCTCCACGCAGCCTTCTCTTCTCCAGGCTGAACAGCCCCGACTTCCTCAGCCTATCTTCATATGGGAGGTGCTCCAGTCCCCTGATCATCCTCATGGCCCTCCTCTGGACTTGTTCCAACAGTTCCATGTCCTTTTTATGTTGAAGACACCAGAACTGCACACAATACTCCAGGTGAAGTCTCACGAGAGCAGAGTAGAGGGGCAGGATCACCTCCTTCAACCTGCTGGTCACACTCCTTTTGACGCAGCCCAGGATACGGTTGGCTTTCTGGGCTACAAGCGCACACTGAAGCTGGATCGTGTTCATTTTCTCATGGACCAACATCCCCAAGTCCTTCTCCACAGGGCTGCTCTGAATCTCTTCTCTGCACAACCTGTAGCTGTGCCTGGGATTGCTCCGACCCAGGTGCAGGACCCTGCACATGCTTAACAAAGAGAAAGATAAATAATCGCAGCCATGTGACGATCCTTGAAGAGTTAAGAAGCCAAGGCACTTGTCAGTCTGTATTTCTGAATTTTTTGCCTTTTCTTCTCAGTTATAGAGCAAGGCTTTAAAATACATAGCCTGTGCTTCAATTAATGGCTGATTACTCCACTGAACACCATGACAGAGAGAAGGGCCAACTCCCAGTTTCTAGATTCATGTCAGAAAGTGAGAATCTCAGTTCTTGTTTGTATTGATACTGGCAGACAAAGGGATAAAAAATTAGAAATCTCATAATTATTGGTAGATCTGTCAGATGAATGTTTGAGGTGACAACAGATGTTGTATTTCAATATACAGACATTCTTCACGTTGTCAAACTTTGTAACAATGCAGATTAAAACAAATTAATGAGGCAACTGAATTTGTGTTTCTAATTGCTCTCTTGGTGCTTTGTTTTAAACTTCAGTGTTCAGGGAACAGAAAGACAAGCTGGAGCATTGAGGGTCCTTCTGGGTGTCAGAAGAGCTACAGAACCAACTTAGAATCATAGAATCATAGAATCATAGAATCGTTAGGGTTGGAAAGGACCTTAAGATCATCTAGTTACAACCCCCCTGCCATGGGCAGGGACACCTAACGCTAAATCATATCACCCAAGGCCTCCTCCAACCTGGCCTTGAACACTGCCAGGGATGGAGCATTCACAACCTCCCTGGGAAACCTATTCCAGTGCCTCACCACCCTGACAGGAAAGAATTTCCTTCTTATATACAACCTAAACTTCCCCTGTTTAAGTTTTAACCCATTACTCCTTGTCCTATCACTACAATCCCTAACGAAGAGTCCCTCCCCAGCATCCCTATAGGTCCCCTTCAGATACTGGAAGGCTGCTATAAGGTCTCCACGTAGCCTTCTCTTCTCCAGGCTGAACAGCCCCAACTTCCTCAGCCTGTCTTCATACAGGAGGTGCTCCAGTCCCCTGATCATCCTCATGGCCCTCCTCTGGACTTGTTCCAACAGTTCCATGTCCTTTTTATGTTGAGGACACCAGAACTGCACACAATACTCCAGGTGAGGTCTCACAAGAGCAGAGTCAAGGGGCAGGATCACCTCCTTCAACCTGCTGGTCACACTCCTCTTGATGCAGCCCAGGATACGGCTGGCTTTCTGGGCTGCAAGCGCATACTGAAGCCGGCTCATGTTCATTTTCTCATCAACCAACACCCCCAAGTCCTTCTCCACAGGGCTGCTCTGAATCTCTTCTCTGCCCAACCTGTAGCTGTGCCTGGGATTGCTCCGACCTAGGTGTAGGACCTTGCACTTGGCATGGTTAAACCTCATGAGGTTGGCATCAGCCCACCTCACAAGCATGTCAAGGTCCCTCTGGATGGCATTCCGTCCCTCCAGTGTACCAACCAAACCACACAGATTGGTGTCATCAGCAAACTTGCTGAGGGTGCACTCAATCCCTCTGTCCATGTCAGCGATGAAGATGTTGAACAAGACCGGTCCCAACACCGATCCCTGTGGGACACCTCTCATTACTGGTCTCCCGCTGGACATTGAGCCATTGACCACAACTCTTTGCATGCAGCCATCCAGCCAGTTCTTTATCCACCGAGTGGTCCATCCATCAAATTGATGTCGCTCCAGTTTAGAGACAAGGATGTTGTGTGGGACAGTGTCGAATGCTTTGCACAAGTCCAGGTAGATGACATCAACTGCTCTACCCCTGTCCATCAGTTCTGTAGCCCCATCACAGAAGGCCACCAAATTGGTCAGGCAGGATTTCCCCTTAGTGAAGCCATGCTGGCTGTCACCCAGCACCCTGTTGATTTTCATGTGCCTTAGCATGCCTTCCAGGAGAATCTGCTCCAAGATTTTGCCAGGCACAGAGATGAGACTGACTGCTCTGTAATTCCCCGGGTCATCCATTTTCCCCTTCTTGAAAATGGGGGTTATATTTCCCTTTTTCCAGTCGTCGGGAACTTCACCTGACTGTCATGATTTCTCAAATATGATGGCCAGCGGCTTCGGAACTTCATTTGCCAGCGCCTTCAGGACCCGTGGATGGATCTCATCAGGACCCATGGACTTGTGCACGTTCAGATTTTTAAGATGGTCTCGAACCAGTTCCTCTCCTACAGTGGTCGCAAGGTCTTCATTCTCACAGTCCCTGCATCTGCCTTCCAAGACTTGGGTGGTGCAGTCAGAGCCTTTGCCAGTGAAGACCGAGGCAAAGAAGTCATTCAGATCCTCAGCCTTCTCCAAATCCTGTGTAGCCAGTTCTCCCGGGAGCTTCCTGAGGGGGCCTACATTCTCCCTAGTCTGTTTTTTATTTGCTATGTACTTGTAGAATCCCTTCCTGTTATCTTTAATACCTCTAGCTAAGTTTAATTCTAACTGAGCCTTAGCTTTCCTAACCTGGTCCCTAGCTTCCCAGACAACATCCCTGTACTCTTCCCATGCCACCTGTCCTTGCTTCCACTTATTATAAGCCTCTTTTTTCAATTGAATTTTCCTCAGGAGCTCCTTATCCATCCAAGGAGGTCTCCTGGCCCTCCTGCTGCATTTCCTTCTGGTTGGGATGCAACACTCCTGAGCTTGCAGCAGGTGATCCTTCAATATCAACCAAGAGTCTTGGGCCCCTCTGCCCTCTAGGGCTCTATCCCATGGAACCTTCCGAAGCAGGTTCCTGAAGAGGCCAAAGTCTGCTCTTTTGAAGTCCAGGGCAGTGAGCTTGCTGCACACTCTTCTCACTGTCCTGAGGATGTCAAGTTCGAGCATCTCGTGATCGTTGCATCCAAGGCTGCCCTGGCACATCACATTTCCAACGAGCCCTTCCCTGTTGGTGAGCATGAGGTCAAGCATGGCACCTCTCCTTGTTGGCTCCTCTATTACTTGCAGAAGGAAGTTGTCTTCTACACAATCGAGGAACCTCCTGGATTGCTTGTGCCGGGCTATACTGTCCTTCCAACAGATGTCAGGGTGGTTGAAGTCACCCATGAGAACAAGGGCCTGCGAGCGTGAGGCTTTTCCTATCTGTCTATGGAGTGCTTCATCCGCAGGTTCTCCTTGATCAGGCCGTCTGTAACAGATCCCCACAGTAATGTTCCCCCATAGCTATATTTCCTTTAACCCTGACCCACAAACTCTCTGTTAACTGCTCACCTGGCCCCAGACAGAGTTCCATACTCTCCAGCCTATCCCTAACATAAAGGGCAACTCCCCCTCCCTGCCCGCCAGGCCTGTCCTTCCTAAAGAGCCTGTAACCTTCCATTCCAACACTCCAGTCATAGGAGCCATCCCACCATGTTTCTGTGATGCCTATTATATCATACCCCCGTAGACGTGCACACATGTCTAATACCTCTTGTTTGTTCCCCATGCTACGGGCATTTGTATAGAGGCATCTGAGCCGAGCTCCAAATGAAGCCGGCTCATTGGCTGGAGCAGCTGGGATATCTCTATATTGCTCCAGGCGTTTATTATAGGTGCTGGCAACTGACTGGGTGTGTTGGAACGGAATGATGCTCCCCTCCCCCAACACATCTAGTTTAAAGCCTCCTTGACCAGCCTTGCAATCCTCCTACCAAAACTGCTCTTTCCCTTCATCAGAGCAGCTCCACCAGCCCCCAGTAGACCTGGCCTACAAGCTTGGGTCCCATGTTCAACTTCTGCATATAAACCACACAAGGCATAAACTCTAGGAACAGTTCTGTTAAATCTTCTTATAAATGAGCAGGATGGAGGTCTACTTCTGTCAGGGTCCAGAGGGTGTTCATAGGCCTCAGTGCCTGGGACCGGCCTCCCTTGGGACCTGCATTGCAGATAGCCCCTCAGACCTAGGTCAGAGCTTATCATGCAGAACTATAGGCATAACATATAGCTGTTCCGTTCTGTTCCATTCCATTCCATTCTGTTCCATTCCCTGCACTCACAATGAGTTGTATAATGATGAGACCATTATTTACCTGAAATGCCAAGGGGTTTCAGCACCAAAAACACTTTCAAGGAAAGACACAAATTAGAAAGGTTACAGGTGGAAAGAGTATTTTATGTATTTATAAATAAAGGTATTTTATTTATTTTTGTTTAGCTTAGTTTAGCTAATTTTAGTCTAGTTTATTTTAGATTATATTTTTACTAAATCTTTCAGAGCCGATGCTCACAAGCATTAACACAATGCACATGCGTAGCCAGCAGCAGGCTGATGTATACTTCAGTTTAGCTGGAAAAAATACCCCTCACAGCCTGACAAAGGAAAGCCAGGGCAGAAGCGGTGCTGTGGTGGTGCAAGAGCAGTGCAAGAAAGAATGCTGCCAAAATGGTCCACAGAATACCTGCCAAGGGGTGGTGCTCAATGCTACAGAGGACAGCAGCAAGCCCCGGGCCACACTAGAGCCATCCTGGGAGTCCAGAAGGCTGCCTCCCCCCGGATGCGGGGCATGAGGGCCACCTGCACGGAGCACAAGCAGCTGCCTTTGGGCCACAATAGCCCAAAGAAGCCCCATGAAGGGGCTGTGCTCAGCTGCAGAGGAGACAAAAAACCGCGGGGACACTTGCTAGTCTAGCCTGGGGGCAAAAAAGCCTTCCCCCCCGAGTTGCAGGATACGAGGGGCCACCTTCATGGTGCATGAGCACTAGGCGATAACCCAGAGCACGAGGACCAGAAGAGCCCTGACAAGTGGTCATGCTCAGTGCTCAGAGGAAGGCAAAAAAACCCTAGGGACCGGTGCCAATCTGCCCCGGGGGCAAATTCCTTCCTGACCCCAGCACTGGCGATCAGCTACTCCCTGAGCACATGAGCAAGACCTGCTCCCAGTCCATGGGCTGGTTATGCCTCTGAGGGGACACTGGCACTGCCTTTTCTGCCTCCACTTGGAGCCATCTCAGGGGCTTCCAACAACAGCAAAATGCCGCTGGCGTGATCAACCCTGGGATCAATAATCCTTCCTGTGCCTGGCAGTGGGAGCTCCAAAGCACTGGGGGGGGGCACTGGGCCATCTGTGCACCCTATTTCTTATGGCCACTGCCACTATCACCCCAGAAGATGAGGGCAGCGATCTCCAAAAAGACTGAAGCAGGATTTCCATCCATCAGATGAGCTGAGTGTGGCCCCTCCAGGAGCTGGAATTGCAGCAGAGAACCTCCAGCAGCTTCGGGCAGTCTTCCCCTCTCAGCCCCTCCAAGTAATTCCACCAGTGCCTCAAGGAATTCTTCTCAGATGCTTTCAGGCTGCCAGCTCTGTCCTGGTGGCAGCACCAGGCACTCTGGCAGTGGGACACAGGAGGACGCTGCCTTACAGTGCCCCAGAGTGTTGTGATGCTGCACTGGCCCATGGTGGCATTATGACATGTGGGTAATGGGGCCCCACAGCCCTGCCCACTGCAGCCCTGATGCTGCTGCCCCTTTGCCCCGCATCCCTTGGAGAAAGGCCTTTAGAGTGCTGGCCCTGCAGCACTGCCTGTGTCCAGGAGGCCCAGGGGGATGTCCCTGCCCATGGTGACCTCACATTGGGCACCGCTGCTGGGTGTCCCTGTAAATTAATCTGTATGTTCAGACTGTATAAATAAAGGCTTTTATACCATGTACAGTCATTTGATTGTGATGAAACCAGAGGTGAAAAAAAGGGGTTTTGGTTGCCTCTGCATGAACTTTGCAAAATCGTAGAGAGCATACAGGATTTCCTCACCATTCCTTATCAATTCACCAAGTGGCATTTGCTACTACACTGCTTATGGTGAGGTCTTCTTCTTGAATAGAAGAAGCATTTAAGATATCTCTTCCGTGTTTGTTACACAGGGTGTTCAGATATTTGCTTGTGTTTATTAACATTCGTGTGTCTAGTCTGGGGGTTTACCTCTTGTATTACTACTTGAATGCAAAATTGTTGGACACAAGCTCGGGTCCCAGAAGCAACAAGCAGTAATTGCTCTTTCCTCAGCTAATGAGTCCTGCTGCGATGTCAGAGAAAAGCTGAGCTAGCACATTCATGCTGCTGAAACACAGAGGTCCTCAGTCCTCCTTTTCCCTCCTTTCCTGCAGCCTCTAGGACTTCTCCCATGAACCAGGTCAATGTATAAGCCAGTGGAGATCTAAAAAGGAAACAGTTCTCACCCAGGTTAAAACCACAAGTGAAGGATCTGGCAAGTCCTGAACCAGAGAAGGTGGAGGAGAGAGGAAGAGAAGGGGAACAGGACCTTTTCTTCCTGCAGGGACAAGCTGTAGGATTCTCATTTCCTTAGCCTAGGCAGAACACAAGGCTGTAACACATCTCGTCTGACTTGCTTGTTTGTTGCAAGTCAGGTGTCTCAGTATAGTGCTCAGTGCACAGTAAAGACACATCATGTGATTAGGGAAAATTCAACTGATCTATCTGTATCTCAGCTTATGAGAATGACAAATATATTTCACCTTCTTAAAAGGAGCAATTTTATACTATCAGTAATTTTTAAGCAATGATGGTTTAGCAGAATGGATAGCACAAAGTTCCAAGATGGAGACTTGGGGTGGAGAGGAGAATTGGAGAATCGGCACAAAATATTATATATATCAAATAAAAGTTTGCATTCAGATCACTGAAATAGAGCAATTAAGTTACACTGTAAAACCCTAGGAAGGAAATGCAGAGGAGCTCTCTCAGATGAAAGTAGGGTGGGAAACAACATGTTCTGTGATTTTTGCCCCCCAAATGTATGTTTTTCCATTAGCAAAGGGAAAAGCATTCCAGCTTGTTGTAAGTGTTCTGTCGGGTCACATTCTGCTGCACTCAAACATGTTGCATTGGACATGACAGGACAAATGCTATGACATAACACGACTAAACAAAGCGCAGCACTTCAGCAATCAGACGCCAGCTTTCCTTCCCTGGCTACTAACGATTGTCACTCTGGGTAAGAAACAGCTCACCTAGATTTTAAAGTGGTATTGACTAGGAAGTGCTGAGAGGTTGGTTGGAGGAGCCACTGCCCACAGACTGTCAGAAATCCCCTATTCACTTTTAGTACCTAAAGGTCCCTGGTGAGAGAAGGGCAAATTCTCAGGCTGTTGACCCAAAAAACTATTTGCAGGCCTAAACTGCTACAGAGTCACTCCAAGATTTTCATAATCACTGATAGCAATCTTTTGCTTCTATTTTAGAAAAATAAAATTAAAATAATGATGAATTAATTTGAAAGGAAAAGCAGCCACTATTTACATATTACCTGACATTCAGGAAATGGCTGTTTTTACTTCAGGGAGCTGAAAGCCTGAGGGTAAATAAACAAATAGGTACAAGTAAAGAGACAAGATTAAACACAGAGGTTTTTCTATATATACATACAAATTATTTAAAGGAGGCGCCATGAGAGAAGTATGCCTTTGAGTTTGAATCCACAGTGCACAATTAAGCCAGATGACTGGCACCTCAATTACAGCACCAGGGTTACCCAAGGTGGGCACAAGGATCCTCACAGCTCCCATCTCACTGCATCCTCCCAGCAGCACCTTGGAGGCATCTGCACTCTCTTTCTGTGCCAAAACATCTTGGCATTCCTGTGCAAATCAATGGCAAGAAAAGGCTCGAAGAATTGAGCAGAGGGGGTAGATGGAACCTGAGGTGAAGAGAAGAAGATGACAGAAAAATTGAATTGAAGCACAGCTCAGATCAGAAAGAGCCCAGGAAAAACAAAAGAAGCTTCTCCAGGTGTCTTGTGCAGCTTCTCGCACTGGCAAAAAACTGTGCTGGCTTCTCCCTGAAGATTTTTTATTTTTAGTTTGTTTTAGCGTTTGAGATGTTTGAGGGTTTTGTTTCCCTTTCTTTGGCCAGAGCTCAGGGGACAGAAGGAAGCAAAAGAAAGACAGCACTTTTTAAGATGCCCTTAAGTCAAGCAGGATCTGTGGGCCCATTTTCAAGGGTGGTGAAAATAGGGGTACCCTAAGCAGCTCCCTATATCTGTCACTTAGCATTGCTTTTCTCTTTCACTGCTACCAAATTCTAGGCTTTTTGTCTTTAGGTTACGGCCTGGCTCCTTGCAGCTATTTAGGTTCCTTACAGACCACTCTTTCTGCAAAGCAGCAAAGGCATTTGGTTCTTTAAATGTGTTGTATTACTGAAAAATGCTGCATTTCTGAATGCACTGAACTCTAATTTTTAGACTTTATGTGTGCAGCTCAAAAGCTCTTTAACACCTGGAGGTCAAGTGTTAACAAGCATGTTCATATATCACAATGGACTTGCTTGAGAAGGGTTAAAACGTTAAGCCTTGATATATATGTGAGTCAAGCATCTAAGATTTAAATATCTGCCTGATTTCTTTGGGATGTGGAATTTCTGTGTATTTCAGAGCATACCTGGGCAGAAATTTAGTCAATCTTAAGTCCTCCATATGTTACATGGAACAAAATATTATTGACAGAAAGAGCAATTCCATAAGGGAAAAGAAAAAACTTCAACCAACCAACCAACAACAACAAAAACTCAAAACCAAACCAAACAAAAACATTTACTGTCGAATAAGGTAATACACTACAATCAAATCTTCAGATTTTTGTATAATATCAATTTTAAAACATTAAAAGCCTCAAGTAAATTCAAAATAACTGTCAATAATCTACTACACTTTCTCTCCCTGACAACTAAGAAGTTGAGTTGAAAAGTAGTGCGATTTTGCTACGCTGAACAAATTTCCCAACTTCAGAAGTTAGAGAGCATATGTTTAAAAACTGGCACCTACCGAGGCACACCAGGTTCTGCTATCTTTACCCTGCTGCACTGCGGCAAAGCCCACAAATGCACAATACATGGTGCGACAGTGCTCAAGGGGTTAAACAGTTGAATTTGCCAAGACATCTTTGCCTTGTTTAGCAGAGTTGTTTGCTCTGGTGTAGATGCTGCAGGGTATCAGTCACTTTGAAGGAGAGGATGTCCAAGCAGTCCCACAGTTAGACAGTGACTGGCACTGCCAGTAAATCATTTTGTCAAGCATTCATTTTGCAGCAATGCAAAGGAAATTGCATGATTGTTTGAAACGAACTGAAGTACTTTTTAGTTATCAGTGTGCTGGGTCCACAATAAAATGATCAGTTACACCTTGTTAATAACACTCAACAGCGTAGACACAAGTCTGAAAACTTGCTTTACTATGAATAGTAAAGTACAGCAGGTCCTCTCTCATTTTGAATAGGAACAGTGGTATCTTTTCTGCTCCATGACATTTTCAGTATGAAGCAGGAAAGCAAAATGGTTTTCCGCATACTTGTCTTCATTCAACCCAAGCCAGCATTTTCTGTCATGTAGTTCTATAAGCACAGTATGAGTGATTTATGAAAACAGCAAAGAGAAGCAGAGTTGCAGCAGCCACGTTTTTGTTATTCTGGCCAGGTCCTGCACAAAATAACCACAGGTAACAGGGTATGGATTTTAAAGCTTTTAACAAATGTTGGGATCTTGGAATCTCAGTCAGTAGAGAAAGCAATTTTTTGGTGCAGCAGAAAGCTATCACACATTCAAGGCCAAGCTGGATGCAGTTCTAAGCAACCTGATGTGGTTGGATATGTCTCTGATCATTGCAGAAGGGTTAGACAACCTGATCATTGAAAGTCCCTTTCAATCCAAACTAGTCTATGGTTTTGTTGGCCAGAGGCTGCACTTTCAAACTGTCCAAGATGTCCATGTACAACCAAAGGTATCTGGCAGCAGATATCAAAGCATAAATTTAATTAGATTAGCCTGCAGAGCATTCAGTCCTTAACTGTTACTTCCCAGTCAGTACTGGTAACATTTTTCCATACACTTACAGCACTTATTTCGACTTTATTAACTGACAAGTCCTCTGGGACTTGACGTAATGCTAGAACTGTATGAGAAGTTGTGCTGAGTCCTGCAACGTATTAAGTCCAGCTCTCCAGCTTCCCTCTGACAAGGACTGATAAAGCCACTGGAAGATAAGGAGTGGATGAACAGTGACAGTGAAATAATCAAGTTTTCTGCTAATTGGCTTTAGATAGCAGTAGGGTAACATCTCTAGTCCCCCCCCCCCCCCCCCCCCGATGAGGAAGAAGAGGAATATTAGATCAAAAATCAGCTTAACACGAAGAAGCTGGTGCTGTGGCTAATGCTGTGCAATGGCAGTGATTCAAACTGTATTAAAAGAGAGATTTAAACCCACTCACTTTGAAATCTTTCAGTGAAAGACTTCGGTTTTAGCCCATAAACACTCCAAATGCAATCCACAGACAAGCCAGAAAATTCTGAAAACAGAAATAGGATTATTATTTCAGATACGCACCAAAGGTCTGCAGGAATTTAGAAAATTACAATTATAAGTTCATGTAGATAACAAACATGGCCTCCTTCCCTTGATCTGGTTTTCCCCAAACTTGGGCATTGAATACACTTTTGGAAATCATTTTAACCAGCAAGCTAACGGAAAACTAGGCACAGTAAAAGAAAAGTAAAAGAAAAACACAGCAGGAGCTATAGAGGTAGATAAGGGAGAAATAATTAGAATCATTTCAATTAAATACATATAGTCAAGCCAAGCAATACCTATGGGCAATATACCTGTCAACACACAGATGAAGGATGTAAACAGAAATAATGGAAAGATTTAGTACAACACACTGGGCATAGCTAGGAGTGATGTGAGTAAATTAAGAAAGATAATTCAGGTCGCATCTGAAGCACAGCTTCCTGACAGTGAAATGTTTCATCTTCAAACAGTCTCATAAGCAAGCACTTAATCCCCATTCTTTAAAACATGACTGGGCAAGAGCCCTCATACATGTAGAATGGTGAACAGTGCTTCTTTTGCCAAAAGATGGATTGGAAAAATGAAGTAAGCCTTTAATTTCTTTAATATCTGTGAATCTACCATCCCAGTGAGTGTAGAATAATGGTGAGAAGAGAAAAAAAATAGAGATGGAGAGATGGATGGGAGGCAGACGTGTCCTAAACTCATAGTTAACTGGATTCCTTGGAGCAAATGCTTTAATGTCAATATATAAGAAATAAAAAATTATGTTAGGGAGAGGGAGTGAAAGTCCTGGGTAGGAGCTCAGCATACCCTTAGTAATTTATTGTGGTAGCTTTCTCAAGTTTTCCAAATAGCTGTGCCTCAGTCTGTGGCAGCACATCCCTCCCTGCATCATGCTGTACTGGTGGTGGGTGTTTCACGTGTTTTCTTCTCCAAGCTGCCCTTGAACACAGCACAACTTAATGAAAGCTATGTCTGCATAGTGCACTTTTCTAGTCAGCTCTGGCCGGGAGGTGTGGAGTTCTTTTCATACCCTGCTCCCCACCAGCATGTCCCTGCTGGCATCTCCATCCTCCAGTGAGCTTCCCAGCCACCCTCTCCTGATCCCCTCCACTCTCTCACCAGTGTCCTCACAGGGAAGAGGGAGGGGGGGAAGTATGAGACTAGCTAAGTCTCATTATCCTGCTACACAAATTAAAGCAACTAAGGAGAGGCAAGCTTAAGAGCTTTGCCCAAGGTTACAATCATATTCAGAGGCAAAGCCAAAACTAGATCTGGAATCCTGCTTTCTCCTGTAATGTTTAGACTACAGCTCCTGCAGCAAATGCTTTCACACTTTATAGTGTTTACTAACTTCATAATGTCTGCTAACATACTGCTCTGCCTGAAGAAGCTACACAAGAAAGGATTTAATCAATGGGAAATAAATGTAGTTATTAGGAATTACAGAAGACAGCATTTAACACAACAACTTAGATAGTTGGACTATTTCTATTGTTTCAGGAGAAGGACAACAGTTTCAGTATTACTGTAAGGAAGAAAATCACAGGGATTATTCAGGCTTTACTTGGAATGTACTAGAAGTACAAAGCACCATCCATCATCTTTATGGTACATCGCATCACCTGAGGCATGAAGTAATCATCTAAAAATGCACTGCCTGACGTGACCATCGTATATAATCAATAGCCTTTACAATCAGAGAATATTAAGAAAAATCTTTTACTCTGTTGATGTCTTGTTTTTATACAAAGAGGTCCATTATCAGAATAGCACAACTAGAGACCTTACCTGACATAGATTAGAAAGTACTCATTTTAGAAATAAAAATGCACAGCTCAATAAATCTGTAAATCATCACTGAGAAGCTCTGGTTGGTTCTGTACATCAGAATTAACTCTGTGAGTATGTAAGAGATGGCTTCAAAAATCAGCCCCTTATATGTCTCTGTATAATGTTTGCCAATTTCATATTTAGACATGCATTCAAAATATATATGTAAAAAAAATAAATGCCATGTTCCTGCACTACAAACACGGTGATCTCAAGTCCCAGCTAACACTTACAGAAGATGCCAGCCAGCCAACACAGCCTGGAAAGGACAGCAAACGGCTCTGTCTGAAACAATGACTAACGCTGGAGCTTAAGCATATTTTGCTGTCTCTGTAATTCACTTCACACAAAACAAAAGCCGCTTCTCAAATAAACGGTCTCAGAAACTGATAATTTTGTGGGGCACAAAACACCACTTTCGCAACCCATTCAATACAGGTTCTTGGGATTATCACATGAAGATGTCCAGAGTTACCCAGCTTTATGACTGAAGTGCCACAGACTGTGACTTACAGAGAAAAATTAAGTATTTTGGAATATACAAAAAACTATTCTCTACATAGATCTAATACACATGCAATTCAGACCCTACATGTAAGTTAAAAACACTAATGTTTCTTCTATCTCAAGTATACCTATGGGTGCATATGTGTAAGCGCTGATTTTTTAGGCGGGGAGGCTTAACCACTGTCCTTAGAGAAATGAGGCAGGCAGCAGGGAGACAAGACGAGCTGGGGCTGTGCTGTGGCACTACACAGACAGACCATGCCGACACACAGGTTGGCAAGCGAAGTTTCCTTAGTAGGACCCTTCAGTATTCTAATCTGCTAAGTATGATAGCAGTCATTTGAACTCTTTGCATCTCTGAATTTCTTTGCTTACTACTACAGCTCGCCAGAGAGGACCCAAATGCAGGTGACCTGGATTCAGGCTGCACATAACCACAGCAGTCCAGTAATCTTATGTTAGACAGCCATGAACATTACAGAATGGTGTTTCCATTCTTTAACTTTTTTACACGTGATCAGACTCACTCTCATTCTTTTTTCACTCTTGCAAAACACTCCCAGCTTAAATTGCAGTCTTTGGAGCCAACACGTCTGGCTGTAGCTGCTCTGTCATTCATAGTCTTATTATGCAAATAAAACACAGACAAGCTGTAAGTTCCAATCGAATCCAAACACCCTGGAGCATCCAATAAATGGAGACATCTAAAAAACATAACTCCATGGATGACACACATTTGTCATCCAGCTGAGAAATCTTAGATAGAAAGATGAATAAGAGTGAATTTACAAATGTCAAGAAGCCTCAGGTTCCTTTTCCCCATTTCTATTGCTTCAGGGAAGAGTTGAGACCCACAAAAAAAAAAAAAATCCCTCTCATGAAATGGCAAGCTGTGTTTGCACTTCTTATTTCCCCTGAAAGCTGATCTAGGGAATAACAGGCTTAACTTGGGATTTATTATTTTTGCAAATATTTCTTAGATTTCTTAATCAGAAATTAAGAACTTCACCAGACTATTTCAAACTATACTTCATCTTCTCTTCAAAAGGAAACAAAAAAGTGAACAAGAAAAACCTTGACAGAAGTTAAATATGTAAATTTTCTTTGTTTTGAAAGCATGATTATTATTCGATCAAGAAATGAGATCTGCATGAACAGAGTATCTGCGCAAGAGTAGTATTCTAGACAATGTGTTTTGCTGATGACAAGTAAAATGGGAGAGAATGTGAGCCACAGTATCAATTTACTGCCAATGAAAGAGTATTAATCAATACTCTCAATTTAGCAATAAATTGTTAATATTGGCAATATAAACAAGGAAATCACTAATTTCTAATTAGTAATATTAAGTCACAAGGCCTTCAAACAATAAAAGACACTAATTAAGATTACAGAAAATTCATGATAAATTTCTGGATCTCTTTGTCCTTTGTCCAGCATTTCAACTATTATATCAGGGACAGAAGAATTATTTAGAAGCCCAATAAAGCAATTTAAGGTGTGAGATGCAACCTTTTCAAACTGCAACATGCTTGAAAATTACTGGGATGACTTACTAGTACAGACTGGTCCATAAATACCACTGATTACAATCATTTAGACATGATACTTAATTGTGCTTTAGATAACCAGAAGGCTTTAAAGTAGGTAAGGCTGTAGTGCTGAGAAGTGATAGTGATGATGGCTGCCCTGAAATGAGTGTTTATAGACGTTTGCAATTGCTTTTGGATCAAAGTCAATGGATCTATCAGTCACTTTCACATGCAGAGGATGGAACATTTGTCCCTTATATGGAAGCTAAATAGCAGTGGAGATGAGCAAGCCAGGACTAACCCAAGAGTATTGAAAGATTTCATGTAAATTTAGTGTTTTCTTATTACATGTATACTGGGACAAATCCACTGCAGCATTGGTATCTGGTTTGCCTGACTGGAGTGTGAGTAGCTGCCTACATACGGCCATCCAGCTGTTCCACTCCCAGGGGTGCAGAGACAGCAGGGCCCCTCAGGATCACCAGGATGGCGAGGCACTGGCACAGGTTGCTCAGAGAAGCTATGGCTGCTCCATCCCTGGCAGTGTTCAAGGACAGGTTGGACAGGGCTTTGAGCAACCTGGTTTAGTGAAAGGTGTCCCCACCTATGGCAAGGGGGCTAGAACTAGATTATCTTTAAAGTCCCTTCCAACCCAAACCATTCTGTGATTCCATGATGATCCCAGAGCACTACGGCTCCACACCTCCCAGGAGCACCCCCAGAGATGAAAGCCTCTGAGAAACTCACATATATTAGGATTTTTCCTGATGGTCAGGGTAACATTATAAATTATTCCAAAAAATCAGAATTACAGTTTCTAGATCCTCAGCTGCTACAATAAATCAGCACAGCTCCAAATGCTATAGTACCATCAGATCAGTTTACACCAAATGATAGCATGGCTTTGTCTACATTTCATTCAATGCCTGTAAGACTGCTTACACTGGGAGAGTCACAGGTCAGCAATTAGCTGGGGGACCTTTTTTTCTACATTTGTTGTTAGCATACACTGTCACACTTACCAAAGTTGGTGTTAGCACTGCTTCCTACAAATACAAAGTGAGGGCTATAATATAAAAACAGAGATGAGATGAAATCATAATGTAAGATTATTTACTGTCTCCAGTGGTTTACGACAGTTTTACCACTGAAACAAGTGTGTTTACATCTGCTGACCGGGGTCGACATACATTTCATTGGCAGGAATGATATCAGAAACAGGTGTGTTTTGCAGCAAAACTTAGAACAAGTATGCATAATAATCATTACAAAACAAGATTTTTTTTTTTTTTCCCAAACTATATTCCACCATGTAGACATGCAGGAAGGAAAGTGTCTTGTATTTACCTGTACGGGAAAAGCATGATGGACTGGTCCTGACATCTCTTTGTTTTACAAAGGCTTAGATATAATTACAGTGACAATTGTGTTTCCCTTAGACAGGCTCCAAAACGCTGCCAGGGAACACAGGGATGCCTACGTTCAGCCAAAAGATTTTTACAGTGTAGGAAGAGCCTGCATCAGTGCAGCAAGGCTAACATCACTGCCCCAGCTACCTACAGGAGCTAAGTAAGTCTACAAGGGTGTTAGCACTCTTACATCCTTCAGATCATTGCTTTGTAAAAGAGACCTAGAGATCTGTGTTCAGCAGCACAGCCCAAGAACTGGATGTTCCATAGCAGTCATTTACTCTCTGAAAGAGATAGTTTAAACAATCAGTAAGTAATATTCTGTAGTAAAACTATGCTTATAGCAACAAGCTGCACTGTAACTGGAATGAATTGTTGCTTTTAATATTAGTAATTACAAGTAAATTTTATCAATTTCATCACTTCAAAGAAGGGGAAGACTGAAGAAAGGGATTGAAATGGGCATCTCCTGGATCATCACTGAGAAGACCATTTATATCCCCCTCAGAGAGGATACCCTCTCTTTCCTTCTCTTATGTAACACTAGTTAACAGTGCAAGGACCCCAGATGATGTGGTGACCTGTGGCAGCAGCTGAAGAGAAGGGTGCTTTATCTTCCTTGTTCTTTCATCTACTGCTCTTTTCCTCCTACTCAACCAATACCTTCTGTAATGAATTAGAACCTTTTGTCCTCCTAGCACAAAAAAAAACATCTCACTATTGCCATCTCATTCTTTACTCCACATTTTCACTGTCTCATCCCCATAAGCCATATATTTTTGCATGACAGGGAACATTTATCACTCAGTGTTTGCTGCATCTTCCCAGCAAACAGGGACCTCCTCTGGATAACATGTAGATTATTGTAATAAAATGAACATAAAAAATTCTAACAGCATTAAGATGAAGCTGAGTGCTCACTGAGGTATGACTTCATGCTGTTACCATTTTGGTTAACATTAGATTGTCCCATTACATTCACAGAGTATCAGTAAGGTCCTTGTGATGAAAATATGCCAAAAAGCATAAGAAAAATGCGTCGAATATTGAATGAAAATACTTAAAAACATTTTTATTAAAAAAAGCCCAAACAAAACAACCTTTTCTTTGATTTCATCACCATCTCATTTAATGAAATTGGAGTATTTCCCAAAGCACTTGGTGAATCTGAGCTTCCTGAGATCCTTCAGCCACAAAACCCCCTACCCGAGACTGAAAAACTTCATTGTATCACCAATGGACTCCATGAAGGTTTATGTTATTGTTTAGAGTCCTGAGATTTTAGGCCTTCTCTTTTTTTTAAGGTTTTTTTACTTCCCCCTTCCCCCCCCCCCCCCCCCCCCAAGAATGCTGACTTTCATGAATATTAGACCACATTTCCCCAAAGCAGGTATTTCTTGAGTCTGTTCACCCTTTATTATGAGAAAAACAGAAAGCTTGTATTTTCCTTTACTGGGTAAAGATGCTACATAAGTAATCTAAGAAGCTACTTTCATGTTTGTTCAATAAGTATTTCAAGACGCTGCTATTTTGATAATGTGCTGACTGATACATAATTCACTGCAATGCAGAGTTTAATAATATCTTCAAACTCAAAAATAAAATGAGCTCTCAATTCTGACATGCTAAATCTAGTTCTAAAGCATGCTATTTCTCATTTGTTTTGTAAAATGATACAGAACTGCTATTACTCAATGTAATGCATGTGTTTCTTACACCAATGCATTAAAAAAAATAAAACACAATCACTTAATTCTTGAATACAAACATACCTACTAGGAAATGAAGCAGACTAAATAGCAATCACTCATGGAGAAGACCTCTGTCCATCACACAGAAACACTCACTGAAGAATGCATCACTCAAGACATGATTCCAGCCCACAAATCTGTTTCCCAATTAATTCTCCCATCAGTAAGAATTTCAGTCAGGAAGCCTGACCCGACCTCCACAAGGAAATATGTTATAAGACAAGAATCACAAATGACAACATAATTGCCTGTGTTTCTTGGAGACCCTGCGCTAAGTAGATGTTTGCCTCTTGCCACGTGTTATGGCTCTGAAACCTGCTGGAAATTTTGCTTGCTAATGAAAGACAGAATTCATTTATCTACCTTTAAACAGCTGCCATTAGATATAGCCTACTTAAAATATGAGACACTGCCTTCTCCCCCCCTATTACTTCAGTTTCTGAGATTCTCAAAGCCTCTTGCGCATTTTTTCTCACAGTAACACCATGTGGTAGAAAGGTATCGCTCCCCAAATTGAAGAGAAAAAAAGCAGTAATTTGGGAAATTTGATGCTTCCACAAAGTCAGAACATTTTACAGGCAAGGTTCAATTTTTGCCAAACACAACCAGAATACAGGAGGGTTTCTGAAGAAAACCTGCCTCATTTCCAACCATCTTCTCCTCCTGGAGATTTGGTAACTATCAGGCAGGATGACACAGACTTTTTTACTCTATAAGAGAATAAGACACATTTCTGCATCTGATTTTCTTCCATGAGTGGAGCAAAACTCTAGCACAAAAAAGGTAAGGGCTTGTCTAATGTTGAAGATGTCTTGTCAGCTCCTTAGCCTCTGCCACTCTCCTCCCTCCAACACAGCCTTGCTTGTAGATGAACACTTGCTAGTGGAAATCGCACAGAAGCACTGAGGATCAGCCACAGCCAAAGGCATTACTTCATCATTTTCCGGACTTAGCTTTGCCCTAACACATCTAGCTGCAGTGTCGGTTCAGGGCTTGGAAGTATCTGGGGGAGACAAGATGTTCTAGGTTCGGCAATGTTGCCGTGCATGGCTTTTGCCTCTCTACTCGAGTCATGAAACCCCATCTGTGCCTCAGAGTCTCCATCTGTCAAGTGGAGATGATTCTTCCCCACCTCTCCCTGATCTTTCTGACAATTACCCTATAAGCTTTCTCAGATCCATGGGAAAGGCAGCCCAGTGAAGTGAAAGGCATTAAAAGCATGACCTTTCCACTTGGGAGATTGATTTGACAACATGTGTTTATTAAAATAGATTCATTTACAGGTGAGGGAAGAAATAAAGAAGCAAAAATAGACTCCTGCTGTTTTTCCTTGCTCCTATCCATAATTCACCTTGTACTGCTTTCAAGGGACTTGGATGTCCTGTCACCTACCCTCAGATTAAATATTTTCATTTGTGGGCAGATGAATAAATCTGAACTGGACTTACCTGCCTGCTACAGCACTTTTCTCCTTATTCCCCTTGCCACCTCTTCAATCCTCCAGCTGCCTTTTATCAATCTCATTATAACATAGCTTAAAAAAATCCCCAGAAGTTAGACAAACCAGGATTTCTTTCTTCATCTAACTTGAAGTATTATGGCATTTGTAGGGCTACAAAACGAAGTTCAACATACTGCAATGGTTTTCCAGCCAGTACAAAACGCTGCACTCAATGGAAGAGCAGCAGTTTACAAAGGCAAAATGTCTGCTCTATCAAATACAAACTTTTTTCAACTTTTAAACTCACAGCATGTAACAGACCTTCCTGTCCATTCCTAATTGCTCTGTTATAAACTAAACATTACAGTCTCTAATACTCCACAAGTACTCCTCACCCGTGAGCCTTCAGAAACTATTCATATGGTATCAGTCTCTCCCTAGCTTTACATTATGAATGAGGAAGATGTAACAAATTATAGAATGTTTTAAGAAAATTAAAATGCCAAACATATTTTTCTTCTTTGAAAAATGCTAAACAAAAATCTGGGTCTTCTTCCTCTCTGCATGTATCACTGCCAACAACTACAACCTGATCTGTAACACCAGAAAATTACAAACAGTAGAAAGGAGAAAAAATGAGGAATCAGATCCACTCTCACTCTGCTGCTACACAAATAAGCACATTAAAAATGTGAATAGGACTAACATCAGGACACGGTTATAAGGAAAAACAAGTGACAGAGACTTCAATCATTCATATAACAAATATTTCAGAGTGTCACAACTAAATGAAACCTACTTTTCCAGACATTCCAGTAATCATCCAGACTAAGCAAACCGTCATACTTTATACCTAAAACTATATAAAATTATTTAATTCTACTATTCTCAAATAGGAGAACCTATCTATAGTATTGAAGGAGCAAGCAAGCTTTGTGTCCCTTTACTAGACTGTGCTTTGCTGGCAGTGCTGTGTGGGATAAATTTCTTCTTTTCAGATCTCTCTCTTTGCTTCCTGTGCTTATCTTTTGCAATAAACATTAAAATAAGAGAGTTTGTCTACCCTTTGCCAGCTGCCTTTTCACAAAGACACTGGACTATTGGGTAATATGAGCCTTCTTGTAAACCTCATTAAAAGAAATGAAAATGGAAAATGTTTTCACGCCGCTGTCAGGATCTACTCTTTCTAAGGGCTCTAGTGTCAGACTTGTGCTGCTGCGGCTCACCTGACCACACTATCTGTTGGCGCAGACAGATGGTACCAGTGAATGGCAGAGATGTGTCTGCTTCTGTATAACAAAAAATATAAAATCCCAGGAAGACCTTAAAGCAGCCTTCCAATACCAGAAAGGCCCAACAAGAAAATTGGATAGGGTTTTTTTTACAAGGGCAAGCAGGCATAGGACAAGGGGACTGGCTTCCAGAATTTGAAACTGAAAAAGGGCAGATTTAGATTAGATATTTTAGGAAGTTCTTCACTATGAGGGTGGTGAAGCCCCAGCAGAGGTTGCCTGGAGAAGCTGTGCCTGCCCCATCCCTGGCAGTGTTCAAGGCCAGGCTGGACTGGGCTTTGAGCAACCTGGTCTGGTGGAAGGTGTCCCTGCCCATGGCAGGGGGGCTGGAACTAGATGATCATTAAAGTCTCTTCCATACCAAACCATACTATGATAGGATTTTCAGGCATGGGTTGCACCCAAAGCTTTCATTCCACATACAAGCTGAAAAACCTAAAATGGTTTGCATAAAGCCAGACAGGAAATCTATGGCACCAGCAGAAATGGAATGAAATTGATCAGAATCCTTAACCAACATCTGACCACCTTATACAAAATGCATTTTGATGATAATTTTTCAATTTGCATTTACATGCAGTGTATATATAGGGCCATTGTGCCTTCTCTCCATTTTCCTGGGAACAGATAGAAGCCTCCACAGAAAGAGCTGCCATGGTAGCTAAAGCACAGTACAGGCAGCTGCCTGCTCAGCAGTCAGTTGCATGACCAGACACAAAAAGACCTAAACATCTTAGCTGAGCCAGCCGTTCCTAATACTCCTTCATGTGTCTTCCAGACTAATTCCTGCCTCCAAAATAAGTGGTTTTTCTCCTTATCCAATATATAAAGCCAACATGGAAATTAAAAAATAAAAGAAGCTAATTGGTTAGTTAGCTTTCAAAAAAAAAACACCCAAATCAAGTTGTTATTTAAAATAACAAATATTTGTTTTTCTTTAGGCTTGTTTAGGTCTCTCCTAGTTTCTGCTGCCAAAATAAAGCCCAGATGCTTTTTCCCTTTGTTACTGCTGATGGATTTGCATTTCCAAATGCAAATTCCTGAACAACGAGAAGCATTTGCTGTTTTGTTTATTGAAACAAAATGAAAACTTCTTCGGGAAGAAAGATAACCAGTCACATCGGGTAACATGTGGCAATGCTGAATGTCACAGATGAAGAGTGACCCTGGAAAGGGTGACCTCAGCCCCCCCCCAATAGCACAGCCCAGAACTTTCCCTACTTTCCTCAGTCTATTCCAGAAGATCTCTGCAAGCAAAACCCCATATCCTGTTCTCACATGGTATGTATTTCTAAATATATTCCCTGAAGGGATCTTAGAGGCATATACTGATCAAGCCACATTCTTTCAAGCCAAGCATATGGGGAACCTACAACTTGTCACAGCACTCCATCAGCTTACGTTTTCTTTGCCTTTGACTAACGAAAATGCTGTTTCAGACCGAATAGCACCACAAACTTACAGTTATCCAAAGAAAGAGACTGTAAATATGTACCTTTCAGCATTTAATAACATAGAAACATAGAATGGTTTGGGTTAGAAGGGACCTTAAAGATCATCTAGTTCCAGCCCTCCTGATATGGGGTGAACAATAGAGTGAACAATTATTGGCTAAATTAGGAAGAAAGCACTTTCACTGCTGAGCAGCGTAATGCATATGCATGATAGACTTCTACCCCTACACACATACAGAATTAACAAACAGCAATTTTTAGTAGAAAGCTGAGTGTTGTCACTGTGAACTAATAATGATAAACTCCCAAGAGGGCAGCTGCCACACGTCTAAGTGCCTCATTCATAAACTCTCATTTTATTTTGAAGGTAGAATAACGTTTGTCTCAATACCTCAACACCATGCCTCAATACTGCTGTACGGGCTAATGATAAACAGGACCCACTGCACATTTCTCTGGAGCAATTGCTCTGTGTTAATGCTGCATCATGGTGCTCAGCACTTGCCTCTACAATTAGGTACTCTAGAGCCCCTAATAAACATCATCTGCACAACTGAATGCTTTGAAATGGCATATTATACAAAGATCAAACCTAAATCTAAATCTTCAGGGTGCATAGCGAATCATGATAAAAATATGCTCCCTAGACATCAGTGAATGCTTCAAGTAAGATGAGGGGGACGATAAGATATCCTATTTAAGAAAAAAAAAAAAAAAAAGGAAAAATCCAAAACCAAAATCACTTTGTGTAGTGAATTTTGTCCTGTTTTCTTTTCTCATTTTTATTACTTCATAAGCATTCAGAAAAACTGGATATTTGCTTTTGAGATATTCTGCACCTGCTGTCTAGCCTGTAAAAATGCTGTTTTCAATTCAAAGCAATAAAACACTGCAATTAATCTAAATCACATCATTACTGTTGGAGCCTAGACTCACAAAATTGCCTCCCTCTACCTCAGTGTACACCACACTTGATTTAAAAAATAGTTTCAAACCACATTTTTTATTCTTACCTCTTTTAGGTTGATGTTATTACTCTTTATTTTACTGTTTATATTGGGACTCACAGGCTCCATGTAAGATTAGACGGTCTAAAGCGCATAAGTGTGAAGCACAGATCCCTCCCACACAGGTTCAGATGGAGACATACTCCTGTGCACAGTCAAGTATCAGCCAGTAGAAAAATTGAAGGCTGGAAGAATACCATATGCATCCCATTCCTACAAGACTGTGATGGTCAGAAAAAGTTGTGACAGGGACTTCCAGACACTCACAGACTACCCATGCTGCTGAACGTCACATGCCTAGCACTCCAGGGCTGACCACTGTACTATGTCACCATAAATCCCAGCAGCAGCAGAGATGCAGCAACCACCATAAGTACTGGCAGGGGACAGAGCACGAGTAGGCTGGCAAAAAAGGCTGCAGTATTTCCACCACCATGCCTGAGCAGCCATGTAGTACCTCAACATGTAAGAGATGTGCTAAAACACCAAAATATAAGGAGCTGCCTCCAAATAGTTGATCCCACAGTGGTATTCAGCAGGAATATTACACCACATACAATTTAAAAATACATATGCCAAATAAAATTACCTTTTCTAGCAGCTCTCACTTGATAACGCTATAGAAAGAGCAAATCAGAGGTACCCCGTGCTTGTATTTACTAACTCTGGAATTTAACTGGTTTCCTATTTTCAATAAATTGATTTATTAACCTTCATATTCTCCATTCTTCCAGTCATTCAACAATATTTACAAACTCTTGTTCCTGATGTTATTAAGATACAGAAAAGTGGACCAACATCAATGTGTGGTTCCACAATATAGAGTGACAGAAAAGATATACAAAAAGATTTCACTGGTATTTCCATTTAACTTCATGGATGGGACTTCTCTCCAGACAGTGTATGAAATTACACCTGAAGTGATACAAATGAACAGGTAACGAACATGCTACTTGCGGCTGCAGGAGAGGACAAATCATTAATTTTATCAGATTTCCTGTCCTTACTTTCAATATAGTTTGCAAGACTCTCTGGACTCAAATACACATGCTAATTTTTATTCTGCACTTTCTGACATTAGCTGGAATGAAGAAGTTGGAAATTTGTATTAATAAGCTTAAAAGGAGAAGCAAGAGATAGATTATTCAGTGGAAGGTAATTGAGTAATGTCCAAGGAAAATAATTCAATTCCTCTTCCTTACAGCACATGCAGGACTAGAACATAACTGTGACTCAAAAGATTATTTTTATTAATTTTAGGGAGTTGAAAATTGAACTGTAGTCTGTGGCAAAGCCACAAACAGCTAAACCTTGTTATGCCAACAAATAAGCAATGCTTTTCAGACTTCAGTTTTTAAATATTACAAAAAGCTAAATTCTGTCTACATTTCAGGTCATATCTTCCAAAAGCCCTTAGGTGGTATAACTAACTCAGCCTCCCAAGGGAATTTTACCATGGGTTTGGATAGCCAGCCTAGACCTTTGTTAAGTGATTTTAGAAGCCTGTTACACTTCTTCCGTCACTGTGACTATTCTGACACTTGTTATTGCAAGTAACTTCTCGGGTCTCTTTTCTAATACCTTGTTTCTGAACAACATGGGACAAGGACAACACCACTCTTATTCACGGTTTGAAAAGAGTCATCAGGATATTGTCAATATTGCCTTGTATAAGTTGTTCAAAGCAGGAATTCTTTATAGACGAGAAACAGAAACACCTAGGCATGCTTGGAAATATTTGACCCCAGCCAGATTTTGGCCCAAGGGCATTTCCTACTTTCCAGTGGAAGATGGAGTCAAAGTTAAATACCCAGGGTTTGAAAAGTGTCATCAGGATATTGTCAATATTTACTTGTGTAAGTTGTTCAAAGCAGGAATTTTTTATAGACGAGAAACAAAACACAGAATTTCACTTGTGGGGACAGTGCAGCCCTGGGAAGAGTAATACCTTGTTTCTGAACAACACAGGACAAGGACAGCACCACTCTTAGTCAGAGACTAGGACAGAAGGAGCAAAAATGCTGATGTCAAAGATGTTTGACATCATATACAGTTTTGCACTATTTTTCCCGTAATGAACAGAAATATCAGGATGATTTCCAGTTTGGATATAAAATGCTCTCACTACTAAGGAAATGGCTCTCTGTACATTGCCAAAAAGGGGTGTAAATAAGGTGCTGAAATGTATGAGATGATGTGCCTCACAGAAATTAACTTGTCTCAATTGCCCAGATTTTGTCTGAGAGTCTGTGTTGATACCTTGTCATGAGACCACCACTGTTCATATTATGCAATCATTCTTTCCACTTTCTTCCTTTAGTGACACCAAAACTCTTCTATTTCCTCTGTTTTCAAAATTAACCTCTTTCCCCACTATCATCTCAGGTCTCTAAACCAAGCTTCTCCTATCCAGAGGAGAGCCCATCAAAGATCATGTGCATTCTGGACGCAGCTGTACACACACTGTTACTGGCTATCACGACATTTGCAAAATATTAGGGGAGAGCTTCCCTAGCCTAAAGGCTGTGTAAAGTATTAGATACAAAGAAGTGCATCGTTCTTCAAAGCTGGAGTGCTGAGAAAGAGCTAACTTTCCTGTGGGACAAAATTTGATGCTTAGTAGCACGTGTTTTGAACTACCAAGATGAAACCAAGGCCCTTAATGTAAAAGATCTGGACTTCAAGGAGCCTATATGAGCCATAGCAGAGTGGTTCCTCAAGACAGTCAGGAAAAGACCAATACTGTAAATTTCCATGTTCAAGACAAGTGCTTTGATGGTCTACGTGCTACACTGACAAAAATGTGGGGAAAATATCTTGTAGAAGCCAAAACTTTAAGAAGCCTTTAACTACATTTTTTATAGAGGTTGCAGAATTTTTGGAGTGAAGTGCTATGGAAGTGTGATCTGGGGAAATTTTTTTTTTTTTTTAAGAAATATCCTAGTCCTATTTAATTTTTCTTTGGATCTTTATATCATCAAGAATAAAGAACTCTGAAGACTTGTTTTCCAAAGTAAATAGGTTTGTCTTCATTACAGTCTAATGCATTTCTTTCCTATTGTACATGTATGTATAGGCCTAACTCATAAGACTCACAAACTGATTTTATACACATACTTGCTTCTGGTTTCTGAGACTTTTTCCTGGATCAACTCTCCTTGGCATGACATCAGAAGATGGGAAATTTAGACTAGGTGGCTTTAAAGTACCCGTTTCCCTGCAGCCTTAGGAACACTCATGCATGCACAGCCCAGGGTGTGATGGTCACCTGTACTGCTGCTGGTTATTCATGAGAAAACCCAATACGGCTTCCATATTCTGAGGAATTGAGGACAAAACAGATTAAACTGCCGTGATGCATGTCAGTGACATCAGGGACACGGTTTAGTGGCAGTGCTGGGTTAACAGCTGGACTCAATGGTCTTAAAGGTCTTTTCCAACCCAAATTATTCCATGATTCTATGACAATATAACAATCCAATGGGAAATCCTCTCACAAGTCAGAGCTCAACTCAGAACCAGCCAGAAGACATAAAAGATGATAATGAGAGAAGCAAACTGCACTCAAGTATTTTGTCATTAATGTTCCTATTTTGGTTAAAATATAGAACAGAGCTGCACAGAAATAAGAAAAACAGAAATATTTTAGAAAGTAAGATAATTAAAATAAAAAAAATAACCACAACAGGAAATTATTCCCATATTCAATTTACAAAATCATGAATGAGACTCTGGTATAAGATAGGTAAGTTATTTTCCTATTTTCCATTAAAGAATGGCGTTGCAAAAGGGCTTTCCAGAAATCCAAACTCTCATAAATAGAACTAAACCAGCTTGAGTTTCTTGGCATTTAGCAACACTAATTGTCCCTTTTTTCCTTGCTGCTCTTTGCCATATTTCTTGGAAAACAACAGCTGTGTTTATTCAAATAGCAGTATCCTGATGACTTGATGATAGGCTAATCTGCAGGAATTTCAAGTGTGACTGTCCTGTAGGAGTCTTTGCAGAGCACCACACAATTGCCTTTGGATGACACAAATCCTTGGAAAGACTTCCATACTTTGGCTGATCTGGAAGGTTATCCTCATCCTGGTTAGTTCGCTGAATTTCTTGCAGCATGCACTGTTTTTTTCAGGTTTAGTGGAATAATTTCCTTATTCATCAATGTCAGAAAGTAATTCCACAACATAAACAGTTTCCCTGTCATATACTCTAACCAGAGCGACGTAGGCAGTATGTTGAATTACAATTGAAACAAGCCTCAGCATTCATCTGGAAATCACAGCTATAAATTCAGCCAGGGCTTTCCATGAAACAACACAAGCTTTGGAGTACATGGTACCTTAGTAAGCAGTTTACATAATATATCAAATGATCCAGAAAAAAAGCAACCATATGAGGGCAGCCAAATTAATCACATGTATTCAAAGAAGCTTTCAGACAAGCATACAGCCAGCCAGACGCATGTCTATACTCTGTATCAAAGGGGAATGCCCAGCTAATAACTGATCACAAAACGTTGTTAACTCAGCAATTTTAGTAAGCTGGGGAAAATAGGGTAAGTTTTCTCCCCACCTAAGTCCTGTGTTACTGGATTTCTACTTAAAAAATAAACTGTGACTTTATATAAATCAAAAGGGAGTAAGAATTTAAAATAAGGGAGATAAAAGAACAGGGACAGCGGGGGGAGGCTGCAGGATGGTCCTGCTGGGCACCACAGAACAGAAGGACAATATGGGGGACAGCAGCCCTGAGAGCCCAGCTTCTCTGAAAAGCCAGCAGTGTTTACACATTTCAAAAACCAAATACAGCCTTCTTAAAAGACAGAACACATTCAGACCCACTCCCTGACAGAAGGCATCTTAGTTTCATTAGCTGCATTTTAGGTAATTTAGGCAAATGTTCATTTTTATTCATAATTTATTGAACAGTTGTTCCCTGCTCTTTCCATCTGGATTCCTGGGTTCTACAAAACTCCACCTCTCCAGCTGATAACATTAAAAACTCTTTAGGGAACTCCAAAGACTCCCTGAACACAAGAAGAACATGACAGCAAAAGCCTTTCTCCACACAGTGGAGGAGGGAGGTTTACATATGTGCAATGCAGAAGACTGTACTACTTTAGTTTAACTTCCAGTATAACTTGGAGCAATACTTCACATTAGATTTAATTTGATATAACCATGCTCGGTCACCAACAGGTCTGGGAACAGAAGCAGATCTACTGCTTTAAAACCAAAGAGAAGATACATAAAAATCAAAAGAAACGTGGCATTGCACCCATAGGCAGTCAGAATAATGATCAATGACCTCCATTTGTAAAAAGTGCACCTTATATACAATCAAGTTTGACTAGTTTCAGCTTTTAGTCCCAGACTGCACTATACCAGTGTCTGCTAAATAATGCTTCATAAACCACATAGCTTCTTATAGGTGAGGTCATTGAACAATTTGTATTTTTATAAGACTAGCACATCATATTAGCCACATTAAGAAAATATGCACTTTCTCTATAAAATCATTTGCCAGCATTTTACTGATGCTCTTAGTTCTTCTGAACTATGGTGAATAAGGAGAGTAAACACAAGGACTGAAACCACACAGTCAGAGAGGTTGTGTTAGGACCAAACACAGATCACCGAATAACTGAGACTGGAAGAGGCCTCAGGAGGCCTCTGGTCCAGCCTTCTCCTGTCAGCTGTAAGATCTGTCGTAGACTCACAGAATGGCTTGGATTGGAAGTGACCTTAAAGACCATCTAGTTCCAACCCCCTGCCATGGGCAGGGACACCTTCCACTAACCCAGATTGCTCAAAGCCCCGTCCAACCTGGCCTTCAACACTGCCGGGGATGGGGAGCCACAACTTCTCTGGGCAACCTGCGCAAGGGCCTCATCACCCTCACAGGGAAGAGCTTCTTCCTAATATCTAATCTAAATCTCCCCTCTGTCAGTTTAAAGCCATTCCCTCTTGTCCTGTCCCTACAGGCCCTTGTTAAAAAGCCCCTCTCCAGCTTTCTTGTCGACCCCTTTAGGCACTGGAAGCTGCTCTAAGGTCTCCCTGGAGCCTTCTCTTTTCCATGCATGCCCTTGGCTTTTGTTGCCCACACCCCTCTACCTGCATGACCCAGGACCCTCAGAATCTCCATATTCATCCCATCTCCAGCCACCATCCAGTTTGGTGGCATCCACTAGGCCCAGTCCAACATGTCAGCATCTGAAGAACCCAAACTGGATACATTCAAAGTCAATGGTATCGCTTCTTCACCACATGTTACTGCCCCATTCTATTATATGTGTGTGAGACCATGGTACATGATTTGACATAGGATATCTCCATATCTACCTATTTATCTCTCCATATGTATTGATTTGCAATTGGTCATCATAGAATCATGTAATAGTTAGGGTTGGAAAGGACCTCAAGATCATCTAGTCCCAATCCCCTGTCATAGGCAGGGACACCTCATGCTAGACAATGTCGCTCAAGGCTCTGTCCATTCTGGCCTTGAACACTGCCAAGGATGGAGCATTCACAACTTTCTTGGGCAACCCGTTCCAGTGCCTCACCACCTTCACAGTAAAGAACTTCTTCCTTATATCTAACCTGAATTTTCCTTGTTTTAGTTTGAATCCATTACCACTTGTCCTACAACTACAGTCCCTGACAAAGAGATTTCTTGTTTCCTTCTAGGCCATTGATAGCAAGCAACATGAAAGAGCAGTAGATCTAGAAGCAACCTAGAGGTGTCTCTACTAGGAACTTACTTCCCAGTTATTATTGTTTAAGCTAGCCTCTCAAGCCAGACAGTTAACCAGCTCAACTTATTTAATATGTGCCAGATAATGAATTATATTTCTTAATAAGCATTTCAACTAAGACTCACTTCAAATGTGTTATTTAAGTTTAGATTTATTGCATTCTCTGTTTCAGCCTAACCTGCAGCCTCAGAAAAACTAGAAATAGAATAAAAGATCAGGTTAGCTTGACCTTCTCTCATTGCAAAACACTCTGTTGACATCCATTTATTGCTACCATTTATTTCTTTACTCATTTTATATTCTTTCCTATTACTTTTCTCTGAACTGAGGAAGCAATTTCATTTCTGCTTTTGACTGTAAGTACGTATTTAATTACATAGCCCAAATCTGCATAGAAATAGAGTCACTTAATCATTTCTTTGCCCATCTTCAAGACATGATAATTCAGATTGTTTTCATAGGTACACTGAATCCCTAACTAACTAAGCATTTTAAAACAAACCCTTCTTGTTTTCCAGTATTATAGACCAGTCCTTATCTTGTCTCTCCTCACACAACAAAACAAACAAAAAAAAAAATTACAAATACCCTTAAAAAGCATAAATCTCCCCAAATAGCAATTCAGGAAAAAATGGTTTGATTTACATGTAGTTGTACATAAATACTATCTCAGCAATGCAGATGGTTCTCTACAAGGGTATTATCAGTGCTGATGGACTGAATAAAATTGGTGCAATTTTCCTTCACTTGACTGAGTTTCTCTTTGCTGGAAAATTAACTACAAGTAACATCTTTGAGCTTTCCAGATTAAAAAAATATGCAAGAGATTTCTGCTGCATTTAGACTACGTAGCCAAGTAAGTTTGAAAGCTTACAGAACTGAAGCAGAAAACACCTCAGCTTTTAAAAATAAGGAAGATGTCCTTAAGTCAACTACTGAATTTCTATGCTTGTGGTCAGCCTTCCAATATGCATCTACCTTAAATATTCATTACAAGGAGTCATTAATAATTTTTTATATTTCACCTTATATTAAATATAACCAGTACTGCTGTTTCCAAAATGAAAGAAAAAAAAGAAAAATTAAAAAGTATAATCAGTCCAGCTGCATTTTTTTTTTCCAAGGTAATTAATTGTTTCACAAATCTTAGGTGCTGGCCATCCATTTAAATAAACCAAGGCTCCGTGCTGTACTAGCTGCTTTAGTGGTTTCACCTGTGGTGGAGCTTGTAACAGCTTAATATATTAAAGGGGTTATCTGAGAAGTTGGAATAATACTATAGCACATCTCTAGCTAGGAGAAATTTGAGCAAGATTTCCAGTACAGAGATGTAGCATTTCTGCAACCCAGTGACTAGAGACTATGCTAACCTTTGGGTGAAATTGCTAAGCTTAGAGAACATCACCTACATGTCAGTAATGTCAGTGGATGTTATTTGGGAGGCAAGGAGGGTATATCCTTTATATCCTTACATAACTTGTGTATCTCCTTTATAATGGACCCATTACTTCAACTGAGTGGTGATTGTTTTTGTTGTGGAGATATTAATCTTTTCTTGCAAGTTTAACATCAATTATTTCTAAAACACTAAATTTTTCATCTTGATATTAAATAACAACATAGAGTTATACCAAGTGAGAAGCAGACCAGCATGTCTGGGAGGGTTGAAACTAGATGATCTTTAAGGTCCCTTCCAACCCAAACCATTCTATGTCTCATGATGGGATTCAAAAAGAAGATTTAGTGTGAGATATCAGTGCTCATGCCAGGGGGGGTGGAACTAGATGATCTTAAGGTCCTTTTAAACCATAACCATTCAATGATTCTATGGTAAAGCTCTTTCGGCAACAGATTCTAAAAGACAGCTAATGTTTCTTAATGTCTTTGAGGCCTGGGTTTCTTACTGCTCTTGTATAAAGCCTCAGTTCTTACAGCTGACATCTATGCTGAAGGCGGTATTGTAATACAAATGAGAATAACAAGTAATACAATGTATATTTATGCATACTTAATGATTTGAATCATTAAGGAAAATGTCACTGTATACACACAGCTGCTTTTTGGACAGCAACAGTAATTTCCTGCTTTTCAATGACTTGAATAAATGTGATAGTTTTAAATAAAAGTCTTTCTGCTTGTTTCTTAATTGATGAATTCTTGTGTCAAAGTGCCCAAACAATTAAAAGAATTACAGAGGGGCAGAAAGAAAAACAACAGCCTGAATTAGTTTGAAACACTTACTGACAGAATAGGTCGATAGAATTTGGAAAACCACAGAAACATTCAGTCATCACCTGTTTCACTTCTTGCTAGCAATTCTAAACTGGGTTGCAAAGGGTTGTTACACTTTTAGTGTAACATTTGACAGAATTCCCACTTATCTGTGCATTCTCTTTGAGGTGATGTAATCAGATTGTCAATTCCAGAACAACTTTCTCACTTTGTTATATCATCCTAAAATACCTGTTTTCTTGCAAAGGTTAGAAAAAAAGCCAACACCTTTCTGAAATGTGACAGCATTGAAAAGAATAAATGTTTCTTAGTGATACTGCCTTCAGGAAATACACATAGGCAACAAGGGCTGTTTTCTATGAGTATCAGTTTTATATTTTCACGATTTAGCAGAACTCCTAAGTTTTGCTGCGAAGATATGAGAAATTAATTTCCAGATTGTAGTTTGAGGAGATAATTCTTCCCTGTGAGGGTGGTGAGGCCCTGGCAGAGGCTGCCAGAGAAGCTGTGGCTGCCTCATCCCTGACCGTGCTCAAGGCCAGGTTGGACAGGGCTTTGAGCAACCTAGTTTAGTGGAAGTGTCCCTGCCTGTGGCAGGGAGGTTGGAACTGGATGATCTTTAAGTTCCCTTCCAACCCAAACCATTCTGTGGTTGACAGACGGGAAGATTAAATCACATTTTTCTTTTTACAATTAAAATTTGGATATTTTAGAAGTTTTGTCCAGTGCAGGCCAACACTGGCAATTCACATGGTCATGGAAATGTTTTCATTTTTTTTAAATTTGTTTTGAAATTTCAAAATGCAACATTTCAAATTCTAAAATATTTCATATCCTTTTGGGTTGAATTAATTTATAGGCCAGCCAATGAAATCTGGATTTGAATAAAAAAATAATCTGAACTGTTGAGCCTGGAGAAGAGAAGGCTCAGGGAGGCCTTGTCACCAAGTTCCAGTAGTTAAAGTGTGGCTACAAAGAAGACAGAGAGTCCCTTTGGACAAGGAGCCCCATGGGAAAGACAAGGGGTGATGGGCACAAGTTTCTGCTGGGGAGATTCCAGCTGGACACAGGAGGGAAAATGTTTCACCATAAGAACAACCATTGGAATCATCTCCCCAGGGAAGTGGTGGCTCCCCAATGTTGGACACTGTTAAGACTGGGCTGGACAGGGTGCTGGGACATCCAGTGCAGGTGATGCTTTGCCTAGAAAGGTTGGACCAGCTGATCCTTGAGGTCTCTTCCAACCTGGGATTCATGTGAATGCTCCATCCCTGGCAGTGTTCAAGGCCAGGTTGGACGAGGCCTTGGGTGATATGATTTAGCGTAAGGTGTCCCTGCCCATGGCAGGGGGGTTGGAACTGGATGATCCTAAGGTCCTTTCCAACCCTAATTATTCTATGATTCTATGATAATACTGACAAGAATGCTATGGATTTGTCCTGTCAAGGAGACCAAGGATATAGAAAGAAAATGTAGGTATGAGAAGACATACATCATTTATTGGCAACAAAAGGGTTCTAATTAATTAAAGGAGGAAATTATTTACTGTTAGGGTGGTGACGCACTGGAATGGGTTGCCCAGGGGGGTTGTGAATGCTCCATCCCTGGCAGTGTTCAAGACCAGGTTGGACGAGGCCTTGGGTGATATGGTTTAGTGTGAGGTGTCCCTGCCCATGGCGTGGGGGCTGGAACCAGATGATCTTAAGATCCTTTCCAACCTTAACTATTCTATGATTCTATGATTCTATGTAAATACATCCACATATCCACACGTATGAGCATGCAAGCCACGTTATGTTTTCAGCATCTGGCTAACAAAGTTCAAAATTGTCCATCAAAACAGAACACACAAATAACCAAAGCCTTGTGGAAAGCAACACCATTCTTTTCTGAAAAAAAGACTGGCATTGAGCAGTCAATCCAAAGTCATGCTGAAAGAAAACAAGATGCCATCCAACATTCTGTCCACAAATGAAAATATTGATATAAGCAACATGTTATACTACCTTTAGTTGCTGTTTTCAGTCATACACAACAAAGGTGAAATACTACCCCTGAAAAGCTGACAAAGACCGTCACTTCCCCAAGACCAGAATTTACTCAAAGATATCTTGTGGTAGAGCCTACACCAACAATACGGGCAGGTTTAAATTGTTGTGGACTCTGCAAAAAACCCACACATAACTTTGTTCCAGTTTGACTTTGCTGTTTTTCAACCAACCTTGGCTTCAGTTTCTGAGGGTTAGAGCTCACACCAGATAAAGACTGGACATGAGACGGCAAACCCACCTCATGTAAGAGGGAAAATGTGGCAATGGCAAGATGTGTAACAAGGATGCAAGGGCCCTGATCTGCTGTGTGCAATATTCTTGCAGCTTGGGGAAAAGACACACCATACTTACACACTTAGAGACCTTCACATGCTCAAGCCTTGGGCAGTTTGATTAGCTGGCAGCAACTGATTTATGAATTTTTGCCAGTAATTTCAATGCAGAACAAATAGCCTGAGTTTCTTTTTGGGTAGCAACATGTGCTGAATTTCTTCTCTCTCAGGTACTTTTTTGCAGAGAAGAGCAGAAAAGGGCAGCTTTGCCCAGGCGAGAGAGCAGCTTTCCCCCTGCACTTGGCCATGCTGAGAACAAGGGCTCTTCGGTACCAAAAGTTGTTACTGCAACACACTTACTCATAGCAGTCATGTTTCTGACTGCTAACCTGGTAAAACGTACGCTCCTTTCCATTACTGTGGTTTGGGAAGGGAAGCGCCCCCCTCTCTGAATTTCTTTTCTATTTATTGATTTCAGACAGCTATAATTTATTAAGTAAGCTACCTGGCACCAGTAGACAAAATCAAAGTCTATGCTTTAAATTACCACTAAGAGGAGAAAGTATCTAAGATATATGCCAAATGCACACAGGTAAAGTAGTCAATACAGGGAGGAGGAGAGCAGACTAATCACAAATTATCTAATTCTGTACCCTGAAAGTTGTTCAATTTAATCTCCACCACTTCTAGCTATTTCTAATCCAGCACTGTACAGGTGTTCACAGTCACTTTTGTGTTAGCCTTGCATGACCCAAGTCTGGTTTTAATTGCTTAACAAACGTAATTTTATTAGAGAGATAAAGATAAAGCTAACACTAATAAGCTGACTTCAAAATATAAAGAGACTTTCAAGATTGGATTTTTAGTTAGCTTGCTGCTCTTTCTTTAGTATCTAATTGATTTTCTTGACATCTCTTTAGCCTGGCATACTGCCTGCCTAAGTACTTTATCTGACCTTCAGGCTTTTTGCCAGGTATCGATCCAATCCCTACAATGGCTATGTTGTAGCTGCTCTTCCAACTTTGATAAGGGCTAATGTACCAGCACCAATGAGACAGGAAGTCAATGGTCACCAAATTTCTATCATCCTGCTCTCCCTATCTACTTATGAGACTATTCTGAGCAATGCTGAAATAAGATCCTAAGCAGACCATATGTGCTTGTGTTCAAAATTTCTCCTCCAGGAAATATTTTACAAAAAAAAACCCTTAAATACAAGTGTTTAGATAGAATTTTCATCATGGAGCTAAAATGAAGCTTTCCTGATTTGATGAGCAGAAATAGAAGCAAACTTGAGCTGTTAAATAAAATATCAAAACAATACAAAAATAAGGAAAAAAATTAAGTCAGATTTTTCAGTAGCAACTCATACACTCAAGTCAATGAAAATATTTTGGACATTTCAGGACCTGAAGGGAAAGTTAGATGCATTTTAATAATATTTCCAAGATAGCAATGTATTATAAACTACTAAAAGCAAAATACAGTATAATTTAAAAAGAAGAAAAAAAAATCAAAACAAAACAAACAGTAGAACTTGCTAACATTCTTGTAATAGCAACAGTCAAGGTTAAGTTTTCCCAAATCCCGCTTCACTCGTGTAAGACCTTGTAACCACGTCATTAGAATCATTAAGCAATCTGAAGATAAGTCTAATATAAGCTGTTTCCACCAGATGTTATACTGCATAAGGGCATAAGGGGCTACAACATAAGGCAGAGGAGGCTAACAGATCATCTTCCCAATGCAGACTCCTTAAACCACTGCGCATGATTAAAACGGCAGCACGCTCTAAAAGATCTTGCTTTGTTCAGAAAGCTTTACAGGGCAAATAAATGCTTATGCCATGCACACAAGAGCAATACTTGACCAGAGCAGTAGCCAAAGCCCTGGGCTGAAAAACAGCATCTGCAGCATGTTCCAAAGAATTGTTCAAGTTTTTCCAGTTCAGTCTTTTAAATGTTTTTTTTTTGTTTCATTGGTCGGCTGGTTTATACCCCCACAAAAATGCAGTGAGGAGCCATGGTTTCAGGACAAGACTCAAGATTTAGGAATTATCGGTTGAATCTTAACACTGCTAAAAACACTTTTCACGACTATTGAATCTTTCAGTCTCTGTAAAACATTGACAATGGATGCATACAGAACTCTGCCAGATAAATACATTTAGAACTGTATCCAAGGACAACTATTACAGAGCAAGACAAATCCCACAGACAGACAAGAGCCATGTTTTGAAGATACTGCTGCCCTGAGGCTCCTGCTGATCCAGAATGAAGTCCACTTTAGACATAATTGCCAGTTACACTGGATGCAAAAAAAAAAAAAAAAGGACTAAAATTTCCTGCATTTATATGCTCTTGCTATTAGCTTGAAACAATTAAAGTAGCCCAGATTTCAAAAGTTAGGCTTGCTAGCGCCCCATGGAAAGGTAGGGATTAGCAGGAGAGAAAATAGAAGTACTTCAATCACAAACTCTTAAAGAGAAAGAAAGAATAAAGTTAGCTGAGGGAAACTTCAGCAGGGAAAATTCTGGATTTTTTAAGTGACAAAGCAAATATAACAAACAGAAAATCACATTAAGGGCCTTTTTCAATATACAGGAAAATCCCTCATGTAATATCTTGCCCTCAGCTGTTCAGGAAACATCATATCCTTCAGCTGCTCTGCAAACTGTTGTGTCTCCCTCCGCTGCTGGTACCAGGCTGGAAATAGGCTGAAAAGGTCCTAGAATTTTAGAAAGGACTCATCTGTTCGCCTCCAAAGAAATAATTTCAGTTACAAATTAAGATTAGGTAGATTGATCCACTATTTAAATTTATTTGGCCTCCCATAAGGGCTATGAAGCTTCATATATAAGTAGAACAGGAAGACGCCTCCCAGACGGTTTGGCACAGCCCCAGCAGACCATCAGCAGAGGCAGCTGAAAGATCTGCTCTTGCAAAGTGTGTGGGGAAGGGCAGAAGAGCCCTGCTTTGACTAAGATTGGCTGAAGTCCTGGATCATAAAATAAATGCATCTGACAGTGAAGTCAGCAAGGAAGTTAACAGAATCAGCATAACTGAAACACTAATGTATAGGGCTTTTCATCTGTTTTCTGGTGCTAAAATTAAAGACTGAACTGAAGGCACACCTCCCTACTTAAGTTGCTCAATTTGCTTGTGCTGCAGAAATTTCCTACTGTGGGTTCTCAATTTCTGCTCAGATAAAGAGTTGAAAACAAGGAAGGTGAGAGAGGGTCCTCCTGCACCTATAAAGGGCTGCTGAAGTGCCCATTTCCACCTGAAAGGGAAAACCCTGCAGGAACTACCATAAGAAAGATCCCCAGGCAGGAGTCTTTGCTGGCCTAACACCAGACACACAGACACACACACACACACCCCACTCCTCTATGGAGCAGCTGAGGAATTGGGAGGGGAACAGTGAGAAAAGATGTGGGCAGGCTGGAGAAGGTCCAGAGAAGGGCGACAAAGATGATTCAAGGACTGGGAAGCCATGTGAGAAAAGGCTGAGAGAGCTGGGCTTGTTCAGTCTGGAGAAAAGAAGGCTCAAGGGAGACCTTAGCGCCATGATTGACTATTTAAACTGGCTACAAAGAAGATGGAGACTCCCTTTTGACAAGGAGTAAGAAGGAAAAGATGAGGGCTAATGGGCACAAGTTAATCCTGTGGAAATTCCTGCTGTACAAAAGAGGAAAACTTTCACACTGAGAACAGCCAGCCATTGGTATAATTTCACAAGGAAAGTGGTGGATTCCCCAACACTGGGCACTGTTAAGATTCAGCTGGACAGGGTGCTGGGACACCTAGTCTAGGTCATGCTTGGCCAAGAACGGTTGGACCAGATGATCCATAAGGTGCCCTCCAACGTGGTATTCCATTATTCTGTGATTCTATGATTAAGTGGGACATGGAGATGGGGATGAGAGACATACAAAGGATCTGGTTTCCTTATCTTTGGGGAAGGACTAATTTGCTGTCATTGCGAGCGTGACCAGCAGGTCGAAGAAGGTGATCCTGCCCCTTTACTCTGGTGTCGTGAGATCTCACCTGGAGTATTGTGTGCAGTCCTGGTGTCCTCAACATAAAAAGGACATGGAACTGTTGGAACAAGTCCAGAGAAGGGCCATGAGGATGATCAGGGGACTGGAGCACCTCCCATATGAAGACAGGCTGAGAAAGTTGGGGTTGTTCAGCCTGGAGAAGAGAAGGCTGCATGGAGACCTCATAGCAGCCTTCCAGTATCTGAAGGGGGCCTATAGGGATGCTGGGGAGGGACTCTTCATTAGGGACTAGTGATAGGACTAGGGGTAACGGGTTAAAACTTAAACAAGGGAAGTTTAGATTGGATATAAGGAGGAAATTATTTACTGTAAGGGTGGTGAGGCACTGGAATGGGTTGCCCAGGGAGGTTGTGAATGCTCCATCCCTGGCAGTGTTCAAGACTAGGTTGGACGAGGCCTTGGGTGATATGGTTTAGTGTGAGGTGTCCCTGCCCATGGCAGGGGGGTTGTAACTAGATGATCTTAAGGTCCTTTCCAACCCTAACTATTCTATGATTCTATGATTCAATTAGCCTTTTTATCTTATAAGTGTTGACATTTAGTCCAGATTTATACATTTTTGTGTGTGTATCTGGGAACAACCTGCATATTTGGAGCCAGTGATTTTTCTTTATTATTATTTCTAATGACACAAGCTGAACAAAGGTGGCATGGGAACTACTAAATTCTACAGAAACTTCACTAGGTCTGGAAAATTTCTTTATCATCAATGACCATGATACTTAGTGGCAAACCGTTTGCTACAGGGATGTGAGCGGACAAGCTCCTGTTGGTTTTGTGTTTGAGTTTTTTGTTTTTTCTTTCAGGAATGATTTCATTCATAGAATCATAGAATAGTTAGGGTTGGAAAGGACCTTAAGATCATCTAGTTCCAACTCCCTGCCATGGGCAGGGACACTACACAATAGACCATGTCACCCAAGTCTCCGTCCAACCTGGCCTTGAATGCTGCCAGGGATGGAGCATTCACAACTTGCTTCAGCAAGCTATTCCATTGCCTCACCACCCTTACAGTAAAGAACTTCCTAACTTATAGGTTATATATAAAACTTAAAATTCTCCTGCTTAAGACTGAACCCGTTACTGTACAATCCAAATTGACCAATCATCAGAAAAATATTGAATTTTCAAACTGAGAGATGTTCTACTAGACATTCTGCTCCTGCTGCCAATTATCTGCTCTGAGAAACTCTTGACTTTGTGGGTTTCATTTTACTGTAACCCCGAACTGTCTCCATTCCATGTTATCACCAATCCTGTTAAAGTAACACTATTTCCTGACCTGATATATTAATACTTGTTTTTCTGTATTTATCATCCCTTCATTTCTCATCTCCTTTCTTTCTTCTATTTATGAATTTCTTTTACATGATTTGATTTGATTATGTCATCCATAACTTGGAATTTTTACATATTTTATCTCCAATAAACTCACATCTTGTACAGAAACTCTCCAACAGATGACTTAAACCAGAAGTATCTAGCAACTACTGTTAAATGTACTATGAGATTTTAGATGAGACTAATCCAGTTGAGTCTGTAACGGTACCTGTCGTGGTTTGTACCTAGTCAGGTAACTCGTTCACTCACTCCTCCCCCTTCTTGCCCTCCCCTTACTCCCGGAGGGACGGAGAGGAGAATGAAAAGAATGCAACTCCCACGGGTTGAGATCAGAACAGTTTAGTAACTAAGGTATAACACAAATCACTACTGCTACCACCAATGATAACAATGATAAAGGAAATAACAAGGGAAGAGAATACATCACCTCACCACCAGCTGACCAATAACTCGCCCCTCCAGCCTGACCAAGCACCGACCCATACCTCATCCAACCCCCAGTCCTAGCCCTTCCGGGTAACTCCCCGTTACATCCTGGGCATGACGTGCTGTGGTATAGAATACATTTATGGCTAGTTTGGGTCAGGCGTCCTGTCTCTGCTTCCTCCTGGCTTCCCCTCCTCCCTGGCAGAGCATGAGGCTCACAAAGTCCTTGGCCAAACCAAAACATCCTTGTTATCAGCTCTGTTCCCGAGCCGAAAGTCAAAACACTGCACTGCACCAGCTACCAAGAAGGAGAAAAATGACTGCTACTGCTGAACCCAGGACAGTACCATACCTCTTTTACACAGGATGAGGTAATGTACTCTAGCCAGCTTCAAGAGGAATAAAAATCACTATATGCTCTAACATAACATTGTTTAAGACAACTAGAAAGAATGAGAGACAAGACACTTCTAGATACAATTCCTTTCATATTTCAGCACCTAATATATATTTTTCTATTATAATTTTTAGCAAAACCAAAAATATCTGTTAACACATTCCCAATACAGGGAAGAAGCTCTTACAAATTAAGAAAAAGCAGAAATATCTGCAGCAACTCTCTCAGGTATGTGGAGCTTTGACACTTGGCAACACAAAGCCAAGCGAAACTTCCTTACTTACTTCTAATGAGTGCAGAAGTTTACAGAAAATTAAGCAGCTTAATATCAACATGAGGATACACTTAATAACTTGATTACATTCTCCCTTCTTCAGAATCTGGTTCAAATTGGGCTGAAACCATATGGGTGACATAAATTTCTCCTTCTCAAGTTAGTGTCATGTTGCAAAGGCACAACAGAACTTTTCCACACTACCCAGCACTGACTCCAGAGATGACTTGGCCTTGGATTGACTAGAAGGGAGTTCCAAGTTAGATGCAATGACAGAGAGCCTATTCAGTCCCTGCTTCTATTGTAGCATCATCAAAATATATGTCTGTATCTTTTTCATGATGATTAAATTTCTCCCAAAAGAGCTTTTGATCAATAAAAGTGCTGGTTTAATCATCAATGACTTAATGATTCTTTTGCAATGTCAGTTAAATAGTATGAAAAATTAAACCATTTACAGAACATGAGGACCTTTTAAATTACACATTTCAAAAATATTATTTAAAATTCTAGTTATATAACCCTTTTAGAGCTGTCACAGAATAATACTATTCTAACATTTGACTCATTACTCATGCCAGTGCTTGTTGGAATTCACAGAGTTGGCAGATATTTAAATACCAAACTCACTAGAAATGAAGAAATTAGCAAACTGTAGCAGCTAACTACCTCAACCAGCTTTATAATGCTGTGTTTTCAACTTAAATGTACTGTGGAGCATTTATTTTAGCACCCAGCATTAGCACTGACAGTCATCAAGCAGGAAACTGCTACAGCTCACTCCTCAGGGACTAAGTGCTGTTGCCTTCAGTGCCTCTCTTATGGGAAATTAAATGTGAGGTTTTATCTGGGACCTGTATGAATATGGGATTTCCCCTCAAGGGAAACACATTCAAATAAGCTGAAACACACATGAGAAAGACTCCTTTTGCTGCTTCTAACCCACTAGATATGCACTATATCACGGTGTTTGTCATGTGAGTATCAGGGGTAAGCATTATAATTAAGGAAACTAAATAAAATCTGACAGTTACATTTGTAGTAAAAGACACCATTCATGAAGCTGTCTGTTTTCCAAGCAACCATCATGCAATACCATACATAAATTAGCAAAAGACAGTAAAAGAATGGCAGGCAGCCAAATTACCATGATAATTTCTGGCTTCAGTGTCCATCGCAGTTTCCAGTGATTTTAATCAGCACGTATAGTCTCATGGTTGTTATTGTTGAGCATGCACTACCAAAACTCACTTCTCTTTCAGTCCTGCTAAATAAATACATTCTGGAAATGAGTCCGCCCCTTCTCTCACTCCACCTTTTAGACATACATTCATTTAAGGAAAAAAAAAAAAAAAAAAAGAAAGAACCTGAGAAGCTCAAGAAACAGTAAAAAAAACAAAAACAACTAGTCTAGAAACTTCCCCTTTAACATACAAATTTCTTTAAAGACCCTTGCTCATAGGATTCCTATAAGTTAGCCGGTCTATTGCCACAGCCTCACTAGTTGTCAATGACTAGGAAATGCCAATATTTAACAGCAGTTAGGACAGAGACCCAGAAGATATTCAAGCCAATTAGGTTAAAAACCTTTGCACAAATTACAAACTCCAAGTCAACATCCTTGTGCACTTATTAATCACTACTGACATAAGAAAATAGGCTCTTGGCTTTTCTTTACATGCATTCTCAGACTGCAAACATGGTTAACCTTGCCCACACCTGCACCACAGCATTCGCTACTCTTTATGCATAAACATTTCAAATCACCCTGCCTCCTTCCCCCATGGAGTAGAAACAAGACTTGTGTGACCAGTCACACAGCCCAGAGTCAAAGATCACAATCCTCAAAATGAAATTATATTGTCTAAAATAAAATCAACCAACCTCACACTCCAAACCACAACACTCCCCTTCCCTGATGAATAATTTCTTAATTGCCATTTGCACTAGTGTCCTGGTTTCAGCTGGGATAGAGTTAATTTTCTTCCTAATAGCTGGTACAGTGCTGTGCTGCATTTAGTCTGAGAATAATGCTGGTGATACACCAGTGTTTCAGTTGTTGCTCAGTCGTGCTTACTCTGATCAAGGACTTTTCAGCCTCATGCTCTGCCAGTGAGGAGGGCCACAAGAAGCCAGGAGGATGCAGAGACAGGTCACTTGATCCAAACTAGCCAAAGGGGTATTGTATACCACAGAACATCATGCTCAGTATATAAACTGGGGGGAGCTGGCCAGGAGGGGCTGACTGCTGCTCAGGGACAAGCTAGGTATCAATCAGTGGATGATGAGCAATTATATTGTGCATCACTTGCTTTTTTTTTCTTGGGGGGCAGGATTTATTCCTCCCCCCCCCCCCCCATTTCCTATTAGTAATATTAATATTAATATCAATTTTATTTCAATTATTAAACTGTTCTTACCTCAACTCCCAGGATTTTACCGTTTTTCCACTTCTCCTCCCCATTCCACTTCAGAGTAGGGGGAGCGAGCAGCTGTGTGGTACTTGGTTGCCAGCTGGGGTTAAACCCTGACAACTAGTCTTTGTTCCATGACTGTACACCTGATCAAATGGTATCACAGATAATGGCAAGAATATTCTGGAAACAACATTTTTAAAGGTCTATTCTTAACACTGATGAACTTTAAATGAAATTTTGAAGGTATGGGACATTTTTGTTTCCATGAAGTAATGAGTTTCATATTTTTCATATACTTCTGATAACCTGAAGCTAAGGCTGTATAAAAGGAGCATATCTGTCCTGTTCAGACCTCAGCAATCATTAACATTTTATGTTTGAAAGGTTATTCTCCAAATGACCCTATTTTGATTTTTGAAAGAGAATCTAATGGAAAGTTCCATCATATTAGGAACTTCCGTTATCCTTTCTCTTGGCAATGTCTGTGGAAGGAAGAAAGTAAAAGCCAAGAAGCTTGGAGTTCTACATTTCTAATGTCATTTTGTGATCCTTCACCTCATTTCCACACTTTCCACATCAGTGTACTCCTCAGCATTAAGTCAACTACAACACCACTGAAATGTTGCAAAGCACAGGAGGATATCGAGATAATTTCTCTTCTGTAGTTATAACATAATACTTTGTCAATACCTACTAAAAAAACCCCAAAAGGCAGTTTTTCTCTGAGGTAAATAATTCTTGTCGCTTCACTTGCAGCTCAAGATCACAATGACAGGTCAGTTGCTTGTATCTTCATGATATGGAAAATACAGGCTAACTGGTTGTTTGTGGGGTTTGTCTTCAGGCTTCTGATAATTTAGGACCTGATTACTGAGATACCGTCACCAGTGCACATAGGCAGGAGCAACACAAATATCTTCTGAACATATGGCAAATATCTTCTGAGCAAGGGCCAGTGTTTCAAAGTTCTCAGGCTGGAGAAACATTTTTATTGATGCTGGATGAACACTCAACATTTTGAGGCTCATGCAAAAAGAGGAGAGGTATCTCCTGTGTGATTCATTTTCACATGGAATTCCACTAAAGCAGACCGTCTCTTTACTCAGACACAAGGAGGTCAACAAACCATTTTTGTTGAGTTAAAAATATTGCAGTTTGGTAACCCAACATTCAATAGCAAAAACTAAAGCGTACACTCCAATCAAGACAGAATTAAAAGGGGATGAGCTGTGTTAACCACGGATTATTTCTTATTGGTCATTAACAGCTTTTTTCCCCTGCCATCACATTTCACAAGACAATGCACTGGATCTTCATAAGACACTAAAAAGAGAAAAAAAAACCTGCTCAATATTGCATACATCTGCAAAATGCTGGGAAGATGTTTTGAAACTCAGTATGGGCAAGATATAACCAAGAATTTCCCACACATGAACACAAGCTTTTCTTTTTAGTACAATTTGGAAGGTAAAATAAGGTTAAATAAGTTAAATAAATAGTCCTGTAAATAATTTCAGAACTATCACAGCCATCTTTAAACATGAGGATGGTAGCAAGCAATTTCTCAGCAAAGAATGATAGTAATTTCTGATCTTATCACAATTATCATGGCGTTACAATGAGATAAACAACCTATTACATTATGCTATGTTGCAGGTCAGCTTTACATACTATCTAGCTGTGTAATACAGCTACTTACTGATACATTCTAGGCAAACAGTATTGGTATTTAGTAGTTCATGTTTTTAAAATGTTTTGAAACCTGTTATGTGCTGATAATCCCATCCAAGTAGAAACAGCCTAGGACCATTTTCTGAGGAAAATTCAGCAAGTTATTTTGGAACTTTAGGACAATACTCTCAACTATAATTACCTTTTCTGTAAGGAGAGGAAGAATAGAAAGACGTATCACACCAACTATTTACTAGTCTGACTACAGATTTTGTAGATGATAGTTACTTGAAGTAAGATACTTGGGAAATTCTGCATAGCAGTTTATCTTCTGGGAGGTACAACACCTCCAAGAGAGGCAGAAAAACAGAAGGTGTGCCATGTCTCAGCTAACCCTCTTCACAGAGTGGCATCTTGGTTTAAAGTGCTGATAACGGTAGGTTTGGGCCAAGACTCTAGTTATGACAGAAATGCTTTTTGCTTCCTGCCAGTCCTGGCATGGGCTGGTGAGCTCTTGCAGAAAAACAGAGCAGACTTCCGGGGCCAGGAGATCTAACCACCTCAAAGCAAGATAGCTGGAACTGGTTTGTCAAAGCCCTTGTGCATCACCAGCTTGACAGGGTTTATTCTAATGCCCTACTCTATGAAACAAAGCCAGTTTAGAGGAACACCACCGAAATATAATTCTTATCAGCATGACATTAAAAATACATCACAATGTTCACATCATGGGAGCTTCATCCTCCATTCAGGTAGATTTCTGGGCAGGTTTCCATAGTAGTTTGGAGGGTTATTATACTTGTCCACTGGCTGAGAATACCTGCTGATGTACACTCACAGAAAAGGATGCCTACAGTGTACTTAATGCTTTGGAGGAGTCAGGGAATGAAAAGTGTGTTACAAGAAATAATTTCTTTTAGCCATAATTTGGGAGCTGTGAATAGACAGGCACTGCCACCATGGAAAAGAACCAAGGAACCCAGCACACATTAAAGTTTTAACATTATGCCTGCTTTACACCAGCTCTCAGATGGATAACCCCAAAGATGGTCAGACTGAAGAGGCTTCAGCAGCAGCTTCTCCTGAAAGAAGGGATGGAAGGGGGCTGGATACCTACAGAGATGTCCAGATGAGGACAACAGAAGGGCCACAGTGCAGAACAGAAGACAGGACAGGAAGCTTTGGACAGGCTGGGCAGCAGAGTATGCCGGACCTGGGAGTTCCCAAGCAAGATCAGCTTTGCACAGCTAAGTGCTTCCTCGGTGTGCCGTTTATGCTCTGTATCACTAACCTAGATAGCCTGGATAATCAGACCAGAGAACTGCTTTCCAGGTCACTGGTGATTAAAAGGGTAGAGTTAGCGATAATAATAAACTGTTACTCTATTTCATAGATGATTATCAGCACCCAGGTATGACCAAAAAAAAACCATCATTTTCACTGTGTATGAAACACTGGATTTTATAGGGTTTCCATCTGTTTTAATTAATCTCATTATATATGATTTAATGCAGTATTGCTTAAGGAAATTAAATCTTGTTTTGGCAAATGAACATTTTAGTTGTAGTTAAACCTTTCTGTTACCTAGCATAATCTAACACACAAATGTTCTCAAACCAAATATTTGGTAGGTCAAGATGCAAAATCCCCCCTCCCATTTAAATTGTCAATACATACACTATTTTGACCACAGTTAATGGAATTAATGTCACCTGTTTTAGTCAAGTGGTATTGCAAAGCCCATGTCTAATCTATGACGTATATAGATAAACAGATTTACAAGGCAATAGCTTACATGGCACGCTGTCTTTCAAGCTCACAGGTTATACTGCAAACAAGCCAACTTCAAAACACCCTTACATATGTACCTGCCTGGAATATAATAATATATGGTTCTCTACGTTCATGTAGCATATTGACATGCTCAAAATATCAGTAGGGACAACTACTGTTTACATTTACTATAAATCTTGTCTATTTTACCTCACTTTTTTCTGCTGGGGAACACATCAAACATAACAGATTTCTTTTTTCCCAAAGTCATTTTCTTTATATCATCTTCTTTTTCAAGTATTCAAACTAAAAAGCAAAGGGAATAAAATTAAATCTAATTCTCATTCTGTTAGATAAGTTAGGCTGCATCTAAAATATGTTTTATGGGAAAGCACAACTTTATATATCCAATTTATTCCTGGATTGAACAGAAATTATTTCTTTCAGGTAATATGATTTAATATATACTGAAATATAACACATGGGCATAACATAACTACTATAAGACTATACTGTGCTTCAGAATACATTGGCCTTTAATCAGTGAGCTGCTTACAAGACACAAAAATTGAGATTAACAAATAACTGTGAGATAATGCAAGCACTGCATCTTGGAAAACTTTTCCATCATTTGTATGCTAATGAACACCTGCCTGTAGAGCTGTATTTTTCCTGGACATTTGGAGCAACTTTAATTAGCAGAAGGAAAAGAAACTAATTTTGTGGCTATCTTCTGTGTCTTAGACCAAGAAGCTACAACTCAATTTTCTAAACCAGTTTAAAAGCTATATTGCAACAAATTTTGTCTTTAAAAATAAATAAATAAACCAGTATATATAAGCTGAAGCCATTTTAAAAGCTCTTAAAAACTGTGCTAAGGGCTAGATCTTAGATTAATGTTTGTGATGCACACTGAAAACCTGTAAAGCATTTATGTAATTGCTTAGCATTATTATTTTTATTACTGTAACAGATGGAACCAATCCATCTTGGTAGATATAATCTCATAAATGATTCATTACTATTCCTTTAACCTAAAGTCTTTTGTATTTTGCAGATCCATGAGAAATAACTATTAGGAGGCTCCACGCATAAAATAGTACACAAACTACTTAATGTCTTCCAAACATAGCAGCCTTGCTAACATTTGGGCCTTACAATTTTCACATTGTTCATATTCCTCTCAGAATCTGTTACTTCTGCAAGATAATCCTCCTCATTGTCCACCACTAGTTTCCAGGTGAAATATACTGCAAATTACTGGTAGTGTTTACAGCTTATATGGATGCCATTAATTGCAAATACGGACTAGACAAATGCTTTGGAAGACATAAAGTATCTTCCACAAATGCATGGCATGATTTTATAATGCAGCATTCTTAGCTTCAATTGCTAATGAGAATTATGTGATCACACTGTCCATTTTTCCTTTGTCCAATAACTTTTTGACCAATTTTAATCAAATCAGAAAGAGAGGTAGACATCTCACATATATAAGCTTCTATCAGCTTAATGAAAATTAATGGCTGGAGGAGAAAAGAAGAACACAAATTAGTACTGTCACTGATAAAAAGGCTTAAATGGGAACTCATCCCTAATGCCCCAGGCCTGGGCTGCCTCTGGCCAGTCAGAACCAGACACAGCAGATGACATCTCCTGCCCACCTTACAGCTGACAGACCACTGACAATATTCTCAATGAAGAAAAGCTTGTCTGAAAATGTATTAAGGGCTGATTGAAGCAATCATAATGATACCAGTGACTGATGAATACCCCGACATTCGAAATGCACACACAAAAAAGGAAATTCTTGGATTGTTTGCACAAATATCTTCCTGAGCCCAATCTGTTAACCCTGGACTCGTAGGCCTACAGACAACATGCAGGTCTCCACTGTTTCTATAGGATTATTTGATGTGCTCTTTACACACAGAAAAATTAACAATTTTCAGTAGACTTCAGCGTAATGGTAAAAGCTAATTTAAAGTGATGAGCCCTAATACAGTATCTTTATGGGTTTTATTAATGCAAAACCAAATTATGTTCTCCATGTAATCATACATTGTGATTTCAATATGAATAAAAGGATCCATGTTATTCTGCTGACAACGTGATAATTTAAGGCTGCTTTTTTTTTTTTTGGCAGAGTGGTTTTAGACTCAACTGTAATACTACTTCCTTATCTAGTCACATTAGCTAAGGATTTGGGACGTTTGAGTAGGATGCCATACATAGCTTGATTTTCAAAACCACCCATACAACAAAAGCTTATTAGAAGTTAACGGGAAATCTCCTTAAACCTCATGAACAGCAAATATCAAGGGACCAGAAGTAAAAACTATTGTCAATGCTTATGTCACTTTATTTAAAGTACAACAAACTACAAAAATAAAAATTATCAGGACCCTCCAAAACAAACAAAAACCGGTAGGTGAGATAATGGTCTATGCTGCGAAGAGCATAGCACACACTGTCAGGGTGTGCAGAGAATGAGACACTGAGAGCTTTTTATTTACTTCTGTAACTTCAAACTCAGGGGGCCTGCTGCAACCAGAGAAGTATTTCAGCAGCTGGGGAAGGCAGCAGACCTCAAGTCTCAAATGCAAGCTCTACAACCCAGTGTTTCCCTCCTCCTTGACTGAATTCATCACTATATACTACAGCACATGAAGTTTTCACAGGCAACCTGCTACTTTACCTGCTAATTCTTCCCACCTCACTAATCTGCAGCAGAGGAGGTTCTGCCGGGGAAATAATTTGTCGACTATAATAAACTGCCAACTTTAAAACCTCCTGCTCAACTTACTTCTTACAAAGGTGGTTTATTCATCACCAACACATATTTACTTAAGCTGTAAAATGTGTTTGGAGGCAGAAATAATGGAACTTTGCCACCAGCTGCTTTGACACTAGGTCTCTTCTAAACATTTAATAGGAAGTTACTGTTCTCCTTGAGAAACCACATGAAAGCATTCCTTAAACACATGGAGCTATCTTTGACTTGAAAGGTATCATGTGATCTCAGCCATTCTATTTGCAATCCATTTCAAACTGATTTTGACTCACAAAATAGTAAGCTATTTTGAAAGCTTCACCTTAAAAATCAAAACTCATCTAAAATTTTCATGAAAATTCATGTAAAAACACAGTCTGCAATACCCAAAAAAGAAAGTCAAATGTAGAATAACATGTTTTCTAAGCAGCTTCAAATTCCACATAGAAATGAGAGAGTGTGGAGACAGATTCTCCTTTGGTTAAGGATGACAAGCAGAATGGGCAGGCAGAGCTGCCAGTCTCACTGTTCAGGATGATGATGCCCTCCTAAAATCCCTTCACAAGAGGTGTCCTGGTTTTGGACACGGCAAAAGGGAAAACCACAAATTTAAGGATTGTGGGATCACAGTGAAATGCAGAGACCTGACTCGTTCACTTTTGATTGAGTTTTTCAATATTTCACTAGAAGAATTGGCATTTATCAGCTGCCTTTTCAAAATATTTTCTTTTCCATTCTGCTTATCACACAGAAGATGCATTCCTTATAAAACCAGCCACAGATTTGTTATTTTGCTACTACCTCAGTTAAATACAATTTACATTTTACTCTACTGTGAGATACATTTGCTTAAATGAAATCACATTGCTGTAAGCAGGAGAACAAAATCTGCTCTAATTCAAGAGAATCCCTCTAATGCACGTAATTTGTTTAAAATTTCTTAGAAGGGGTACCATATGACTTTTAACACCGTAGGTTTGTCAAGTTGTGAAAATAAGTCATACTTATGAGAACAATGTGCAAGCAAAACTCAGGTTTTTTCCTAGACATATTTTCACTTGTACTCAGCTGTTCTTGCCAAGACATGAGTGGCTCTGTTACCACTTTGGCCTCTCAGTGTACAGATTTTAACTGTGTTACTTAGTTAATTCATTTGCTTTAACATGAGATCTTTAAATACATCTACCAGCTGTTCAACATAACGAGGCTTCATTTACAAATTACTAATGACCATGAGGATAGAGAGAAAAGAAAAATCTCAGCTTTAAAATACAAATTGTTTTATACCAAACAGGAAAACAGCAAGCATTCATTTGAAGTGACTGGTTAGGATGACAGTTTCACAGTGAAATGTATTTTCATTTCCAGATCCCCGCAGCTATTTTGAATATGACTGCACGTAAGACCACCAAGATTTCTTTCTCAAACACAAACCAAAACCATATCACCAAAGAAATAACTATTACACGCAGGAAATCAATCTTTAGATTATAGTATGTTAAAAAGTTTTAAAAGGAACCAAAAGACAAAAAAATTACAGGAAGCGTGACTTTCAAGTGTGCACCAAACTGAGGTTAAGTGCTTTCATAAAAGGAAAAGTTTACAGATTAAGCTATTAGCAGAGCATAGAGCTGTACATGAATAATGTGCTCCTAACTCTGATAGTAAGGGATAAGTGGGCACATTAGGAAAACAAGTCTCAGACCCTCCATCTGTATCAATGGGGAACAGAACTGAGGCTTGAAAGCCTACAACACACAACTCAAAGTGTTCAGCATGGTCTTACCTTCTGAGAGCCGGGCACGTGGAGATGGGGTCCACCAGGTTCAAAGAAATGTTGCAACTGCCAAAAGAGAGAGAAAGATGGCAATTCTATTTTGCAGGAAAATTGGGGTATGTTTTGAAACCAGAAAATACTCTGTGTATAACAAAGATATGAGATTGCAAGGTAATTCTGCAACCTTTAATACAGAAAACTTTCCCCCTGCTTGGCCATGTTACAGGAAGATGAATATTTTATAATTAGGTAGCAGAGAACAGCTGAACAAATGGTAAAGTGTCAGATATAGACAGGTAATAAGGGGTTTGTTCTGAAGATAACCTACTCCAGAGAAAACATGTTAAATTAGAAATGCTGAACTAGGGGGAAGTAAACAAAAGTTACTAAATTGTGCTACTCTAACACTTCCCATTCTGGGAGAACACATGAATCATAGATAAGGCTGAATATTTGTCACAGCTGTGATTTCAGCATCAAAAAGAAATAATTTTAGCTCAGATTTTAGGGGAGTTTCCAGAAAATTTGTCAGTTCAGCCAACCGGATACTAGACATCTCCGTGATCTTCTGCAAGTTTAGCTCCCCTCGGGTTTAAACCCACAAAGCAACCAGCACTCACTTTGGAACCCACTGTGATGACTAACATGCTTAAGTGTCTTGGTGTCTTCTTGGATGAGGCCAAAGCTCTAAGCACGCTATGATATCAAGCTGTATTTTGATGAGTTTCAGTGCTTTTAAACTGGATATTTTTAATTTGAAAGATAAAGAAATGTCAGCAGTACAAAAATATGAAAATGCTGAACCACTGTTTTTCACTTTTTATGATAAAAAATTATGTCCTTAAGTTTTCTGCTCTAGTAGAGCAGTATGTTTTTATTCCTGGCAGTGGAAAAACTCAAGTTCCACCTGCAGTCCTGACTCACTGAGAGCGTATGGTAGGAGAAGCGGCCTAGCTTCATAAGCCTGCATTAGAAGCTATAGCTGGCAGCAAAAATACATAGTTTATATTGAAAGAAAAAAAAAAGATTCTGGAGTAAACAAAGTATTTGCAAGTTCAGATTGAATTTTATAGCAGAGCAGAGGAGATCTGAAACTTGGAAAGTATTTAAAAGCTCAAACCAAAATATTTTATGTGAAATAAAATATTGCATTCAATTCTAAGTTACTTGTTTTTATGTTTTCACTTTAGGCACTGAACTGAACTGAAAAAATGCCAACAATTCTGATTTTATTTTTAAAAAAACAATTCCTGTATATTGACGTTCTTACAAACCCTGCCAAAACACAGGCACATGCATAAGTATATCCAAACTTTAACTCCCATGAGTTCAGTTATCTGAACAATTAACTGATGAAGAAACTTGAAATTTTACAGATATATGCAATCATCCAAAATTAAAAAATAATTTTAACTCAAGCTAAAATTTTAAGAAGATTTTATATTAAAGTCAACCTAAAAGGTAGCTGCATCTGAAAGGTGGTGTCCTGCTGGCTCCCCTCCTTTGCTTCTCTGCCCACACTCTGCTTCTCCTCTCCTGGCTTTGGAGTTTGCCTCGCTTTGCAGTGAATCAGTGCAGAAAATGAGATGGCGAAGAACTAACTGTGCAAAAAACAGCAAGTAGCTTTCTGCCAATTTAGCTCCCTGAATCAGCCACAGGCCAAACGAGCCACAGAGCCTGTACTAGGAACACGTGGTTAGGGGAGCAGGAGAAAAAAATGACTCTACATCTATATGTATTTTTTTTACATCAGCTAATTTTTGGATTGTCTTAGCTCTAATATCAGACCTTACATCAAGTTCTAGCAGCCCTCTGCTTCATTCTGGGCTGAGCTCCCTCCTTTCAGGTAAAAATAATCTGTTTTAAGCCCACTGACAGAAGGGAAAAAAACCCACTTACAGTTTTAAAATTTCTCAAAAGAATAAAAAGCAATTACAAGGCAATTTATGCAGTTGTTATAGCTGAAATATAAAGGAAGCTAATATTATTCTTAAATGTGTTTTTTTTTTTCTTAAACAGCTCATAGTTCTTTCCCTGTCAACCTCTTATTATTGCACCTTTACTTATCAGGACCTGCGCATTCAGAAAAAAAGCAGCATTTTATTGATGACGACATCCTCTGCCTCAGATACATGCTACTGGCTCCCCTGTGCTTCTGCATCTCAGTGGAGGCAGGGGCAAGCCCGCTTTGTGCTTCAGTCACACTGGAATTTCAACAGCAATGCAGAAAGATATCTCCAGCTTTTGTCCTCAGGGCAAACTGCTCAGGGAACAGGATATGCTCTCGCCATCTAATATCCCACAGGATGATTTTCAGGGATATCACTGGGGATTGATCCATCAGCTGCTGTACAGCTTGTATTTAGGAAATACATTTTTTCCTGTGGACATCCTGCCTAACAGGTTAAAACGGGATTTTCCATTTTTCTATATCAGCCTTATAACCCACAGCAAAAACCGAAGTGCAACTGCAGAGTTAGCGAAAGCTGACCAGAGCCCACCCGCAGTTGTCTCCAGTTCTTCTTTTCATCTCCAGCTGCACATCCTCACTACCTTCCTTGTGGCAGAGGGGACTCTGGATGAGACCCAAGAGCTCCACTCCAGAAATTTCAGCCTGAAGGACAGAGAGAGTAATTTACTGTTCAGCTACATCCCTGCACTGATCCACTGCACGGCTGCAGGACCCCAGTGCCCACCCCCAAGGAGGCGGCTAAGCACAGGTGGGAGGACAGGAATGGCCCTTTCAACAGCTTCAGACTGCAGCTCCAGGGTAGAGCTGGTCCGAGACAAGTACATTCACAGGAAATCTTCCGCCTAAAATAGGCGTTGTTCTTCTACACCTCCTACTGAACAGTGGGTACAATTCATGAATATAGACTTTTGAAACTGATTCAGAAGAGATCTGAGGAATGTATCAAAAAGTCCATATGGTTTTGCCAAATCAAGTATGGGTAAATTTAGCCATGTGCTTAAGATCTAAAATTTGTCTTGTTTGACCCAACTGGAAGAAACATAGTCATAAGACACTTATACACACATCAATCTGACTAATTCTTCTTCTTGGTGAGGTCAAAAATCAATGAGTAACACATTATTTAATATGTTTTCACAAAAGGACACCTCTGTTACCAAAGAAGTGCAGTGGAACATAAAACACTACCCAGACAGGCCTAAATAATGCTATTTTCCTTAACATATTTAGGTAGTGAAATTGTAAGTGACAAGTGGTTGGTGCTTTGACAGCTGGGCCTATGTTTCCAATTTTTTCTCCAGTAATCAGAAGAGTGAAAGCTTTGTTTTAAATGATGGCTGAAATTCTCACAGTAAGACAGGAGGTAGAGGCTCTAAAAAATATTACATGTTGTTCATTGTAAAAATCACAGGCATTGGTAAGAGCGAAGGTGTCAAGCACATATGGAATGGCTTCCCAAACCTCACTACACCATCATAGTTCTGTTTCCATTGGGATAGTTTAACCTAGTGCTGTTCAATGGCATGCACCTGGAGCATGGTGGAGCTAGCTTTCAAATTTCCCTTCCATCACCAAAGGCCACCCCTCTGCTGCTTTCAGAAGCCAAGCTTAAGGTCAGACTCAAATTTCCCAAAGTTCAAGTGGTTGAGCTTTTGCATGCATATACTTCTAGGAGTAAATCTTGAACGTAAGCTAATTCTTTTCCCCCTCCTCTTTTCCCTCTGTGATCAGAGGCTTTAGCAATAGTTCCTTATATTCCACTAAGGAATGGGGGAAAAGATCTGTAATAATATATCTACATGAAAAAGGAACAAATGGAAGTCTTTTGGTGATTGCACTTGCATATTTATCTAGGAAAAAAAAAAATTAAAGATTTACAGCTCATTTTTTAGTCACATTAACCCTATCCTTTTAGTCCGCACAGAAATGTATGATCTCTGTGGCTGAAATTTTCAGGATGTTATCCTGAGAACAGTGAAATCCCAGAATCCAGGAACCTGCAGGTGAGTCCTGGCACTGGACAAGAAGGTAGTTTTGCCTTCCAAGCCTGCACTTTTGCAAGTCCTCTACACATTAAAAAACATGGTAATGCTTTTCAAAACTATCGGCTTATGGTTATAAAACTCTTACCATCCACTTTTCCCCCTTGAACCTTTAATGAATTCTCCACACTGCTTTGAAGCAGCAGCAGTCTAATGGGTTCAAAACATTTTCTTACGAATAAACTGTTCAAAACACAGACTCACAGCTGTGAGTTGCAGTCTTTGAACATAAGCTTCTTTAATAATCCCTTTTATTTTTATTTATTTTTTAAAATATCAGATTCTAATCCTGTCTAACCAATATGCACTAAAAGTAATTTGAAAAAAAAATGCATAGCTCCATGGAATTTGGGGGGCACCATTTTTATGATGAATACATGCGTAACAGTCACAAAAGGAAGACAATGGTGCTCCTCAACAGATCTTACAGAATTTTTACGAAGTACTATTCTTTAACAGATGGGGAAACGAAGATGCAGGTCTTAAAGATAAAATAACTTGCCTAAAGTCACCCAACATTGTATAACAAGTTGGGTTTCTGCTGTGCTAGCAGTCTGCTATTGTGACTCCTCAGGACTACGTGGAATAAATTCACTGTGTTATACCTTCAACAGGATTTTATAGTATCAGATTACAAATTTTCTTTGACAGGACTGATACCCTTAAAAATTACATCTTAGGAAGCTAAGAGGAAAGGAGAAAGGCCAACATTGTGCTAAGGGGGAAGGGATAAGACTGCAGTTACAACAAAAGCCTGGATCCACCTGTCCCGGTAGCTTCAGCACTCTCCCTACCAACATGGGGTAGGGAACCCACTTCTGTCATTAGCATAAAATGCTAATCAATACTTTCATGCTAAATTAGCATAAAATGCTAATGACAGAAGTGGACTATAGGTCATTGTGTCAAGAGCCTGATACTATGGTGTGAAAACTATAAATCTACCACTGTGAACTAAATTGTGTCTTGCATAATAAAATATCACCACTTTTATTGGGGATGCTTGGAGCCTCCACATATTGGCCTGGAAAACCTGTATGAGATTTCTGGACAAAGCAGGTATTTAATCTAAAACCAATGGGGGTCCTGGGGGACACAAGCTCAATAGGAGTGCAGAGTGTGCAGATACAGCAAAGGAAGCCAAGAGGATGCTGGGGAACGTCAACAAGGGCATCACCATCAGAGATAAAGAACTCATTATTCCACTCTGCTCAGCGCTTGTTGGGCCACACCCGGACACTGTGTTCAGTTTTGGTCCTTGCTATACAAAAAGGTGTGGAAGGGCTGCAGCGGGTCCAGAGAAGGGCCACAAAGATTGCCCAAGAACTGGGAGGCCGTATGAGAAAATGCTGGAAGACTTGAGTTTGTTCAACTTTGAGAAAAGAAGGCTCAGGAGAGACCTTATCACCATGTTCCAGCATTTGACAGCTAGAAAAGTCACAACAGAACTATGTATACAATTCAGTGTCATGTAGTTGTGCTAGCAATAAAATACCTGGCCTGCATATCTAGACAGACACATGAAAGCTTTTATCTCATCCCATGCAAAGTATGACCTTCTACACCTGTATGAATCATCCTATCTTTATTTCTGCTAAACAAACAGCTGAAAGATCATTCTGCAAAGGAAATGCATTTGGACGAGTGACTTTTACACCTACACAAGTCTTTCACTTCAGAGGTAAACTGTGCTTTTGAGCAGATGAACATTAATACATGAAAGTTGTATTTTTATTTACTGTTAGTAGAGTGATGCTTCTGGTAGTTTTCTAAAAATCCACACTTATAATGCCTGTACCCCACGCTTACTCAAGATTCCCATGATACATTAATACAGCAGTGCACGTAGAGCCTGCTGTGAATGCAAGACACATCTTCCCACAGAATTGTTTGAAAGATAATTTCAGTGTTTAATTTGCTAAACATTTGTTTTCTTCACATTTCAATATTTAGAAATAAAATAGATAGCTCATAATTAGTAAAACATTCATTGCAGAAGAAGATAACCAACAGGCACTTTAATCTGTTGTTCGGAAGTCTGCAATAACTGTATCTCCATAAATAAATTTCTGCTTGCTCTTTTATATTTGTACTAGTGGCAAGAAATTCTCAACTCTAACTTGATAACAAAGACTTTAGCACTACATTCTTGAGGTGTGAACCAACAATGAAAGTTAACATTTTTTATTACTTGCCCATTTAAACAAAAGAAGACAAAGTCTAAGATATTCAGCTTTGCAACATTAAAGTAAACTCTGCTACTTGACAGATATTTAATAAAGTGCCACAGCTCATACATGGAAAACATGGAGACTATACTGCTGGCATGTACACTGCTAAACATTAGCTGGCGTGCCTAATATTTCTTGGTGGTCTGAGTTCACAGTTTTATGTTTCAAAGGCAATGAATGGAGACAGCTTTACAGTTGCATGTGTCTTCTTGCCTGAAAGAGCTCTTTAACAGTCCTGAAAGTAGTAACTTTAATATTCTACCCACCTCATCTAACCCAAGACCAACAATGAACATATATAGCAGTATTTCAAATGGGAATAACCCAGTGTTTTCCAATCTGAACATATGCATCACTCAGAGCTGTATGATTCTTTTTATATAGCTTAGTAGGGTTTGCTCAGCTCAAAGTCCGCAGAGCGTATACTCTAAATTAGACGTAAACTTAACAGCAATTGTTAATTTGCAGCATTGCAATAGCCTGTGAAAATGAAAGGTTTGAGATAATTGTCCACTTTCCTTTGACAGAAACCAATTCCCACTATTCAGATGTTATCAAACAACATCCTGGTGACAGACTAGAGTGTAATACTTAAAAATTGGTATTTCAGCTAATGGAAACCTATTTTAACTAGATGTTAGAGAATCACTGTGGAACACAACAAAACCTTCAGCTTTTGTGAGTTCAACAGTATAATCTGTTACTCAAGACCTACTTGAGCATCTCAGCTGAAGAATAAATATTGAATCAACAGATCTGGGAGCTGCTTTGCTTGTACTTTATTTTTTGGAGAATGGGAAAGCTCAACAATATTTATGTTTCACGATTCAAACAAATTGGAGCAAAATTCTTTAAGCTTAATGAATTGATGAAGATTTTTTTCAGCCTCTAGCAAACTTGTCCCATATCAGTGCCAAACCAAGGCAATGCTGTTCTGAAGGCCACATGTGGTATGCGCTACAAATATATTGAAGTGTAGAAGAGAGGTGTATGAGTTTAGGCTGACCACATTACTCATGCAGAGCAAAGCCCTAAGTCAGTTATGCACGTTCCCTCTAACTACCACCCAAACATAACTGTATGCCACAGCATAGCATTATGTGCTGAACAACTCAACTGATTACTGCAGAAATGTAACAGAACATTTTCAGCCATTTTAACTGGAACTCTGGGACTCTAGCAGTGGCAGCAGATGCTGTATGCACTCATTTTGAGAAGTGTTGAACATCCAGGATATGAAGGGAAGTCAACAGCAGCTGTATGCACTCAGCACCTCTGAAAATAGCAGCTACACAGCCTTGAGGTCTTATAGGTGTTAGGAGTTCAGTCAGAGGAAAATTAGAACAGTTCTATTACTGAGCTACTTTAAAAACTGTTTAGAAGAAAGATATTTAACTTCAATTATGTCTAGTTTTAAATTCCTACAGACTCAAACGTAAACACTAGGTAGCCCATTTTGAATTTACAAGTTTACACAATTTCAGTAATACAAATCATTATTGTGTTGCTTTGGCAGTTATGCACAAGGCATGTGTTTACTTTCAAAAAGATGGGTTTAGGGGTCAGTCAACTCATAACACTACCAACCACCCAAGCGACTAATTGAGAGATAATTTCTGGTCTGTAATACACAGTACACAGTATCTCCTATCTAATTTTGCATAAAGAATGCGTGCCAATCTATGTTATTTATGTGAAATTATAACACTAAGGGTGTAAAAAGTCTTCAGACTCGAGATTTGGCTGTTGCCCCACTAAGTAATTTGCTATTTGGATTAATAACTTTCTAATATTTCAATCAAGCATGAGAGGTGATTGCACGTGGCCTGCCAGAGAGGTTTTTAGTGGCTCCAGAAACTAAGGGCAGTCAAGAGCCCAGCAAAACAAGCATTCAAACTACATTCTGCTAGAGGAAAAGAATTACATATGCTAGGAGCTCAGAGATTCTCATACTAAACCTCACTCCAGCTAGCACAGTATGGCATTCAACATGCCTCTCCTTCCGGAGAACTGCAACACCAGACAGGTGCTAGGACTCAATTACCATTCAGGCAATAAATAACCACAGACAGCTAGCGAACCAGATTTATAAGGGACAACTTTGGGGATTTGACAGGTTTGGAAGCATAGAAGAAATGTAGAGGGTTTCTTTCCTGTCATCTCTGTCATTACAACCTTCCACAGCTGTGTACATTTGTTTGGGATTTTGCAAAAAAGTCTGATTTGCTGTTATGTTTGCCAGATCAGGCTAAGGTAAAGGCATTTCAGCCCTGAAGAACAGATAATATTGAGAAAGGATCAGAAGAGCATTCTATCAATACTGGGTGCCATAAGGTCATTAAGGTACACATCCTGTGTGCTGCACAGCCAGCCTGAAGAGTGAATGGGAGAACTGTCTTGCAGTGATTTTCATCAGCCAATTGATAAGCTTTCTAGAAACATTATTCACCTAGGACAAAGACAATCTGAATCCCAAACAGTTTTGTAATGTGTCACCTGATAGAAATTATCACACATCATAGATTTCAGAGCAATAATTTTTAAACTTGGATTTTTTGAAAGACTGGAGAAAAAGGAAAGATACCCTTTTCTTGCATTTTGGTAGCTATTGGTAGCTAATGAGAGGGCCAACACATTGGAACTAACACCATGATGTGGATTGCTGAGAGCAAGACTAAACATCCATATACTTCTCTGCATGTTCAGCCTCTCCACTTGTAAACAAAAATATGTTTCCAGAGCACTCTGTGTGATGATGATGCCATTTCCTATCAGTTTAACACAGACAGATAAACTGGAAAAAATAGACACTGTGACACCGCCACCCCCTTTCTGCATCCTGATTGCAGGTCCCAAAACACATGTTGCCGAGACACTCAGGTACTCTGAGCCATGTCTACTCTGTGGCTTAGGGCAGACTTCCGAAGTCCCCTGACAGGACTATTTACCAGAAAAAGCACTACGTCTAACTATTCATAAAACTTTGGGTATATTGTGGTACAATCAAAATATTTGATGTAGTAGCACAAGGCCACTTTGCAAACCAGTCAGTTCTGTGGCATTTGTCTGCAACACTGGGCAATGAGGTGAAAGCAAACATCACAATCTGGGGTCAAAAGCAGAACAAATAGCGTCAACAAAGAGCACAGTGAGAGTGGCTCAGCTTCACACCGTCCAATCCTGTCTTCTGCATCAGGCCATCCTCTGATATGAGAACGCGTAAAATCTTCATCTATCGGCACACAAATCTGCACATCACTTTAAATCAGCTTAAGGAGGCAGGAGAAAACTTAAGTGGGAGTAGCAGTAGTTTCACACATACAAAAGAAGCCCTATTCAAAGAAAAAAAAAAGAAAAAAAAAGAAAAAAAAAGAAAAAAAAGGCTAAAGAAGCAGGAAGCAGAGGAGTAAATGACAGAGAGAAGAGAGGCTTCCTTCCATTTAGACAAGCAGACATACTCTTGCAATTTAATGAATTATAAGGACTCTAAGATATTTACTGTCTAGCCACGTAAGTACATTCCAGCTCTTGATTTGCTTTTAGCGTTGAAACCAGTCATATATTACATCAATGTCATTCTTGTTTGTTGAAATAAGTGAATAATTTGGGGAGTATATTCAATTCACTGGTTTTACATTCCCTTGTTTCATCTGTTCTCAATTTCCACAATATGCTGTTTGGAAAACTACAGCTGGAAGCACATGGCTAGTCAGCCAGATTGGTCAAGAGCTCTGACATCTTAACTAATTTGCTCAACTACATGTTAAATTAATAACATACAGGCTAAGATGTTACGAACATGCCATGCATCACTTTTTGAGTTCTGGTATGCAATCCGAGAACACAATTCAATTAAGCCAATTTAATGGCTCACTTCTGGCGAAAAGGTGCTACTTCATCCTTCCACATGCACAAACTCCTCAGCCATGCGTCCCCATCCTCTTCCTCATACTAGCACTAGTGTGCCAGTACTGCTCTGCCTTCAAGATGAGCCAGCGGGGGGAAATAACCTGGCAGAAATCATCCACTTTTTCGGTAGTGTTGATTTTCTACTGGTTTAGGGCTTTTAGCTGGCTCCCTGAAAGTTCAAGAAGTCAGTACAGAAAACACAAAAAGCACAAGCATGCAGCCAGGAAAAAGAGGAAGGAACAGACTGATGTACTACAAACCACACCTTCAGAGAGTATCTGGAGATGGCTTCACTCTTGATCCTCTTATGTGAAAAAATTTAACAGTTCTGAAATAGGTAGAAATCTTACTTCTATTGCTAAAGCCTGTAACTTCTGAAGTTACTAACTTCTGATGTTCTGCAGAATAATTACTAGGGCAATTTCCTACAAAATCTCTTAAACCATAATTTATTTCCTATTACAGGGCTTAAAATTCAGCTAGCAAGAGATAGCCAGTGAAAACAGAAACATCAGCCATCTAAATTCCCATAATGACTTGAAACAAAATACAACAGTGTTTATTCTATTGCTTTGGCGTGGGTTGGTTTGTTTGCAGTCAAACCGTAATTTATACTGGCTCTTCACATATTGATATGTTCAGGAAATAAACAGTAAATACTATTTCCAATCCATCTGTTTAACTTGCTAGAAAAACAACAGTCAGAGGCTTTTCAGAATTATATTTTACAAAACCAATTAGGGAACTAGGTTTTTGTTACAATTAAAGTACTCCGTGTGTGCATTCGGATGAAATATTGTTCCAGTCTGATTTCCCAATTCTCACTCTAGGACTGGTCCTGGCAGAGGTTTGCAGAGTTGGAAGCAAATGAGTGACAACCCCACCACATCTGTGAGCCTGGTGAGAGCCATCCTAAGCCATGGTCGACTCCCCTCACTGTTTCTCTTTGTCTGACACAAGACTGTGCCTTTTAGAACAAACGTCACCCACCTAACAAGGAGCTTCTATGAATGGTGCTGCAAGGAGACTCAGCTCAGACATTCATCATTCACCTTCTGCCAATGGAGTGGAAGACACCTGGCGCATAAGAAAGATTTTTATCTTGCAAACTTCAATTTTTCAGACAGAAAAATGAAGGTACTTATCTAACATTTATTCAGTTACATTGCTTTTAATATCTAGGCCAGCCAGTCAGTAACTTTTTAAAAATATTTAAAATGTTAAGATGGGTATGAATTTACGCTCAGACCCTGAGGTAGGCAACTTAAATGATGTGAACTGCAGAGCTGTTGCTGAAGCCAATAAAAATGTTGCATAATTGGTTTTTGCTTCCTTTTTTGCCAGTACCAAACACTATCATTGTTAAAATTAAAAAACATGCCACCTTTCAACACTTTGAGAAAAAATGCTTACTGAACTATTCAGATCAGTATTGAAACAGTTATCCATAGCAGAAATATTCACGGATGTAATTCAGAAGCTTTCAAATGGCAGGTTTCGAACACTCACCAAATTTTCTATACCATGAGATAACAGAATGATTTTATTTCCATTCTGCAATTTTGAGTGTTTTCCTACAACACACAATCAGAATAATATTTCAATTTATTTTAGGTGTATTCCATATAAACCTAAAACTATTGATAAATTCTGTATTTCTTTTTGCAATTTGTCTTGGTCAACTACAGACTTTTTAAAAAAGAATTTAATATGCTCTTGGGTTTTGTTTAATTTCCAATCCTCTAACAATGTATTAAAATACATAAACAGGTTACAGTTGTTTAGCCTTCTAAATTCTGACACCTCCTTCCTCCATTTGGGACTACAGTCTCTTTTTGTCTTTAACTTTTTGTAGACTGAAATCCAATACTTTTGTCTGCATCTGCTGCTAAAAGCCATCTCTCCCCACCCACAGACCCATCCCCTTGTGTCTCATTAAGCACATTTGCATTTGGCTCTTAAAATCCTAAACAGAGCATTTCATGCCTAGCAATAGTGCACTGATGAAAGAAGCACTCTACTCATGGCTTCTGTAATGACACATGGTATTACCCCGTTATTTAAATCTTACTAAAAATAGTGACTGCCCTGTTACAGTCTGACTTCAAAAAATAAAAAAAGGGTTCTTTTTGATAGTAGGCAACAACTAAACTTAATTAAAAGACATATAAAAGTAAAAATTTGTATTGTGGACCAAATCAGTAGGGCGGGTATTTTTACAAAGCTCCTAAAGTCAGTCATGAAGTGTTTCTTCCTCAGGAAGATTTTAGCACCCTGAGAGTTCCAAGGCATGCAAGACATTTGGTGCCATCAGTCTTCTCAAAGTCACAGGATTTGATTGGGAATAGCAGGCATACAAGATCACCACAATGTAATTAAATACAATTAATCACCTCTGAACCAATTCCTTCCCGAAGTGCCCACTGAACCTTTTCAGGTGGCAGGAATGTCAGGAATTCATGATTCTGGCACACAGTAGTAGGAAGCAATTCCAGACTGGCTCCTACAAGTCCTATTAGCTTCATTTCAAGGCTTCTATTGATCATTCCTGTGGTAGCATAAAATAAACAACAAAGCAGCAAAACGAGAAGGAAGTAAGTGTTCAGGAACGCAGCCCTGAATCACTTGGGATTTAACATGAACAAATAGTATCTTGCATCGTAATACAAGCTAACAAGTAGAAAAAACTGTAGGCCACAGGTGCAATATGCTCACCGCAAGAAGCTGTCTTTAACCACCTGGCTAGGCTATCTGAACTAACTGTATAATCTATGCAGCTCCTACATGTAGCTCCAAGAAAAATGAGTTGCATTAAATGAATCTAAAGTTAATGAAGGAAGCCAGGTTTCTACCCAGAGTGAATTGTCACATTTACCTTTGCAAGAGCAGATGGAAGAAGCAGGCTTTTGGATGCTTCCGTAGGAGTTTACAGCCAACAGCTCAAGGTCTAGCAGACCTTGAGCTTTCAAAACATGGCTTTCAAGGAATGGACAGCTATCATCGTCTCCAGCTGACATAACTAAACAAGGCTCTGATCCCTTCATAAAACTTGCCAGCGGTGTCAGTTCTAGCTGGATTATGCCTCAAGGCATGTTACCACCAGAAGAAATTGTGTCAGCCACTCTAGTGATCACAAAAGCACAATGGAGAGATTTCTACTCTAACATGGACAGTATCAGAATGGGCTGAAAGCTTTTCATGTTTTGGTGAATACAATGCAACACTATTAGCACTGATTCAGCTTCAAAGGCAGAATAAAATCAAGGATCTATTAAGAACATAAAGGTTGCTTAGACAAAACCAACAATCTAACAGTTAGCAACTCTTATCTATTATGTAAAAAATGTGAGATCACTAGAAGCAGAAACCTTAAATGAATAAAATCTCAAGAAAATCTGGCAAAGGAGTACCAGCTAGCTCCATGATGGCTGGTTCTTACAAGCCAACAGTCATAGACCATTACAGATGTAGCAGCCTGAAGCACCCCTTTCCTTTCAGAGTGACAAGCCAGAAGAAGGCCCAGTTTAGGCCTTGAAACATTCTTCTCCACCCACAGAAGCTGCAAATTTTATCTGAGAAATTCTGCCTCTGGTACAACCAGCAAATTCCTCAGAGGGAAACAAAGGATCACTGCTGTTATCCCAAAGTCGTGGGCTGAAGAACTTCCTGCCCCCAGCCAACAGAACTCCCCTGTTAGGGCTACAATCAGCATTTACCAACCTACTTCCCATTCTCTAGTCCATGGCAAAACTTGCCTATAGCCAGAAGAAAAAAACAGGCAGCCTTCTGCCTGCATTTCCCCGTTACTATCCTTACACATGCACACAGAAGATAAGAACTCAGATAGAATAAATACCCACACAGGATCAAATGTAAGAGCTGGCTGACACTTTTTTCTTTTAAATCCTTATTCTGATTTCATTTGTTTCTGATGTCCCCATTTGCTATCATCTCTGAAGAATCCCTAGTATGAAGACATTTTCCATGAAAACCCTCTAGTAGCTCTTATCCAGCCTCTTTTTCTGTGCAAGTTTGAAGAATCATCATCTGCGTAGGTCTTAAGAATCTCTTGATCTAAAAAATCTCTGTAACCCTCATCACATGCATCCATATAACTCTCAGTTAAAAGAAACAAGTCTATCCCTGTTACTTAAAGTAATAAAAACACTGCAATATAGTATTTCCAGCTGGCTATGCATAGACAAGTAGAAGGAAAGCTCTTTCTTCCTTCTTAGACCCAAACAGACCTCTAACTGAAATAGGTATTTGAATCTGTGTTATACTTCCTGAGCAGAATCTCCCAGCTGTGCCTAACTGATGTGAATAACAGTATATGGTAGACTGTTTGAGTCATTTTTCCTTCAAATGGCTTTACTTCCAAACAGCAAAATAGAAAGGAAAAAAAAAGGTGCTCCTGGATATGGCTTACAACAGAGCACTGAACAGAGCCAATCTCAGAACTCGGTACAAGCTTTACTCACATTTCTTCTTGAAATCTTTATCTGCTGGTAGTGCATTCAGCAAGTTGGACAACAAATTATGATCAATAAAAGGCAAAAGACTCAAAACTTGTAAGGATTACTTTGTGATTTGCCCTGACCAGTGCAAACATGACTCAGCAGTTCTGATATGGCACAAGAGAGATCCAGATTGGAGTAAATTCACTGCTGCAGAGTCTTTAAAGTCCTCTAGGATGATCAGGAATATCACAAAGAATTTATAAAGTTCCTCAGTTATTCCAAATTTGCAATATTCACAAAAGTGCCAAATATTCAACCACTATCAGAGGTTACACAAAAAGGATATAATTTGTTTCAATTTAATATGCAATTATCCTCTATATTTATAGGTGATTCAATTTAGAAACAGAATTTGAAAGAAGTTCAGAGGAAGAAAAACTAGAGTGATATTTGTAAGGTAAGACTAAATATTGTAATCCCCTTTCATGCATTTTTAATGTTATTTTTGTTTGAAATATTTAGATGATTTCCTTACACCTATGAATAAATAATCCCATGCCTATGTGTATGTTATTTGCACACACAGGAAAAAATACAGCAATGAATCTTAATTCTTTTCTGCATCATTCAACAGGCCATAGTCACCCAGCAGATAGGAGAAAAGGGATGTGAAATGGAATAGATCTTAGTTCTGAGAAACGACATTTTGAAAAATCCAGGTGACAGACAGCTGATGCCACCACAGTGTTTTATAGGCTGTGGAGGTTGATTAGACTGGTAAGAAAGTTACTTAAATTTTCACTTCAGAGACATTCAGAACAAGAAGCAAAAAAGGCTCCCTATAGCAAGCAGTCAATGAGAACCATGGTAAAAGGCACTGCTTTGGCACTGGACAAAAAAAATGGGCACTACATCATCTCAATATTATATAAAAATGAGCAAAAGGCACAGGGAAAGCCCTTCACACTGTTCTTGCTGATCAGAAAATATTAGAAGTATTGTGCTATTTAGAAAACCATTAGGTATTGTATAGAACTGTGCTGCTTTTGACCAAAGCCAAACACTGAAAATTAGATGTCCAGTTTTCAAAGCCCTGCAAGATAAATGACTGTGGAAGAAATTGGTAGACTGGATGCAGACTTACTTATTCAAAGTGCCATTTCTCCTAAATACAGGAGGCATCAAACAAGAGCTTTATGTTCTTTCAACCTTGTCAGAAAGTGTGTGAATACAAGATGGAATGTATCTGGAATACTGTGTTCAGGTTTGGTTCCTGCTATACAAAAAAATATGTGGATGGGGTGGAGGGGGTCCAGAGAAGGGCCACAAAGATCATCCAAGGACTGGGAAGCCATGTGAGTTAAGGCTAAGAGAGCTGGGCTTGCTCAGCCTTGAGTTAAAAAAGGCTCAGGGGAGACCTTAGCCCCATGTTCCACTATTTAAACAGTGGCTACAAGGAAGATGAAGACTCCCTTTCAACAAGGAGTCACATGAAAAAGGGCTAATGGGTACAAGTTACCTCTGGGGAGATTGCAATTGGACACAAGAGGAAAATTATTCACACTGAGAACAATCAGCCATTGGAATAATCTCCCTACAGAAGTAGTGGAGTCCCCAACACTGGAAACTTTTAAAGATTCAGTTTGACAGGATGCTGGGACATCTAGTCTAGGTTATGCTTGACCAAGACAGGTTGGAGCAGATGATCCTTGAGGCCCCTTCCAACCTGAGATTCTATCATTCTAAGTTCTCCTTTTCCATCTCCTTTTTTTCTCAAATTCTTCCTCAGCAGCTTTTCAGGGTCTCTGGAGCCTCTCTGACAACTACCTGTCTCAGTAAGTGGTTAAATGACAAAAGAACATCTTCTTCATGCCTGCACATCCTCACTTCTTTTTAAAAACTGCATTTAGTAATAGCGTATGTGTTAAGTTTTGTATTCTTTCATATGAAGTGCAGCCAGTGGCCCTGCTCTGTTGCACATTTGTGTTAGGTGAGATTAACTTTTTTGTCCCTCAAATGACATATTTCAGAAATATGCACTGTATTTAACCAGCTGGGAAGCCAGTCTTCAGCTAATAGTCTGTGCTTTGCTAATACATCCTCATACTTCTGTTCTTTCAAATAATAAAATTACTTAGCAATTCATAGTGATCCTTCACCTGATGAGGTTCTACTGAAATCATTGGGGACCCTTCTACCAATTTTAATGATAGTCAAGTATATCAACTCAAGTCTGGAAATTTAGTTCCTGCAGACATACAAGCTCAACATAGGTAAGAAGCAGTCACAGTACTGCCTGAAAGAAAACAGAACAGAAAAATAGATTCTGAGCTGTCTGGAGGACAGATTAAACTTAGTATGAGAACCAAGCAAAGAAGAAAATTGTAGCATTTAGACTGATGATATCTGTGCTTAAACTCTCTCTTGCTGACCATTACTGCCTTCTTCTCCTAGAGGCATTGTTGGGAAAAAAATAGTTAAGTGACAATATTTACACAAAGCTCTTATCAAGAGTGAGGGGGAGTATGAAAGAAGCACCAAATGTTGATTTACTGGGGGCAGAAGAGGGAAGCCCTAGCATCATCACTAATTTTATTAGCATCACCTGGTGCTTCATGTGTCACAGAATGGAGTGCCAGGTCCCACCATCTTTCAGATTGCAATGTGGGCTATGGCATCTGTTAAAAAATGTCATAGGCATGTTGCAGAGGCTAGCTTAAAAAGTAAAAGTAAGACTGTCATTAAGGATATGTTACTACTGTTTTCAGTCCAGGAAGTGAGGTCATTTTGGGTTCCCATAAATAGAAAGTGGACTCAGATTCTTGTTGCACAATTTTTCTCCTCCTGTTCTTGATTTAATGCCAATGTAACCAAAAGACTGACCTACAAGAGCTCAGATTTCCTTCCTGTTTCTTCCCTCCTATCTCCAAGTTTCAAACGAAGAGCTTTACGTTATCTGTAAACTCTGCTACAGTTCTCTTCAGCAAAGTTAAACACATTGTCAAATGAATCAGCAGATAAAGTATGAGCTAACTCCATCCAAACACCATCAAAGATATCAACATAGTGATGGCTTTTTAGCATGGTTTCCTAAGAAAACAAGGCTTATATAAACACATTAGTTGCCAGTCTGCCTATGACCCTGTTCTCTTATTCCACCAATAATTTTTGAACCGTTGTCTGGTTTCAACCATATGTAATGAAAAGACAAAAGTCTCAGTGCCATTACGGAGCAGGGTGAGGTGTGGGGAGTGTGGAAGGGAAACCAGGGATACCCAAACCACTGCTCCTGCTGTGGGCATCAGACTCAAGTGTAGGGTGCTAAGATTCCTAAATCTATAACCAGTTCTTACTCCATTTGTTTCAGAGTAACTCACAAGTTTGACTTTTTGATCCTTTTCAGGATAACCTAAAAGTACCAAGAGCACTTAGACACTTTTTCAGTTTCATGATGGAGTCATGACAAAGAGGTGAAAGGCCACAAGGAACAACTGCTGCTCTTGTCTCAGCACTAAAACCTGTGCTTCTTTCTTTTGCTGTCACAAGGCAAGAACAGGAGATTCACATGCAAATTTTCTGCCCTGGAGAATTTTATCTAGCAATTTACTTCATTCACCTCAAGCTTCAGAATATCTTGTGCCAGAACATTTGCCATTAATAAGATAATCCTCAGTGACACCAATGTGTTCACGCAGGCATGTCCTGAAGTAAGAACTGCATCTGGTAGTCCACAAAAGGCTTTTGACCAAGTTTGAGCTCCTGGATAAAATTGAGACAAGCAGCCATCTACACTGGTAATATCAAATCCAGTAGCACTCAACCTAGGAGAGTTGGCTTAACCCTTACACCATAAAGTCTACTTCTTGTTTAATTCCTGACAAAAAAGGGTTTCTCCTTTCTTTTACAGTCAATACCGGCACAGGTTGCCCAGAGAAGCTGTGGCTGCCCCATCCTCGGCAGTGTTCAAGGCCAGGTTGGACAGGGCTTTGAGCAACATGGTCCGGTGGAATGTGTCCCTGCTGTGAGTGTTGGAAGTAGATAATCTTTAAGGTCCCTTCCAACCCAACCATTCTATGATTCTATGAATATCATCTCTCTCCCTCTCTTGTAATCACACCCAGTTCAGTAACAGTAAAAAAGCCCATCTTGTCAGCTTCTCATTGTGGCAATAGTGCTGCCTTTTGACTCCTTTCTGCAGAGTGGAAAGATATATTATTAACTGCTAATGGCAAGCCATCGCTGCATATTAATAAGCCAGCCAATGAACAGCATGTACTTTATTATTCCTATTACAGCTAGCACAACAAGCTGAGGTGACAGACAAGTCCTGACAAAAAGAAAATAATAAAAAGCTAAAAGGTATCTAAAAACATACATATGCTCCAAGTTGCTGAAAAACATGTCACAGCCAGAGAGATATTTTTGGGCTTCCATAAACTGACAGGTGCCTACATTATGCTAGAAGTCTTTAATCTATAAAATTGGATTTACAGCCAGTGCTTCAAGAAGAATGAACATGCCTCACAGCCACAAAGACGTACATTCTCTGTACATTTAACTGGCACAAATTTGTAGGACTCACTTAGAACTGTAAAGAAGTGGTCATGTGCTCTAAGTTTTCTCCACGTTTTAATGGCCACAAAGTAGACAGGGGAGGGAATGGTTTTATTTTTTATGATCATTTTGGCCAAGCTTTCACTTAGGCAAAGCTTTAACACTGTGTAACTTTTTCCTTGGAAAGCTGGCCTGCAATCAGCATCTTTAAATAGCAAACAGTTTATTGTTAACAGAATCTAACAGCCAATGACTCTACCATGAGTTAAAGAAAACCATTATCAATGGCTTCCCTAGTCAGTACATCTGTTTTGACTGTAAAAACAAAAACTCACCAGCTGTACAGAAAGGATTTTCCTCCAGTCTCCAAAAAAAGCAGTTTATTTCACCACAAATGCTATCACGTCTTTGTCTGGCTGGCAGAATTCCTTTCCTGGTCAGACTTTTTCACCACTGCTCTGTTAACAGAAAGCATTTAGAAGGTTCGATTTGTTACAGATGGTATATATGTTGTATTAAATTACTGTAAATAATTATTAGGTTCATACAGGCATGAACACTCAGTTATTGCATAAAGATGACCCCCAAAACCAACTCTGGAATTCAAAACTGGGTGTTTCACTACCGGTTTCCTATGTAATCCAAACTACCAAGCATCCATTATGTGGACTTCTGTACACCCTTTTTCAGACCCTAAAACACACTCAGCAAAACAATGACTTTTCAACAGTGTGATAACCTTGTTTATTGTCTAGTTATGTATTTCTAAACCTTTTATAGCCTAAGAAATTAATTTCTAGTATTTGCTGTAAAATAAGAGTTACTACAGGGAATGGGTAATTTCAACACCGCTGTACCAGTGACAAACCTAAGTAGTTCTCATACAACAAAATGCTTGTGTTTGCATGATTCCCCTGATTCAAGCAGTATTTATTTATTTAACCACTACCAAAGAGTTTCTTCCATTTAAAATTAATTAAAGACTTTTCATCTCTAACTAATGCTTCTACACATGAAACTTGAAAATGTTACAAGAAAACACTTCGCTTCCTTCCCTCTCCTGGTGATTCAGTAGAAACACCTGGGCAGACACTGAAATGGCAGTTTGTCAGATCTCTACCCCATTATACAAAACGGCTAATCGCTGATGATTTTGTGCTCCTGAGAGCATCCTGAATTGACTAGTTTCACTATTTTAGTTGAATCAGCATATTCTGTTATTTTATCTAAGCACTACTATCTTATCCTTGAGCAATTTCATTTAAGTCAATTACATACTTATGGACTCAGAAGTTATTCAAAGTGAGGAAAAAAAAACCCACATATATTTAAAGCAGGATATGAGCATTTTTTATATGCCTTCAACAATGCAACTTGATTTCACATAAATATCATCTAGTTTTAATATCTTACTGTTAACTCCAAAATAGGGAAGCTGAGTCACTGAAAAGTTGATCAGCAAATTAGATACCCAGCCTAGACACCAACCACTAGATCAGCCTGTCCTTCAACTGCTTCTCGTGGAAGATTTTCTGACTGTTATTGACTGTTATTAATTTCTACATGTCTGTAATACACAAATGCCAATGTTGAACAAAGAAGAAATCACAAGTTCTATAATGACACTTGGCAATCTTCTCAATGGAAGATTCGACAGAGTCAGAATCACAGAATAGTTTGGGTTGGAAGGGACCTTAGAGCTCATCCAGTTCCAACCCCAGTGCCCTGGGCAAGGACACCTTTCACTAGACCAGGCTGTTCAAAGCCCCATCCAACTTGGCCTTGAACACTGCCAGGGATGGGGCAGCCACAGCTTCTCTGGGCAGCCTGTGCCAGGGCCTCATCACCCTCACAGGGAAGAACTTTCATCTGACATCTAATCTAAATCACCCCTCTTTCAGTTTAAAGCCATTTCCCCTTGGCCTAGTGCTACTTGCTCTTACAAAAAGCCCCCATCCAGCTTTCTTGTCAGCCCCTTTAGACAACGGAAGGCTGCTCTAATGTCTCCCCAAGAGCCTTCTCCAGGCTGAACAAGCTCAGCTCTCTCAGCCTGTCTCCACAGGAGAGGTGCTCCAGCCCTCAGAGCATTTTCGTGGCATCCTCTGGACTTGCTCCAACAGGTCCACATCCTTCTTATGGTGGGGGCCCCAGAGCTGGGCACAGCTCTGTAGGTGAAGGTCTCACAAGAGCAGAGTAGAGGGGCAGGATCACCACCCTCAACCTGCTGGTCATGCTGCTGGTGATGCAGCCCAGGACACAGCTCATTTTCTGGGCTGCAAGTGCACACTGAAGCTGGCTCATGTTGTGGTTCTCATCAGCCAACACTCCGAAGTTCTTCTCAGGGCTGCTCTCAATCCAGTCTCCATGAAGCCTCAGGATTGTCCTGACTGACCCAGGTGCAGGATGTTGCACTTGCCTGTGTTGAACTCCATGATGTGTGCACAGGCCCACCTCTGAAGCCCACCTCTGAAGCCCACCCCTGAATTACGATGAAAGTAGGATTTAATAATAGGAAAAAAAAAAAAAAAAGCCTTAAATTTACCCTAGCAAAATCATTGTTCCTTTCTGCCCTTTTAGGAACTGGTTACTTATTTTTTCTGAGCAACTGAGTAACAGATACAACTTGTGCGATCCTAAGCAATGGAAAGAAAAAGTTACTTTGGTTTTAGTAAGACATAGGAGTTCCCATAAAAGTAAATCATAAATAAGATCAGCCCCTTATTCCACAAATATGGAATGAAAGGAATGCAACCTTCACCAGATTTGCTTGAAGACTAAAAAGTGGGGGGAGGGGAACAGAGAAAAAGTACATAGCCAAACAGCTCACATATCTCTGGCACAGAAACAGAGATTCCAGATACAGTAGAATCTGCAAGTGAGAACCAGTTTACAAACTATGTGTGTCCAGCACACACACAAAAATGTTTTTAAATTCTAAAGGACAACAAATGGCAAATGACTGAGGAACCTCTGAAATCTAAGAAATCTTCCGCCTGTATGCATCTTTCCAGAAACACAAGACAGTGTTCTTAAATGCTAAAAAATAGCACTCAGTCTGGTGTCGGAGGTCAGCCTCTGAGGAGGAGTAATTCACTGAAGAAGATGGTGATGTCAGCTTCAAACATGAGATGGAAAGGATCCAGGAAACTTGTTAGTTCTGCAACCGTTCAGGAACAAATATTTAACTTGCGAATTAGCAAGGAGATCAACTTGGAACTGGCAAGGGATCTTTGTAGAGAAGCAAAGCAGGAATTATATAAGAAACGCAGGTCAGAGTCTGCAAGGAACAGGTCCTGTACTGCTTGTTCCTCCAGCTGTTCCACCCAGACCGAAGCATTTGCATCAGTCAGGCATCTATACTTTGCATTAACGTTCTGGAGACTGAAGGCATCCACGGTACCTTCTGTGGTGGCTGGGATGCCCTGAAAATGGAGAACCTCTGCCTGGTGGGGAAAAAATAACTTCAACGAAATTACCTTTCCTTGGAATAAAAAAGTAACCCTTTTTTGAACCTGCCATGGTCTAATACACGTTTTACATCAGCCTAAGGCTGGAAGAACCGGTTTTATATGACCACTAATTTCCACCTTCTGCTCTTGGAATTTTTTACACGTACAAGCTAGCTGAAAAGCCCTAGTATGAGCAGATAATGGCTGATACATAAGCTCAGAAAACCACAGCTCAAGCTTCTTATAGCTACCTGAGCCTTACTTCTCTCTCATGCAATACTTTCCTAGGTGTCTTACTAAATTTTTTTCTGGAATTTCTCCATCAACAACTATACATCGCTTTTTTGCTTCAAACATCTATTTGTTTATTAAATATTTCTCCCTTCTCTGCAGTTCAAAGTGAAATATCCCACCAGCAGGCTCTGACATTTTAGAGCCTGCAAGCATGTGTACATGGCTGTCCCAAGATGCAGTGCAGGAACCATCACAGAAGGTTTGGAGAGAATAAGCTTAAGTAAATGCAGTGTACTTCAAACGATGGAGAGAGTTGAGCCCTGATTTAAAAGAACCACACCGGTGTGAGAAGCTGGAGCACACGGTCCAGGAAGTCCAGAACTGCAGCTGCTGCCACCACAGCCACAAAACCTGGGAACCCACAACATGGCACTGAACCCTCTGGCTTTCCCTACAAATGTTCTCATCTGGTATTCACTGCCATTTACTTCCTCTTTTCTATTCTTTATTCAGGGCACTGTTGTTTGTTCTACTGCCAATTATTTTCATTTTTTTCTTAAGTGGGTTACTTCTTGACCATATTTTTTGATGTCTGTGGAGCCACAAGTTTCTGATATCCCAGATGATACTTTCAGATAATTCCCTGTTTCCAACAGTATACCTGACACCAAGTTACATTCCCAAAGGCATTCTGTAACTGTATGCATTAGTGTAACTTTGGAAGATTGTTCTTAATGATGTGCTGTATATATACATGTGCAAGCACATGGCTGCTTGTACACATACATTTGTGTGCTCAAACCACAGATAAATAACTGGAACCATGTCCTATTTACGGAAGGTAAGAGCAACCAGACTGTGATAAGTATGCAAGGATACATAAGGAAGTACTCTGTTTTCGAGTGACAAAGCAGCATTCTTCTCTGTCCCTCAGAATTAGTCTATGTGGTAACACAAGTTTTCTGTGTTAAGAAAAAATATTTATACTTTTAGATGACTGGCCTTCAATAGTTCATAATCAACATGCAACAATTTTCTCAGCAGAAGATCTTTTCAGAGTTATAGAAAAGCATGTTCATGCAGGACTGTAAGAAGACTGGCCCAGAATTCACTCAGCAGTGAATGTCAATCTTAAATCTGAGGAGGTAAGAAGACCTGGTAACAAGTTCTATTATGCTCAAGAGAAAACTGAATTTAAAACTCATGTCTTAGCAATTTAAGTGAGAGTGTTGCCCTTCTGCATGGCTGAAAGCTTCACACTGTGCTGAGAATAAACTTGCAGACAGCAATGACAGCTGTGGGAATGATGCCACATATTAAAATGTTAAACTTTCCTCACAGATGACAACAGGAGTAGTCACCCAACATAGCATCGTTCTGCTCAGGTACAGGTCAGCTGAGACAAGGAGCAACACTTTAGGGAAGACTAACTTGAAAAGAAAAATAAAGCCAAAATAAGTTTTTAAAGATAACACTAAGGAAGAATGCTTAAAAACATAGATGAAAACTAAGACATTATTAAATTCCACATCAAGCTATTTCATTTAATCCATAAGCAGATACATACCTTGCCAGAGAAGAATGGAAAGCTTCGAACTGATCTCTAGAAATTACGAAAAAATGTAAGTGTAGGTAAGTAAATGTACATTAAGCATCTCCTACCCCCATTATTGATAAAAGGCAAATATCTACACTGAGCCATGTCTACTTCCACTATTAAAAAAAAAAAAAAAAGCATATAACATCTTTTCATTAATCCACTTAAATTCATGTGAAAGGTACTGTGTTGTAACAGCCCCTGGGAATCCTCTTCACGATCAAATCTGGAAATTGTAAGTTTTTAGTAAGATGAGAGACAGACTAAGGGAAGAAGCTGCAGCTTGGATTTCCTGATTTGCACATCACTACTTGTACCTAAGTGTTAGAAGCCAGAATCAGGTACAAAATCAGAGGACACACCCTCTAATGCATGTCAGAAAACTGTGGCCCTGTAAAGTTACTTGTTGCATTTTTAGCCCCCTCTGCCTATATTGCCTTAACAAAGAGTAAAAAGATGTATGCATATGAAGCAAGGAATTCATTTCTCCTGCCTGGTGTGGAGCCAGCATTTGTAGCCCTTCTAGGCCTGAAGGCTGCTCCAGAGGCTAATTTACAAACTGAGGATAAACATCCCGAGCTTTACAGAACACCACAAAGCACACATTTGACACTGCATTGTGTGCATTTGTTGACTTTTTGCTGCGAACACTGCCATGATTTAAGCTTCCCTGGTACTTTCCCTTCCTGTGCCTCCCCTTAACTCTGGGCAGGAGAATGGTGGGTGAAGGAATGGCTGGAATGTGTTTGTTGTAGCACAGTTTTCTGCTCTGCAATCACTTGCTGCTTCCTGTCAGACTGCAGGGGAAAAAAAAAAAGGTTTCTTTTAATATTCTCCATTCAAAATGTAGCTAATGCTCCATTTTCTTGGGATAAAAGAATGTTTTATTAATGGAATTATGCAAATAAAAATACATTTAATTCATTTTTTCCATTAATATTCTTCTTTTTATACCAGGACTCAAGCATGTAGGTCTCCATATCTTATCCATTATCTATTCTTATGTACATATTTTGCAGAACAAAGACATTGAAATGGTGAATCCAGTTCTCCAATCTGGGAGCTTCATACTGTCACAGCCACATAAAGAGGCACAGAAGCTGGCAGAACAAGATTGACAAGGAATAACCTCAGGATGAGGGAGTTTCCCAGCTGTCATAGAGCCAATGGAGTAACTCTGCAAAGTTTCTCCCTGAGCCTTTGTAAGCAGGGCAAAAAGTGCTCAAAGATACTTCTGCTGCAACCAGCTGCAAGAATAAACCCTCCTGGGCTTCACAACTCAGCATCAATGCCCCTCCATGAGACCCAAAATCACATTTTCTCTCTTCAGCCTACTGAATAGGTTGCATCAAGCAGAACAAATCCAGCTTGGGTTATTTTGGTCACCTCACATAAAATACTTATTTTTCAAAGGTGGGATTGTTGTTACTCAAAAGGAAGGAGCATAATAAAAAAAAAAAAAAAAGAAAAAAAGAAAAAAAAATTAAAAAATCTGGTCTCCTACAATAAATACAACATTTTTCACAGCAGTGATAGTTAAATCCTTATATCTAGTATAATATCAGAGCAGCTGCCCTCAGCTCTTTAGCTTTAAAAACCAGTTTCCTATTGCAAGCTTTACAGTTGCTTCACATACAGCATTTTAATCTGTTAGATGACATAGAATTTGTTACTGGTTTACAAAACTCCAGTATGCATTTTTAGATATATTCCTTAAATGTCATTCACAGAGGTTACTGCCTTTGAATATCTAAAAGCAACTGCAGCTGTATCTACCTAAAAAAAGAAAATGAGTTCCATTTATATTGTATTCACCAAAAGCGTCTATGGATTCTAAATTATTGAAGTATGTATCTATTTTTGCTTCCACTATAATTGTGAGCAAAATAACCTCCAAAAAATAGTAACATATTTCATAACAAGCAGTACAGTTTTAAAACCCATCATATTTCTTGTTGATATTTCATCTGGATTTTTCAAAACATGAAGACATGAATCCATAGATTTTTATTCTGACATGTTTATGCTATAAATTAAAAATCACAAGACTCAAAAGGCACTACCCTCAAATATTCATACCCCAAATTGCTCTTTTCTGGTAAGTACTCACAGTGGAGCAGGGGTGACCTACCCCTGCTGGAAACTTCCCCTCAAAGTATTTTCACTAGATCACAAGAAAGAAAGGGAGAGATCCACTATTACATTACTCTCACCATTTCCATATTGGCTTGTCCCTACTGTACGGTCCCCAGGGTTTGGTACTGTTTTATTATAAATTAAAGTTTTTTTAAAAAAATGAACTGTCACCAGTTCTCAAACACTGCCATCCCTTTTTACATATGCTCTCTGCGCAGCTCCATGCCATTAGTGGTAGCTAGGATCCTCTGCGGCATTTACAATCCTGAAATATTTGCAACTAGAAGGCAAATCTGCACAAATTATAAAGAGAAAAATCAGCCACAGAAAAGTGTTAAATAATGGCACTTTTAAGCTACAGCAGCAACACAAGGCATTTTCACAAGTACATTTTTGAAAGCAATAATATAGAGTGTTAGTTAAACAAAGATGTTGGCACCAAAGGGACTGCAAAATTATTCAGAGTGTTCGTAAAGCTAATGTATGGAGTGCACTTAGTAGTAAGTTTTGGTTTATTTAAAAGTTCAGTATCTTTAAACTACAAGTTAATAAGAAGCAGAGTTTGTGCAGATATCAGCACACTAGATCCAAACGCATGCCCCAAACTCCCACTGACTCGAGCATGCTCACATGGCTTCAGGCCTGTGACTGCAGGCAGTTAAGACTTTATGATGAAACTAAAAAGCTAAAACCAAATATCCCAGCACTGCAAATTGCATCAGGCCATTGCTCAACTCATTGTGGAAATGTATTTCCTCCTCATAGTGACTGAGTTCATTAAATCAGAACAGCTTCAACAACATTTCCCCTTATAATTTGAGACTATTTTGCAAAATTTTCTATCAGAAAGAACATAGCTGAGTTTTAAATGTTTCTTTTGCAGAGTAAATCAGTTTTTCATAGTGAAACTTCTTTTAAGGGCCAATATTTCTTCTCTGGAATCTTCTCTGTTTAAGCATGCGTAATTGCTTCCTGTGCAAAATGAATCTCCCTTTTTGCTTCCAGGGTTTTCTAACTTACCCACATATCTTAAAGGTACATAACATAATGTGGCATAAAGCAAAGGACCAACTGTTACTGATCCTGCCACCATATTTCTCTTTGCAGAGTACACCACAGTTATTTGCAGAAGACTTCTCAATACAAAGTTCATACTAGAATTGCAGAATCCCAGGTTGCAAGGCACCTAAAGGATCATCTGCTCCAACCTTTCTAAGCCAAGTATGACCTAGACATGATGTCCCAGTACCCTGTACCACTGAATCTTAATAGTGTCCAGTGTTGGGGAATCCACCACTTCCCTGGGGAGATTATTCCAATGGCTGATTGCTCTCTGTGTGAAAAATTTTCCTCTTGTGTCCAACCAGAATCTCCCAAGGAGTGAATTGTCAAATGGAAGTCCCTGTCTTCTTTGCAGCTACCCTCTAAATATTGGAAAAATGGTGATAAAGACTTCTGAACCTTCCTTTCTTAAGGCTGAACAAACCCAGCTCTCTTTAGAGCTCCAGAGAAGTGCACTTCAAACCTCAGGATGAAGAAGCACTACAGGTGACTGTCAACTACAAAGACTGGCTTTTCAGAAACAGCTTTGCTTTATAACAATGACAACATTCAACACTCAAGCAGTGGAAACTGTGTCTTCCCCTCTATTGCCAGAGTGGTCAAAACCCAAGAACAATAACCTTAGTGATCAGCCGTGTTATCTCTGCATTAATTACTTCTGGAGCTGTGGAGGAGGTAGCCCTTTGTCAAAACGCTAGAGGACATTAACAGCACACCAAATACTAAAGATTTGACAAGGTAAACTGTTATAGCTCCTGCATAAATTTGAGGACATGAATATTAGAACAAATTATGTGAATAAAGGAAAAAAAAATCTTAGTGAACTGGCAGGATACCTGAGGAGCAGCCCTGTTCAGGCAAGGTCTTGCAGGCAAGGGCCTGCTGGTTAGTAAAAGTCACATTTCACAAGAGGCTTTGAGATCATGGCAAGTAGCAGTAGACTTCTGATTCTAAGATACTTAGTGAAAAAAAATATTTCCACATAGTTTAATACAGATGTTGCTGCAAAGGCAGTGAGGAAGAGAGATGTTGGGAACTAAATCAACTGGCTAGTTTCAGTCCAGCCAGAGCAGCCATCATAGGTGATCATCCCCACCCAGCAGGTATTGTTTCTCCTAGGAAGGTGGAGGAGTTCTCATTGCATTTGTATGCAAATTTGTATCTCCTGAATGGAGACATGGAGGCACTGGAGGCTTGGAAACTGAGGAACATGAGGCAGCATTAGCTGGAAACCTCCCCCAAAAAGCAACAACCTTTAGATTGTTGCTGGGCATTATCCCCCTACATACTAACCTTTTCCAACACCAAATGACTGTGGGAAATCAAGTAAAATGGGATTAAACTGCAGAAAGTATGCGAGTCATTAATGCGACATGAAAAATGCATGGTATATTGAAGTGATGTTTTCTCTAAAATGTGCTAAGGAAATGTTTTTCTTAAACGATACATCAGTAATGTAATTTCATGAAAGCTTTGGGGTAAATTCTTTACAACCTAGAATTAACGTAGGAAAACATTTTGAATTAAAAAAATATCTATAGATTTTCGTATGAAATATGAACAGCAGCCAGTTTCAGTTTCTTAAGTAGGAATTGGCTGTTTATTCAAGCAACAATAAATGTTAAATACTAATAATTCTATGACAGCCAAAAGAATTTAAATTTAATGGTGACCATCACTATTAGAACAGGACAGTCACACACAGAGCCTCTGACATGAGCTGTCTCCCATTCTCACTTCATGATCTACTGTTATACTGTCTGGATTGGGCCAGTTGTCAGCTAAAGCAGGTTTACTCATCCTCTGCATTCTGGCAGACAAAACTAAACTCATCTCAAAGACAAAACTAATTAAAATGTTACCCTGTTCAGCAGATACAGGTTGCGTCTAATTCAGGGCAAAGAAAAAATAACGACTTTAGGGCCACTACTTCAGATTTGTATCGATATACACCTCATTTATCCTTGACAGAATCTCATCAGTTTAAAAAAACATGGTACAAACCCACCAGATTTCCTATTTATTCTACATTTTATAATAACCACTGGGAATTTCGTTGTTTGCATTTTAAGTTAATTTCAGCAGTATTTAATATGCTTTATTTGTATTTGCCATTACTTATATTTCAAATGAAGCCATTTATAGCTAGATGAAAATAAAAATAAAATTCCGCTGCATTAATAAAATATTTAGGTATGCTTCTTTTAAAGCATTTATGTGTTAACATATCTTCAATGTATTCTAATGCAACTGAAGAAACACTGTGCAGGTAACTCTAGATTGGAATCCCACCATAAGGTTTAGAAAAAAATCTGATTTGTCTACCACATCATTTGAGTGCTTGAAAACCTCCAGATAATTAGAGATTCATATAGATCAGTGAACTACAGTTGCAAATGGTTTTAAACTGCTAGAGGGGAGTTTTAGATGAAATATTAGGAAGAAGTTCTTCACTGTGAGCGTGGTGAGGCACTGGTTGCCCAGAGAAGCTGTGACTGCCCCATCCCTGGCAGTGTTCAAGGATGGGTCTCATGGAAGATGTCTCTGCCTGTGGGAGGGGTTTGGAACTAGGTGATCTGTAAGGTCCCTTCCAAGCAAACCATTCTGTGAGTCTATGATTCTCTGAAATAATCATGCACAGAATAAAAGAAGAACAACTCTGCTTAACTTTTAGGGGAAGTAGAACTTTCAGTGTTCCAAATTTTGTATTTTCCAAAATTACACAATAGCTGTGTGGATGTCACACTTTGATAGGTTCCCCACTGCTGAGTCAGCATTCAAGTGGTTAAGTTCTGACCCTCAGACTTCTCACCATTCTTAAAACAAAACCAACACTGCTTGCAAAACAGCAGCTTTTCACATCCACAGGTGAGTAAACATCAACACGAAACCAGTAAGGAGAAGAGCTCATAAACAATTTAGATCCTTCTCTTTGTCTTCAAAAAGTAATTTTCCTGAGGATAAGAAGGAACTAGCACAATGTATGTGTGTGCAGGTGTGCTGCCTTGAATGCAATCATGATTTTTGCTATTCAAGAAGTACCTCCCAGTGATGAAGTTCTGTACTTCAGAACTGGCAGTTGCCACCCTTGGCACTGGGTGTTGCTGTGAGAAAACCTTGATGCATCTAGCCCTGTTGTTTACACTCTGCTCTTATAGACAGAAAATAACTCTTTCCCAGAATCATATCTGATTTTGACATCCAAGTATTTTCCTCATGCTAGTACATGTCCAGTAAAGCATTGAAATTTGATTTTAAACATGGTACAATATCCAACTCCCACATGCATGTTGTTTGTAACAGCCCCTCTTCTATTTGGCCTAGGAAAGAAGCACCAAGGGAAAACATACAAACTCAAAATTCAGGTGTTGAGGCAAAGTTTCTGGGAGAAGACTGAAACATAAGCATTTTAAATGGGAATTATACATTACTAAACCAAAAAATCTTTCAGACTCTGTAAGCATCTAGCAAAAATACACAGTGATACAAAGAAAAGGAACCAGGATATTAACAGTTTTGCTGCAATGAGGGTGAGGATTTCAGTATGTTTATGACAGTCACAGTCTCGAAATCCACAAATGCAGGACCTACAGTTTGCCTCAACATTAGATGTGGCTCTGACTATGGGATGTATGGTGTATAGTTCTATTA